>NC_067412.1:46498110-46838893 GCF_009764475.1 Pristis pectinata
CCTCAGGAGATGGGGGAGATCTTAAACAGTTTTTTTGCATCAGTATTTACTCAGGAAACTGGCATAGTGGATACGGAAGGAAGGGAAACAGGCAATAGTGTCATGGAACATATAGAGATACAAGAGAAGGAGGTGCTTGTTGCTTTACAGTGAATAAAGGTAGATAAATCCCCCGGGCCTGATAAGATATTTCCTCGGACATTGAGAGAGACTAGTATAGAAATTGCAGGGGCCCTGGCAGATATATTTAAAATGTCCTTAGCCACGGGTGTGGTGCCGGAGGACTGGAGGGTAGCTCATGTAGTTCTGTTGTTTAAAAAAGGATCTAAAAATAAACCAGGTAATTACAGGCCAGTGAGCCTGACATCAGTAGTGGGTAAATTATTGGAAGGTGTTCTGAGAGATCGGATATACAAGTATTTGGACAGCCAAGGGCTGATTAAGGATAGTCAGCATGGCTTTGTGCATGGTAGATCATGTTTAACGAATCTTGTAGAGTTTTTTGAGGAGGTTACCAAGAAAGTAGATGAAGGAAAGGCTGTGGATGTTGTCTACATGGACTTTAGTAAGGCCTTTGGCAAGGTCCCACGTAGGAGGTTAGTTCAGAGGGTTCAGACACTAGGTATCCATGGAAAGGTTGTAAACTGGATTCGAAATTGGCTGTGTGGGATAAGACAGAGAGTGGTAGTGGATGATTGTTTCTCAGACTGGAGGCCTGTGACTAGTGGTGTGCCTCAGGGATCTGTGCTGGGGCCATTTTGTTTGTTGTATATATCAATGATCTAGATGATAATGTAGTAAATTGGATCAGTAAGTTTGCTGATGATACTAAGATTGGAGGCATAGTGGAGAGCAAGGAAGGCTTTCAAAGCTTGCAGAGGGATCTGAACCAACTGGAAGAATGGGCCAGAAAATGGCAGATGGAATTTAATGCAGACAAGTGTGAGGTGTTGCATTTTGGAAGGACAAATCGAGGTAGGACATACACAGTAAATGGTAGGGCAATGAGGAGTGCAGAGGAACAAAGGGATCTGGGAGCTCAGATACATAATTTCCTGAAAGTGGTGTCGCAGGTAGACAGGGTTGTAAAGAAGGCTTTTGGCATCCTGGCATTCTTAAATCAAAGTATTGAGTATAGGAGTTAGGATGTTATGGTGAGGTTGTATAAGACATTGGTGAGGCCAAATTTGGAGTATTGTGTGCAGTTCTGGTCATCTAACTATAGGAAGGATATTTGTAAGATTGAAAGAGTGCAGAGGAGATTTACTAGAACGTTGCTGGGTCTTCAGGAGTTGAGTTACAGAGAAAGACTGAACAGGTTAGGACTTTATTCCTTGGAGCACAGAAGAATGAGGGGAGATTTGATAGAGGTTTACAAAATTATGATGGGTATAGACAGAGTAAATGTGAGTAAGCGCTTTCCACCTAGATTAGGAAAGATAAGTACGAGAGGACATGGCTTTAGGGTGAAAGGGGAAAAGTTTAGGGGGAACATTAGGGGGAACTTCTTCACTCAAAGAGTGGTGGAAGTGTGGAACGGGCTGCCATCTGATGTAGTGAATGCGGGCTCACTCTTGAGTTTTAAGAATAAATTGGATAGATACATGGACGGGAGAGGTCTGAAGGGTTATGGACTGGGTGCAGGTAAATGGGACTAGCTGAATACCGTTTTGGCACAGACTAGAAGGGCCGAATGGCCTGTTTTCTGTGCTGTAGTGTTCTACGGTTCTATGGTTCTATGGTTGCTTCACAGCCAGGTATGGAGCCTCCAATGCACAGGATCGCAAGAGGCTGCAGAGGGTTGTAGACTCAGCCAGCTCCATCATGGGCACAACCTTCTCCATCATTGAGGACATCTTCAAGAGGCAGTGCCTCAAGAAGGTGGCATCCATCGTTAAGGTCCTCATCACCCAGGACATTCTCGTTACTACCATCAAGGAGGAGGTACAGGAGCCTGAAGACCCACAGTCAATGATTCAGAAACAGCTTCTTCACCTCCGCCATCAGATTTCTGAACGGCCCACGAACCAATGAACACTACCTCATTATTCCTTTTTTCTGCACTATTATTTTTTGTAAATTTATGGTCATTTTATGCCTCTGCACTGTACTGCTGCTGCAAAACAACAAATTTCACGTCATATAAGTCAGTGATAATAATCTGATTCTGATTCTAACTCTACATCCACTTGTTGTCAACCTCTCTGCCAAAGAAAACAGGTTCATCCTGTTCATCCGGTGAACGTCCGTCATTCATTTTGTACATCTAAATTAATTCTCCTCTCAACCTTCTTTATTCTGAAAATAAACCACCCCACCCTAGCCAACTACAATTGTTCCACACCAGCAACATCCCGGTAAATCTGAATGAGAAGCCGAGAATGCCAGAGCTAACCAGCAGGACAGGCAGCGTCTGGGGAAATGGAAACAGGTGATCACCTGATGGAAGGGATCTGTGATGTCAGCAGTATGTCTGAGTGGTTCTGGGCATTCATTTCTGTGGTAAGTGGGTCCTGTTAACAGCTGATAGTACTTTTCACTAAAATGGCAAAAAAAATCCCATTAAAAATCATGAGGGCATTCTTCTCTGAAAATTTTGTCATAAAATGAGATCTATAAAGGACATAAGCCAATTTAGCTGCAAGGCAAACACTCTGCTGCACATCAATCTCACATGTCATCAGTCCTTAAAGGCACAGTTCCTAGAAATCCGTGGGTGTATGGTGGGACATTTCTGTGGTGTAGTGAAGTTGGGCAGAGGTAATTGATTTATTATTGTCACACAGAGTCATAGAACCACAGCATGGAAACAGGCCCTTCAGCCCAACTCATCCATGTGTTGCCCAGTGAGCTAGTCCCGTCTTCTTGCATTTGGCCCATAGCCCTCTAAACCTTTCCTATCCATGTACTTATCTAGATGGCTTTTAAATGTTGTTAACAAGTAACGAGATACAGTGAAAAACTTTGTTTTGCATGCCATCCATGCAGATCATTTCAAAACATCAGTACATTGAGGTAGTACAAAGGGAAAAGCAATAACAGAAAGCAGAATATAGTGTTACAGTTACAGAGAAAGTGCAGTGCAGGTAGACAATAGGTTGCAAGGGCCATACCGAGGTAGACTGAGAGATCAAGCCGGGAGTCAGGACGGTAGATCAGTTGCTTCGGGGACTGGAAGATCGCCAGAACTACAAGCAGAGATCCTGCAGGTGCCCAGTTAGGAAGGATGGCAGAAGGTGGTGGGGAGTAGGGGCCTGGCTGCCGTGATGATCCCCAAGCCCTGGTGCTTCGTGGTTGAACAGAGGTGTAAAAGTAGGACTGTAAAACCACCTGAAGCACCAAATGGGACAAGATTGCTGTTCTCACTGAGATGCCGTTTTTAAGCAGATGGCTGTTTTTACTGGATGAATCCATCCCCCATCCATTGGGATCCAGCAGGAGAGTGCAGCCTGCCTTCATCAGGGGATGGGGAGCACCAGGAGGGCAGCCGACAATTCCCCTGAGCTTTTCAGGAGGAGGTCCCAGGGTTCTAGGCTGCAGGCCTCGGGTGTTGCGGCTGCTGGGACCAGGTGTGGGTGGGAGGAGGGGGGCGGAAAACTGGGGAGCGAGTCCTGAGGAGGGCGAGTTACAGTAGCTAACTGTGAAAGGAGGAGGAGGGAGTTGAGAGGGATAAGAACCAATGGAGTGGGGAGACTGTTTAGGGAGGGAATCAGTGTGTGGTGGCTGGGTGGTGAAGAAGGGGAGATGAGGATAGTGTGTAAAAGGTTATGTTCATGTTGACTGAGTGCT
Source organism: Pristis pectinata (assembly GCF_009764475.1). Classification (NCBI taxonomy): domain Eukaryota; kingdom Metazoa; phylum Chordata; class Chondrichthyes; order Rhinopristiformes; family Pristidae; genus Pristis; species Pristis pectinata. Next base: position 46,501,900 of record NC_067412.1, read on the forward strand.
TGGAGAGAGGGAGGAGTGTGGAGTGAGGAATGAGTGAGTGTGGACTGTGGAACAAGGAGCATGGAGAGAGTGTGGTGCCAAATCTATGCATCAGAGCCTTGTCTCCAATTGAGACACCAGAGACTGCAGATGCTGGAATCTGGAATAACAAACAACCTGCTGGAGGAACTCAGCAGGTTGAGCAGCATCGGTGGGGGAAAAGGAATTGTTGACGTTTAGGGTCAAAATCCTGCATCAGGACTGAGAGTGGAGGGGGGGGAGATGGCTGGTATAAAGAGGCGAAGGGGATTGATGAGTGAGGATTCCAAGGTGATTGGTGACTGAGGAGGGGAGTAAAGTGACAGACAGGTAGTTCCAGGTAGGGGAGGGGAGTGGGGGCGGAGTTGGAGGACAGAGGCAGGTGAATGATAGATGGAGGCAGACAGAGAGAGGGAGAGAGAGAGGAGAAAGGAAAAAACAGATAGAGCAAAGTGGGGGAGGGAAGTGTGAAGGAAGGACACAGCTGTTGGAGGAGATAAGCAGGAACACAAAGGGCTACCAGTGCTGGACTCTGATAACTAAAGGAGGTGAGAATGGGAACCATTAGGGAAGAGGTGAATGGAAGGTAGAACCAGATGGGGGGCGGGGGGGTGAAGGGAAACCTGTGTGTGTGGGTGGATGGAACCAGGAGGGGGAAGGAGATAAAGGTGGATGAAGGGGGACTGGGAGGAGGGTGAGAATGGTGACAAAAATGGGAGGACTGGAGGATCAGAAGGGGGGAAGGAGAGGGGGAAAAGAGGGGAAGGTTATCTAAAACTGGAACACTCAATATTCATGCCATTGGGCTGTAGACTACCCAGGTGGAATATAAGGTTTTGCTCCTCCTGTTTGCGTTGGGCTTCATCCTGGCAGTAGAGAAGGCCAAGGATGGACAGTTCAGTGAAGGAATGGGAAGGGGAGTTGAAATGGTCTGCAGCTGGGAACTCGGTATGACTGAGTGTAGATGTTCTGTGAAATGGTCACTCAGCCTGTGCTGGGTCTCACTGAGGTAGAAGAGGCCACATCGGGAGCACCGAATGCAGTAGACAAGGTTGGAGGAGATGCATGTGAACCTTTGCTTCACCTGGAAGATCTGTTTGGGTCCCTGAATGGTGTTGCCAATAAAATTGATGAGTTTTGCTTGGGAGCTCAGCCATGTCTGTCTTTTTGTTGGCTACGTGGAACAGTCCTGTTCCAAACCTTCTCCAGTACCACTCCCCAACTTTTTCTCCATTACATTGACTCCTGAATTGGTGCTGCTTCCTGCACCTGTGTGGAACTCATCAACCTACCACCTTCGCCTCCAACTTCCACTCTGTTCTCAAATTCACATGGACCATTTCTGACATTTCTCTCTCTTCTAGATTGCTCTGTCTCTATCTCAGGAGACAAACTATCCAGTGACATTTACTATAAAGCCACTGACTCCCACAGCCACTTAGATTGCACCTCTTCCCACCCTGTCTCTTGTAAGGATGCCATTCCTTTCTCCCAGTTTCTCCGTCTCCGCCGCATCTGCTCTCAAGCTGAGGCCTTCTGTTCCAGGACATCTGAAATGTCCTCCTTGTTCAGGAAGTATGGCTTCCCTTCTGCTGTGGTTGATGGAGCCCGATCTCGCATCTCCTCTGTTTCTCGTATTTCTGCTCTCACCCCCACTCCTCCCAGACAGAACAGAGATAGAGGTCCCCTAGTCCTCACCTTTCACCCTATGAGCCTCCACATCCAGCACATCATCCTTCGTCATTTCTGCCGGCTGCAACATGATCCCACCACCAGCCACATCATCTCCTCCCCACCCCTTTCCAGCTTCCGCAGGGACCACTCCTTTCATGATTCCCTGGTCCGCTCATCCCTCCACACCCATCTCTCCCCGACCCCTGGCACTTTCCCCTGCAGTTACAGGAGGTGCGACACTTGTCCATACACATCCTCCCTCACCACCATCCGGGGACCTAAACAGTCCTTCCAGCTGAGGAAAAAGGTTCACATGTATCTTCCCCAACTTCATCAACTACAGTTAGTGCTCCCGATGTGGCCTCCTGTACATCAGTGAGACCAAGCACAGACTGAGTGACCGTTTCACAGAACACCTACATTCAATCCACAATGGCCATCCCAAGCTCCTAGTGGCAGATCATTTCAACTCCCTTTCCCATTTCCACACTGACCTTGGCCTTTGCTACTGCCAGGATGAAGCCCAACACAAACTGGAGGAAAAACACCTTATATTCTGCCTTGGTAGTCGACAACCTAATGGCATGGATATTGAGTTTTTCAATTTTAGGTCATCCCCCCTTTTATTTTCCCATCTCCTCCCACTCCTTTCCCCCCACTCCCCTTCTGATCCTCCAGTCCTCCCATTTTTGTCCCCTTTCCCACCCTCCCCCCAGCCCCCCTTCACCCATTTTGTCCCCTTCCCCCTCCTGGCTCCATCCACCCACCACACACAGGTCCCCCCCTCCCCCCATCTGGTTCCACCTGCCGTTCACCTCTCCCCCAATCGTTCCCATTCTCACCTCCTTTACTTATCAGAGTCCAGCAGTGGTAGCCCTTTGTATTCCTGCTTATCCCCCTCCAGCAGCTGTGTTCTATCTTTACATTCCCCTCCCTCACCTTGCTCCATCTGTTTATTTTTCCCTTTCTCCTCTCTCTCTCTCTTTGTCTTCCTCAATCTATCATTCACCTGCCATAGTCTTCCAACTCCACCCCCGCTCCCCTCCCCTACCTGGCACTATCTGCCTGATCTTACACCACTCCTTAGTCCACCAATCGCCTTGGACTCCTGTTGCACCACTCCCTTTCCCCTCTTTATATTGGCCATCTCCCTCGTCAACCTCAGTCCTGATGCAGGCTTTCAACCTGAACTGTCAACAATTGATTTCCTCCCACAGATGCTGCTCAACCCGCTGAGTTCTTCCAGCAGATTGTTTGTTCTTCCTAGTCTCCAATTGTCTTGCCATTAGACCCAGACCTTGCTCTCTCAGCTGTGTATGGTAGCTGGTGTGTGATGTGTGATTAAAAGAAATCACACACAGACACCCTCCACACCTCAGTAGAAGCAAGTCATCCTCCATTGAGAAGTAAGAACATGAACACGCATGGTTCCATGTACAGGCAACCCCCATGTTATAGAGAGGGGAAGGGGCTGTGTTCCTAGATAACAGTCTATATTCGTGATTTTCCATAACACAAAGCCACTTCATCTGCACATGCGTCAAGAAATGCTAATTGAAACAAAAATCGTGATTAGTTACTTACTTTTATTTTGTCTACCTGCACTGAACTTTCTCTGTAGCTGCGACACTTTACTCTGTACTGTTATTGTTTTTACCTGTACTACTTCAATGCATTCTGTACCAACTCAATGTAACTGCACTGTGTAATGAATTGACCTGTACAATCAGTATGCAAGACAAGTTTTTCACTGTACCTTGGTACAAGTGACAATAATAAACCAATACCAATTCCAATACATACATTTCATAAGAGTGAATTTTTATTCTATATTCCTGATTCTTTGGTAGTGATTTGTGAATTCCATAAGGGCAAATTTCCATAACACAGAAGTCGCCTGTACATTTTTCGTCTAATTGGCACCAGCTTTCTTTCTGATTCACACTCGTTCAACACTACACGTGTATTGACCATGGATGGTTTTGTCGCCTGGGTCAGAGACACCAATAGCCAATAAACCTTCAGGATCACACCAGAGACAACATTAACTGTTCTGTCAACTTAACAACAGGACTGAGCAGCACTAATGCTGGCTCTGATCAGGTGCCAGGACCTCCAGTTAACAGCAAAGATAAAACAAAAATCAACAACAGGCAGTACACAGATGGTCCTTTAGGTATAGTTTTGTCAATTGCAACAACCAAATCAGGATGCAAAGCCCGTGTGTGTTGCCTGCAGAGAAGCCCTGGCAAATGAGAGCTTAAAATGCACAAAAGTGCAAAGATATTTGAGAGAGTACCTTTGTGACGGTTCCCCTCAAAAATCAGTATCTCATTTTAGATTCCGTTGGAGAGGATGACCTGACAGAGGAAGACCACAGCAACCAGGACCTTGGCACCGTGCCTGGTACTGTTGTCCAGAGGGGAAAGAGAAATGCAGTGGTTATTGGGGGTTCTATAGTGAGGGGTACGGATAACAGATTCTGCGAAACTGACAATGAATCTCGGATGGTGTGTTGCCTCCCTGGTGCCAGGGTACGGGATGTCACGGACCGGGTCCAGAATATTCTGAGGGGAGAGGGTGATCAGCCAGAAGTCTTGATACATGTAGGTACCAATGACATAGGTAGAAAAAGAGAAGAGGTCCTGAAGGAGGAATACAAGGAGTTAGGGAGAAAATTGAGAAGTAGGACCTCAAGGGTGGTAATTTCAGGATTACTACCTGTGCCACGTGCCAATGGTAGAAAGAATAGAAAGCTCTGGCAGATGAATGCGTGGCTGAGTGACTGGTGCAGGGGGCAGGGCTTCAGATGTCTGGATCATTGGGACCTTTTCTGGGGGAGGCATGAGCTATTCACTAAGGATGAGTTACATCTAAACTCCAAAGGGTCCAATATTCTGGCGGGAATGTTTAGTTTAGCTGTTGGGGAGGGTTTAAACTAATCTGGCAGGGGGATGGAAACCAGGATGTTAGGATACAAGATGTTAGGGTAAGGGAGGAGGTTTATGGAAACAAGTCCAAGACAGTGTGGAGTGAGAATGGCAAGAAGGACAGGCAGGTGAGAAGTCAGGATAATTTGCTGAACAATAGAAGTACAACAAATCAGGATGTTAGGATACAGGATGTTAGGATAGAGGATGAGGTATATAGAAACATGTCTAAGATAGTATGTAGTGAGGATGGTAAAAAGGACAGGCAGGTGAAAAGTCAGGATAATTTGCTGAACAATAGAAGTACAACAAAATCAATAGCAGATACTAGACTAGATGTACTATATTTAAATGCACGTAGCATTAGGAATAAAGTAGATGACCTAGTGGCACAACTACAGGTTAATAAATATGACATTGTGGCAATCACTGAGTCATGGCTTTATGACGGATGTGATTGGGAACTGAATGTCCGGGGGTACACAGTGTATAGGAAGGATAGGCGGGTAGGCGGAGGGGAAGGTGTGGCCATGATGGTTAGTAATGATATAAAATCAATAGAAAGAAAGGACATTGGATCAGAAGAAGCGGAATCCTTATGGGTGGAGCTAAGAAATAGCAAGGGTAAAAGGACAATAGTAGCAGTTATACATAGGCCTCCTAACAGCAGTCAGGAAGTGGACCATAAGTTGCAGTTTGAAATAGAAAAAGCGTGCCAGAGTGACAACGTGAAGATAATTATGGGGGATTTTAACATGAAGGTGGACTGGGAAATCCAGCAAGGCAGTAGATCTCAAGAGAGTGAGTTTGTGGAATGTCTACGGGATGGTTTTTTGGAGCAACTTGTTGATGAACCCACCAGGGGATCGGCTGTTTTGGATTGGGTGCTGTGTAATGAACCGGAAGTGATTAGGGAACTAAAGGTAAAGGAACCATTGGGAACTAGTGATCACAATATGATTGAGTTCAGTTTCAAATTTGAGAAGGAGAAGCTGATAACTGGTGTATCGATATTTCAGTGGAACAAAGGAAATTACAGTGGTATGAGAGAGGAGTTGGCCCAAATTGATTGGAAGAGTAAGCTAGCTGGAGGGACGGCGGAGCAGAAATGGAAGGAATTTCTACAAGTAATAAGGAAAATGCAGGATAGATGTATTCCAAGAAAAAAGGTTTTGAATGGAAAAAAGGCACAAATGTGGATAACGAGAGAAGTGAAGGCTAAAATAAAAGCAAAAGGGAGGGCATACAAGGAAGCAAAAATTAGTGGGAAAACAGAAGACTGGGAAACTTTTAAAAACCTGCAGAACGAAACTAAGAAGGTCATTAGGAAAGAAAAGATGAATTATGAAAGGAAGTTGGCAGATAACATTCGAAAGGATACTACGAGTTTTTTTAAATATATAAGGAGTAAAAGAGAGACATGGGTTCATATAGGACCAATCGATAACAATGTGGGAGAGATTATAATGGATGATAAAGAGATGGCAGAAGAACTAAATGAGTATTTTGCATCGGTCTTCACTGTGGAGGACATCAGCAATATACCAGTGGTGTCACGGAATGGAACTGAGTTCAGTTAAGATTATGAGAGAGAAGGTGCTAGGAAAACTAAATGGGCTAAAGACTGATAAGTCTCCTGGACCGGATGAGGTGCATCCCTGGGTTCTGAAGGAAGTGGCTTTAGAGATAGCGGAGGCATTATTGATAATTTTCCAGGAATCAATAGACTCTGGCATGGTTCCAGAGGACTGGAGGGTCGCAAATGTAGTTCCGCTGTATAAAAAAGGTGGGAGGCAGCATAAAGGAAATTACAGACCTATTAGTCTGACGTCAGTGGTGGGAAAGTTATTGGAATCGATCCTCAAGGATGGGGTTATGGAATACCAAGAGGTGCAAGGCAAGATAGGTCCTAGCCAACATGGTTTTGTGAAGGGAAGATCCTGCCTGACCAACCTATTGGAGTTTTTTGAAGAAATCACAGGTAGGGTGGATAAGGGAGAGACGGTAGATGTTGTGTATTTAGACTTTCAAAAGGCCTTCGACAAGGTGCCACATAAGAACCTGATTAATAAGGTGAGAGGTCATGGAATGACAGGTAGGATAACAGAATGGGTGGAGCATTGGCTGGTTGGCAGGAAGCAAAGGGCGGAAATAAAAGGTTCTTGTTCTGGTTGGCTACCGGTTACTAGTGGTGTTCCGCAGGGGTCGGTGTTGGGGCCGCTTTTTTTTACCCTGTACATTAACGATTTGGATGATGGAGTAAGTAGTTTTGTGGCTAAGCTTGCGGATGACACCAAGATTGGTGGAGGAGTAGAGAATATTGAGGAGACAGGAAGGTTGCAGAGAGACCTAGATAGTTTAGGAGAATGGGTAAAGAAATGGCAGATGAGATTCAATGTTGAGAAATGTGCCATTGTACACTTTGGAAAAAGAAATAAGCGGGCAGATTATTATCTAGAAGGAGAGAAAACTCTACAGAAGTACAAAGGGACTTGGGGGTACTCGTGCAGGATACCTTAAAGGTTAACCACCAGGTCGGATTGGTGGTAAAGAAAGCGAATACTATGTTGGCATTCATTTTGAGAGGCATAGTGTACAAAAGTAAGGAAGTGTTGATGAGGCTCTACAGGGCACTAGTGAGGCCTCATTTGGAATACTGTGCACAGTTTTGGGCCCCATATCTTAGGAAAAATGTGCTGATGTTGGAGAGGGTTCAGAGGAGATTTACGAGGATGATTCCTGGATGAGCATTGTCGGCTCTTGGACTGTACTCACTGGAGTACAGAAGAATGAGAGGGGACTTCATAGAGACATTTAAAATGTTGAAAGGACTGGACAGAGTAGATGTGGTCAAGCAATTTCCTTTGGTGGGTGAGTCAAGGACCAGAGGGCACAATCTTAGAATTAGAGGGTACAGGTTTAAAAAAGAGATGAGGAGAAATTTCTTTAGCCAGAGGGTGGTGAATTTGTGGAATTCCTTGCCATGTACAGCAGTGGAGGCCAGATCATTGGAGGAGTTTAAGGAAGAGATAGATAGATATCTAAATAGTTGGGGTATCAAGGGATATGGGGATAAGGCCAGAAATTGGGGTTAGAATGTGTTTTTTTTTGTCGTTTCCCCCCCCCCAGCCTAATTTCTCATTTCTTTTTCTTTTTTCCCTTTCCTTTGGAGTAGACTCGATGGACTGAATGGCCTACTTCTGCTCCCTTGTCTTGTGATCTTGTGATCTTGTGATATTTAAAGACTGAATGTAGTGATCTGGAGAATAAACCTTTGGACTTTTGTCAAAGGAAGCAGCACGAACTGAAATCATCAACTCAAGTTCTCAGCAGAAATGTAACAAAGCATATTTACCTTCTTATAGCTCCAGCATATTGTGTATTGCTCTAGATTCCAGCATCTGCAGTCTCTTTTGTCTCCAGCCACTTAAACGGGAACTTACCGTGACTGTTGTAGAGAACGTAATTCTCCTTGCACCATGAGACAAGTCAGCTGAAAAATTAAAATGCATCCTGTGATAATACTTGTTGAACTTGTGATGTCGCAAAGAATTCGGAGGTGTAGCTTATTTCTGGATTTAAATTAGGGATGAATTTCTCAATACAACTGGATGAAAGTACAGATATTACAGATTGCACAACCTTGTTAGTTTACGTTGGGTATGTTTAATACAATGAATTTATTCAAAATTTGTTGTGCTACTTGATATCACCAACTGGTGTGACTGGCACACAGATTTAAATAGCCAAGCATGTGTAAGGTGGGACTTGACTGGGTTAAAAATAAACAAAATATACAAAGTGGATTCTTGGAACCATAGATTCATAGTGAAATACAGCACAATAACAAGCCCTCCAGCCCACTGAATCCCTGCTGACCATCAACCACCCATTTTATCTAGTTCTGTATTAATCCCATTTTTTTATTCTCCCCACATTCCCATTAACTTCCCTCTATATTCCATGCTCACCTATATACTAGTGACAATTTACAGTGGCCAATTAACCTACAACCTGCACGTCTTTGGGATGGAGGGAGAAAAGCAGACCACGCAAAAGAAACCCATGGAGTCACAGGAAGAATGTGCAAACTCCACACAGACAGCAATGGTGGTCAGGATTGAATTCATGTCCCTGGCACTGTGAAGCACTGATCTATCAGCTGTACCACAGTGCTGCCCAAATGAACAGAGCCTGATAAGCACGTTGTCCCCTCTCATCCTGGCAACCTGATTGGAGTGAGGTCAAGCAGATCACCAGTCACATTAAGTAAGTGAATGTGACACACACATGGGGAGAGAAGCTTGGAGTTCAATCTTGCATGGAGGAGGCAGAAAATATGAGAATGTGGGACACCCGTGAGGGGTAATCATTGAAGATTTTTATTTCATTTGAACAGCCACTGTCTCCTCTCTTTAAATAAATGCTGGTCTACAGACTGAAGAATGCATGTTCTGACTGTCCCAATCACTCTAAACCCTCCCACACCAGCAATATGCAACAGTGACACATGAAGCACCATTTTCTTACAACACTGCCTTTCAGAGTTGTAGTTAGCTCGTTATTATTACTGGGTCATGTGGGTGAACCATTCAGATAATGTGGGTTCCGTTAGCTGATATAAAACTTTGAAAACCTCTGATTTAGATGTCCCTCAAGTGGGTTCTTATAAAGTTGTCCTCAATGGTGACTGAGGTGTGATTTGAGTGACTGGAAATATCAACTTCTCTAAACACCTCCATTACTTCTGAATGCCAATCAGATTGTAATGTTGCTATGTACAATACATTCAGCTGCTGTGACTACAGAACATCTATAGTGATCAAGAATTGAAAGGACTCAAATGTTGAAACAATGATTACACGTCAAGACAAACAGAGGCAAGGGCAAAGTGCCTTTGTTTCTGAAGTACCTTGACTTATTTAATAGGTTCCTGTCTACAGGTGACACAGATTCTGCAGCAAGCTATTGAGTAAGGTAGGTCATGCATACCTTTACTGGTGTGCACTGAGGAGATCAAGTGTACCAGGAAGGTAAGTATTTTGTATGATTTATCAGCTACATGTTGGAGAAATGCATTGCTAAAAAGGTGGTTTTACATGATGGATCACCCAATAGGGAACTCTGTCTATGCAGAGGGGATATGAGAAGTGTCTCCCTGTAGGGGAATAATTCTTCAGGCACGCAGTGGTGGCCTTCTTTCTACTGACTGCTGATACTGGGAATCAGTCCTCCTGTGCTCATTCCTTTGACTCTTCTCTCCTCTCTATGGATGTCAGACTTCAGTATTCCTTCTTCTGGAACATGCTGGTGCCTCACATCACTGGATTGCAATGGCAGCAAAATGAGGGAGCTGGTCATTGACTTCAGAAGGTGGGGTGCAGTACACGCCCCTGTCTGTATCAATGATGCAGATGTGGAGATTGTTGAGATCTTCAAGATCACCAACAATTTGTCCTGGTCCAGCCACGTGAACATTATGGCCAAGAAAGCACACCAACACCTCTACTTCCTCAGAAGGCTAAGTAAATTCAGTACATCCCCAATGACCCTCACCAATTTTTACAGATGCATCATAGAAAGCATCCTATCCAGATGCATCACAGCTTGGTATGGCAACTACTCTGCCCAAGACTGCAAGGAGTTGCAGAGAGTTATGAACACAGACCAGTCCATAATGCAAACTAGCCTCCCCTCATGGACTCCATCTATACTTCCCACTGCTTTGGGAAAGCAGCCTACATAATGGAGGACCCCTCCCACCCCATTCATTCTCCCCTCTCCCCTATTCCATTGGGCAGAAGATACAAAAGCTTGAGAACACATACTAACCAGGATCAAGGACAGCTTCTATCCCACTCTTCTAAGACTATTGAACGTACAATAAAGATGAACACTTGATCTCTCAATCTACCTCAACATAGCCCTTGCACCTTATTTGTCTACCTGCACTGCACTTTCTCTGTAATTGTAACACTGCATTCTGCATTCTGTTTTCCTTTCCTCAAAGTACTCATGTATGGAATGATCTGTCTGGATAGCATGCAAACAAAGCTTTTCAATATATCTCGGTATATGTGATAATAATAAACCAATTGCCAATACCAGTATGCAAGCCATGCTACCAAACAATAGGTCTACTACAGAACCAATCTCAGTGAAGAGGAATCAAATAAGACTGAGTTGTTTTTTCTCCCCTAATCTTTCTTACCATATTGCTGTAACAAACCTCCCAAGGGAGTAGATCTAATCCTCAGAAGTAAAGGAAAACTATTCAAACTACAGCCACTAGCTCCAGGACCAAGATCACCTAAACCTCACCAGTTGAGCTGTGGTATGCAGGCCTGTGCTTGCACATGCTCTGAGGCTGAGCTCCAAGACATTGTTGACTTGTGCACCAAATGGAATGAGAAGATGGGCCTTACAATGAACAGCCACAAGACAAAGGCCCTCTTCCAATATGCACCCATGGAACAAAGCTTTGCAACTCTAAAAAATGTAAACCACTTCCCATACCATTTCTCAATGAAGGCAGACATCAGTGATAGAATTCACCACTGCCTTCAAAGCACCAGCATGGCCTTTGGTCAACTGAGGAAAATGTTCTTTGAGGATAATGACCTCAGACCTGACACAAAACTCATGGTCTATTGGGCAATAGTGACACCTGCCCTCTTATGGGCTTCTAATGCCTGGAATATTGTCTATACAGCACCTAAGGCATGACAAAAATACCACCAACACTGCCTCCACAAAACCCTTCAAGTTCATTGCAAAGATAAGAGAACCAAACACAGTGTTGTCTCCTGGACAACATCCCAGCAGTGTGAACCTCTAAAGTTGGCTCCATTGTCAGGCCATCTTTATCTCATGCCCAGCACCAGGCTTCTGAAGTAGGCATCTATTCTAATTACAGTGGTGGGAAGAGATTACATGGGCCAACAGGGGAAAGGGGAGAGAGACATGCTCAAGGTTTCCTTGAAGAAATGCCATATCTCCACTCATTCCTGGGAACCTCTGGTCCATGAACACTCAAAGTGTGAAGGAGCATACAGGATGGTGTTAAGAATTACTGCCCCAGAAGTGATTTCTCCTTCACTGAAATCAAAGTGGATAAATTCATCCTTCCCTGAGTGAAGTATCCTTTCTGAAGAGGTGGCAAACAATAAATTGGGAGACATGGCAGTGATCTGCTGCAGATTCTTGGAATGGCAAAGGGATGCGAGAATAGTGTCATAGAGTCATACAGCACAGAAACAGGCCCTTCGGCCCAACTCGTCCATGCCGACCAAGATGCCCATCTAAGCTAGTTCCATTTGCCCAGGTTTGGCCCATATGCCTCTAAACCCTTCCTATCCATATACCTGTCTAAGTATCTTTTAAATGTCTTTATTGTACCTGTTTCAATCACTTCCTCTGACAGTTCGTTCCATACACGCACCATCCTCTGCGTGAAGAAGTGGCCCCTCAGGTCCCTTTTAAATCTTTCCCCTCTCACCTAAAACCTATGCCCTCTAGCTTTTTGTTCCCTAACCCTGGGAAAAAGACTGTTGGAAAATGGCACAGGAGTAGAAGGTCAAAGGGCTGGATTACCTACTCCTGCTCCTAATGTTTATGCTCTTTGAAAAAATGACAGCCATGATGACATTGACCTCAATGAACAGATGAGACCTTACATCAGGGAGGTCTTCCCTGACCATATCTCTGATATGACTTCCTTTGAAAACCTGAGCTTGCAAGGTGAGCTCTAGGTAGACAATAGTAATTATGAAGACGATCAGAGAATAGAGTCTGCAAATACTCCTTGAAGTCAGGCCTCCACACACCCTGCATGATCATTTATCACCACGCGGATTCCTCCAGTAAAAGATGGTATCATTATTGTGACTACTGAGGCCCCCATTGCATGAGTACTTCTGCTGTTAAATGCAGCAAACATCACGTACTGTAGGTTCCAGCAGGGTTAATGGACTTTGGATGGTGTTACAGCAGCTTCATCTAACATCTGTGAGTGGCCAGTCAGATGATTTTTCAGAAATCAGACTAAGTCCTGAAAGCTGCTGCAAAACAGCATGATGCATTTGCAGTTGAACATTGAGTGAATTGTAAAGGTGATATGTTGCACTCAATAAATACAACTTTAAAACTAGGAAAGGGAATGGCACACAGTGATGTCATTACCTGCCCAGATCGCGACCAGAAGCCATCTCTTGTGCACAGGGAAATAACACACAGAATTACCTGGGCCAGTTTTATGACGGGCACAACTTTTAATTGCATTTTTTGTGCAATCCCTTAAATTTGTGTGCTTTCATTCTTCTATGCATTATTTGCACATGAAGAAAGCAGATGTTTATAGATCCATGCTGCCGTATCTGGCGTGAAGACAGTTGGAGATTAAAGTTAGTCACAGCTCTGGGAGGAAATTGGTTTTTGATTATTTCAACTGCAAATAAAAAATCTTGGAAGTTAATCAAATAAAATCAATTAAAAATAAATTTAACCCATATTGCTCATAAGATGTAGATTCTTTTGTCTGGATCTCATTAAGACTTTTCTGTGTTCACATTTCGTGGTGTGCCTTCATTTTCCTCCACAGAGTTATTTAGGCATTAATCTGGATATTATCTTTTGATGATATTTGCAGATGAAGAGCTGAAAACTGCTCTGAAATTCTTCTATGATGCAAGGGTGAGAGGGGAGAAATTTAAAGGAGATCTGAGGGATAAGTTTTTCCATGCAGAGTAAGGTGAATATCAGGAACGGGTCCACAGTATTCTTGAGCGGGAGGGAGAACAGCCAGAAGTCGTGGTACATGCTGGTACCAACGACATAGGTAGGAAGAGGGATGAGGTCCTGAAAAGTGAGTTTAGGGAGCTAGGCAGAAGGCTGAAGAACAGGACCTCAAGGGTAGCAATCTCAGGATTGCTGCCAGTGCCACGTGATAGTGAAGGTAAGAATAGGAGATTGCAGACGAATGCGTGGCTGAGGAGTTGGTGCAGGAGGGAAGGTTTTAGATTTTTGGATCATTGGGATCTCTTCTGGGGAAGGTGGGACCTGTACAGAGAGGACGGGTTACACCTGAACCCGAGGGGGGCCAATATCTTTGCAGGCAGGTTTGCTAGGGTGGCTCGGGAGGGTTTAAACTAATTTGCGAAGGGGATGGGAACGAGGGGGGTAGGTCAGAGGAAGAAGTGGATGTGGAAAAGTCAGATCTAACATGTAGAGAGCCTTTGAGGAAGGAGAAGCAGAGTACAGGCTATAAAAGTAGAAAGTTGGATAGGCTAAAGTGCATTTACTTAAATGCAAGAAGTATCAGGAATAAGGGAGATGAACTGAGGGCTTGGATAAGTACATGGGACTACGATATTGTGGCTCTTACAGAGACTTGACTGTCACCAGGACAGGAATGGATATTGAATATTCCTGGATTTCAGTGTTTTAGAAGGGATAGGGAAGGGGGGAGAAGAGGAGGAGGGGTGGCGTTACTGGTCAGGGATACTATTATAGCTGCAGAAAGGGTGGATAATGTAGAAGAATCCTCTCTAGAGTCAGTATGAGTGGAAGTTAGGAACAAGAAAGGAGCAGTTACTCTACTGGGAGTATTCTATAGGCCCCACGGTAGCAGCAGGGATACTGAGGAGTGGATTGGGAGGCAGATTTTGGAAAGGTGCAAGAATAACAGAGTTGTTATCATGGGAGACTTCAACTTCCCAAATATTGATTGGCACCTCTTAGTACCAAAGATTTAGATGGGGCAGAGTTTGTTAAGTGTGTCCAGGATGGATTCTTGTCACAGTATGTTGACAGGCTGACTAGAGGGAATGCCATATTAGATCTAGCATTAGGTACTTAACCAGGTCAGGTGACAGATCTCTCAGTGGGTGAGCATTAAAGGGGACAGTGACCACCGCTCCCTAACCTTTAGCATTGTCATGAAAAAGGATAGGACCAAAGAGGACAGGAAGATATTTAATTGGGGAAGGGCAAATTATGAGGCTATAAGGCTAGAACTTGAGAGTGTAAATTGGGATGACATTTTTGAAGGGAAATGTACTATGGAGATGTAATCGTTGTTCAGGGATCCCTTGCAGAATGTTAGGGATAAATTTGTCCTGGTGAGGCAGAGAAAGAATGGCAGGGTGAAGGAACCATGGGTGAAAAGATAGGTGGAACAACTAGTTAGGAAGAAGAAGGCAACATACATAAGGTGCCCAGGCTGCTCCGCGAGGCAAGGGAGGAGATTGCTGAACTGTTGGCTAGGATCTTTGAGTCCTTGTTGTCCACAGGAATGGTACCGGAGGATTGGCGGGTGGCAAAAGGTAGTAGGGATAGTCCAGGGAATTACAGACCAGTGAGCACTTACGTCTATGGTGGGCAAGCAGTTGGAAAGGATTCTTAGAGATCGGATCTATGAGCATTTAGAGAATCATGGACTGATTAGGGACAGCAAGATTGGCTTTGTAAAGGGAAGATCATGTCTCACAAACCTGATAGGATTCTTTGAGGAAGTGACCAGGAAGATTGATGAGCGTAGTGCAGTAGATCTGCTCTACATGGATTTTAATAAGGCGTTTGACAAGGTTCCACATGGTAGGCTTCTTCAGAAGGTCAGAGGGCGTGGGATCCAGAGAGGCTTGGCCATGTGGATTCAGAATTGGCTTGCCTGTAGAAAGCAGAGAGTTGTGGTGGAGGGAGTGCATTCAGATTGGAGGGCTGTGACTAGTGGTGTCCCACAGGGATCGGTTCTGGGACCTTTACTTTTCATGATATTTATTAATGACTTGGATGAGGGGGCAGAAGGGTGGGTTAGCAAGTTTGTAAACGACACAACAGTCAGTGGTGTTGTGGATAGTGTGGAGGACTGTCGAAGATTGAAGAGGGATATTGATAGGATGCAGAGCTGGGCTGACAAGTGGCAGATGGAGTTCAATCTGGAGAAGTGTGAGGTGGTACACTTTGGAAGGACAAACTCCAAGGTAGAGTACAAGAGTAATGGCAGGATTCTGGGTAGTGTGGAGGAGCAGAGGGATCTGGGGGTTCATATCCACAGATCACTGAAAGTTGCCTCAAGGTGGATAGGGTAGTTAAGAAAGCTTATGGGATGTTAGCTTTCATAAGTCGTGGGATCGAGTTTAAGAGCCACTAGGTAATGATGCAGCTCTACAAAACTCTGGTTAGACCACACTTGGAGTTCTGTGTCCAGTTCTGGTTGCCTCATTATAGAAAGGATGTGGAAGCGTTGGAAGTGGTGCAGAGCAGATTTACCAGGATGCTGCCTGGTTTGGAGAGTATGGATTATGAGGAGAGACTAAGGGAGCTAGGGCTTTACTCTTCCGAGAGAAGGAGGATGAGGGGAGACATGATGGAGGTATACAAAATATTAAGAGGAATAGATAGACAGCCAGCACTTCTTTTTCAGGGCACCAATGCTCAATACAAGAGGGTATGGCTTTAAAGTAATGGATGGGAAGTTCAAGGGAGATATCAGAGGGAGGTTTTTCACCCAAAAAGTGGTTGGTGCATGGAATGTGCTGCCTGGGTTAGTGGTGGAGGCAGGTATTTTGGTCAAGTTCAAGAGGTTGTTAGATAAGCATATGGACGAATTTAAAATAGGGGGATATGTGGGAGGAAGGGGTTAGATAGTCTTAGGCGTGATTTAAAGGTCAGCACAACATGGTGGGCCAGAGAGCCTGTATTGTGCTGTATTGTGCTGCTGCTGTACTGAACAAGCTGCCAGAGCAGTTGGTGGAGGCAGGTGCAATTACAACGTTTAAGAGGCCTTTGGACAGGTACTTGAATAGGAAAGGAGTAAAGGGATACAGGCAATAGGATTAGCATAGATGGACATCACAGTCAGCAAGAACAATGTGTGCCATAAGTATCCCTTTCTGTGCTATATGTTTCTATCTACCATCTACCACAAACTTAAACCAAGAATTGTCAGAGGGCTTGCTACTCCTCCATTGATATTGCCAATACAAGGCTCTAGGCCAGATATGAGGTGTTGCACTTTGGGAGATCAAATGTTAAGGGACAGTACACAGTAGTGGCAAGACCCTTAACAGTGTTGATATACAGAGGGATCTTGGGGTCCGAGTCAATAGCTCCCTGGAAGTGGCTGTACAGGTTGATAGGATGGTAAAGAAGGTTTATGGTATGCTTGCCTTTATTAGTCAAAGCACTGTGGTCAAGAGTCGGGAAGTTATATTGCAGCTCTTTAAAACTCTGGTTAGGCTGTGTCAGTATTGAATTCATTTCTGGTGGTCCCATTATAGGAAGGATGTTGACGCTTTGGAGGGGGTGCAGAAGAGGTTTACCAGGGTTCTGCATGGATTAGAGGATATGTGCTATAACGAGAGGTTGGACAAATTGGGGTTGTTTTCTCTGGAGAAGCAGAGGCTGAGGGAAGTTTATAGAATTATGAGACAGACACATGAATGTGCAGGGAATGGAGGAATATGGACATTGCGTAGGCAGAAGGGATTAGTTTAGTTAGGCATTTAATTACTAGTTTAATTAGCTCAGCACAACATCGTGGGCCAAAGAGCCTGTTCCTTTGCTGTACTGTTCCATGTTCTAGGTTCTAGGTTCTATAAGTGGTGGTAAAAATACAACTTGATATCATTCAACCAATCTCATTGATGAAGCATGTGGAGAAGAAAAAATATTTGCTTCTTTTCCTTCCTCCTGAACCAACTCTTGCTGAGGTCTGAGTCCATGGTTACCAGTCCATATGTAAGTGTAGGCAGTGGGCATCAGGAGATGCATTAACCATTCCAGAGCCAACTTATTCCCCTACCCATTTCTCCAAGATATCAGGAACAGAAAAGGATTGTCAGCTTAGCCAAGTTGTGAACATTCATCTCATAGTTAAAATTTATGTATTTTTACATCAGGAATTGTATATTTGGTATGGGATGACACTTCAATACAACTCAAAGAATGGCTTCACAAGAGACTGCAGATGCTGGAATATAGAGCAACATACAATACGTTGGAGGAACTCAGCAGGTCAGGCAGCACCTATGGAGGGAAATAAACAGTCGACGTTTCGCATCGAGACCCTTCATCAGGACTATCACTGTCAAAATGTCAACTGTTTATTTCCCTCCTTAGATGCTGCCTGACCCGTTGAGTTCCTCCAGCATTTTGTGTGTGTTGCTGCATATTCTAGTATCTGCAGAATCTTTGTGTCTGCCACAAGGCTGCTTGATGGGGTGGGACATTTGTGGAGTGATGCACTCCTTATGCTGGGCTTCTGTGTGACCCTGATGAAGAGCCATGATGCTCTCAAATGCTCACTTTCCATCTTAAACAGTTTTATGCTTTAAAAGGAGAGACCGCACAGACTGGGACTTCTTTCCCCTGGAGTATAGGAGGCTGAGGGGATACCTTCGAGGTTTATAAAATCATGAGGGGCACAGATAAGGTGGGATGGTCACAGTCCTGATGCAGGGTTTTGACCCGAAACATCGGCAATTCCTTTCTCTCCCACAAATGCTGCTCAACCCACCGAGTTCCGCCAGCAGATTGTTTGTTGCTAGCAAAAATTATATATTGACAGGATAACCTGGTAAATAGCAGATAACAGGGCTTCAGAAAATCTTTTTCTGGCTATTGGTATTGCCTTGAAGAAAGTGACAGATTAAGTTGTGTGTACAAGTGACCCCCGCGTTATAGGGGACGGAGATTGCATTCCAAGAAAATGGTCCATACTGCGATTTTCTGAGGCTGCATCATCTGCACGTGTCAAGAAATATGAGCTGAAAAAAATATTGTGTGTTTATTTATTTACTTTTATTCACATACATTTTTGGAAGAGCGAATTTTTATACCATATCCCAGATTTTTGGTAATGATTTGTGAATTTTATAAGGGCAAATTTCCATTACCCGAACTGCTGTAACACATGGGGTCACCAGTACTAAATCCAGAACGTACTCATATCTGGAATTCTGAATGGTATTTGATAAGGACACACACAAAAAAAATGGATTAATGTTGTAAGAATGTAGGTTAAAACTTGAAACTGTAACTTGGCTGAAAGATAGTAAATAACTGATGCCCATGTGGATGCTTAGGATAGAGGTGAATTATGGAGAGGGTGGCCTGGTTGTGATGTTGGAAGAAATGGCATTTCCATTTACATCACAGTTAGCCAGGAGTGGCAGAGAAAATGAAAAAAGAGGAGGAAAATTGGATCTATTATACCTGAATATGCACAACTATGGCAGATGAAATGTGTAGAGCATAATAGTGAGCAATGTTAATGAAATTGTTCCAACAGGAGTCTTACATGGAACATGGAACATTACAGCACAGTACAGGCCCTTTGGTCCAGGATGTTGTGCCGACATTTTATCCTGCTCTAACATCTATCTAACCCTTCCCTCCCACATAGCCCTCCATTGTTTCTATCATTCATGTGTCTATCTAAGAGTCTCTTAAATGTCCCTAATGTATCTGCCCCCACAACCTCTGCCGGCAGTGCGTTCCACGCATCCACCACTCTCTGTGTAAAAAACTTATCTCTGATATCCCCCTTATACCTTCCTCCAATCTCCTTATAATTATGCCACCTCGTGTTAGTCATTTTTGCCCTGGGAAAAAGATTCTCACTGTCCACTCGACCTATGCCTCTTATCACCTTGTACAACTCTATTAAGTCACCTCTCATCCTCCTTCACTCCAGAGAGAAAAGCCCTCGCTTACTCAACCTAACCTCATAAGACATGCTGTCCAATCCAGGCAACATCCTGGTAAATCTCCTCTGCACCCTCTCTAAAGCTTCCACATCCTTCCATTAATGAGGCAACCAGAACTAAATACAATACTCCAAGTGTGGTCTGACCGGAGTTCCATAGAGCTGCAACATCACCTCACGGCTCTTGAACTCAATACCATTGAACCATAGAATACAGCACAATACAGGCCCTTCGGCCCACCATGTTGTGCTGACCTTTAAACCATGCCTAAAACTATTTAACCCCTTCCTCCCACATATTCCTCCCACAATATTTTAAATTCCTCCATATGCTTATCTAACAATCTCTTGAACTTAACCAATGTACCTGCCTTCACCACTACTCCAGGCAGTGCATTCCACGCACCAACCACTCTCTGGGTAAAAAATCTTCCTCTGATATCTCCCTTGAACTTCCCACCCCTTACCTTAAAGCCATGCCCTCTTTTTTGAACATTGGTGCCCTGGGAAAGAGGCGCTGGCTGTCCACTCTATCTATTCCTCTTAATATTTTGTATACCTCTATCATGTCTCCCTTCACCCTCCTTCTCTCCAAAGAGTAAGCCCTAGCTCCCTTAGTCTCTCCTCATAATCCATACTCACTAATCCAGGCAGCATCCTGGTAAATCTCCTCTGCACCCTTTCCAATGCTTCCACATCCTTCCTATAATGAGGCAACCAGAACTGGACACAGTACTCCAAGTGTGGTCTAACCAGAGTTTTGTAGAGCTGCATCATTACCTTGCGGCTCTTAAACTAAATCCCACAACTTATGAAAGCTAACATCCCATAAGCTTTCTTAATTACTCTATCCGCCTGTGAGGCAACTTTCAGTGATCTGTGGATATGAACCCCCAGATCCCTCTGCTCCTCCACACTACCCAGAATCCTGCCATTAACCTTGTACTCTGCCTTGGAGTTTGTCCTTCCAAAGTGTACCACCTCACACTTCTCCAGATTGAACTCCATCTGCCACTTGTCAGCCCAGCTCTGCATCCTATCAATATCCCTCTTCAATCTTTGACAGTCCTCCACACTATCCACAACACCACTGACCGTTGTGTCGTTTGCAAACTTGCTAACCCACCCTTCTACCTCCTCATCCAAGTCATTAATAAATATCACGAAAAGTAGAGGTCCCAGAACCGATCCTTGTGGGACACCACTAGTCACAGCCCTCTATTCTGAATGCAATCCCTCCACCACAACCTTCTGCTTTCAACAAGCAAGCCAATTTTGAATCCACACGGCCAAGCCTCCCTCGATCCCACGCCCTCTGACCTTCTGAAGATGCCTACAGATGGTACCTTGTCAAACGCCTTACTAAAATCCATGTAGACCACATCTACTGCACTACACTCATCAATATTCCTGGTCACCTCCTCAAAGAATCCTATCAGGCTTGTGAGACATGATCTGCCCTTCACAAAGCCATTCTGGCTGTCCGTAATCAGTCCATGATTCTCCAAATGCTCATAGATCCTATCTCTAAGAATCCTTTCCAACAGCTTGCCCACAAGGCTCACTGGTCTGTAATTCCCTGGACTATCCCTACTACCTCTTCTGAATAAGGGGACAACATTTGCCATCCGCCAATCCTCCAGTACCATTCCCGTGGACAAGGAGGACTCAAAGATCCTAGCCAATGGTTCAGCAATCTCCTCCCTCACCTCGCAGAGCAGCCTGGGGAATATTCCATCAGACCCCGGGGACTTATCTGTCTTAATATTTTCTAACAGCTCCAACACAACTTCTCTCTTGATATCTACATGCTCCAGAACATTAACCTTACCAACACTGTTCTCAGCGTCACCTAGGCCCCTCTCCTTGGTGAATACTGAAGAGAAGTATTCATTGAGAACCTCACCCACTTCCACAGCTTCCAGGCACATCTTCCCACATTTGTCTCTAATCGGTCCTACCTTTACTCTCGTCATCCTTCTGCTCTTCACATAAGTGAAAAAAGCCTTGGGATTTTCCTTAACCCTACTCGCCAAGGCCTTTTCATGTCCCCTTCTTTCTCTCCTCAGCCCCTTCTTAAGTTCCTTCCTTGCTACTCTATATTCCTTATGAGCCCTATCTGATCCTTGCTACCTACACCTTATGTATGCTGTCTTCTTCCTTCTAACTAGTTGTTCCACCTCTCTTGTCACCCATGGTTCCTTCACCCTGCCATTCTTTCTCTGCCTCACCGGGACAAATTTATCCCTAACATCCTGCAAGAGATCCCTGAACAACGACCACATCCCCATAGTACATTTCCCTTCAAAACTGTCATCCCAATTTACTCTTGCAGGTTCTAGCCTTATAGCTTCATAATTTGCCCTTCCCCAACCAAATATCTTCCTGTCCTCTCTGCTCCTATCCTTTTCCATGACAATGCTAAAGTTTAGGGAGCGATTAATGAAGGCCAAAACTCCATACACCTTCTTAACAACCCTATCAACCTGCGTGGCAACCTTGAGGGATCTATGAATGTGGACCCCAAGATCCCTCTCTTCCTCCACAGGCTTAACAGGCGTATTGTTCTGCATGTTTAATTAACAGGGAAGACAGAAAGTTGAACCAAGTAAGTAGTTTGATAAGTGAAAGAGGATTAAACTGGGCAATGCTCTGGTCAGTTTCCAGTTTGCCTGATATCTTTGCACCATTCTGTTGTTTTGTGTTCGTTGTTGTATTTATTGTATTTATTATCACCATGTACACTGTTTACTATGACAGCTTCATGTGAGCAAGGAATTTCATTTCACCCTGGTGTATATGACAGTAAAACAATCTGAATCTGAATCGGAGGCTGAAACTCCAGCCGGATTTAACTGCACCTAGCTCTGGTTGCTGAGCAACGAGACAGGTATTCAGATGTGCTGATGTACAGGAACACCAGAGTCATAGAGTTGCACAGCATAGAAACAGATCCTTCACTCAGCACGTCCGTGCCAACCTTATTGCTCTTCTACACTAATCCCACTAGGACAATATCCTTCTACACCTTCCTTATTCAAGTGTCTGTCTAAATGCCTCTTCAACATAGTGATTGTATCTGATTCCACCACCTCCTCTGGCAGCACATTCCAGATATCAAGCACTCTCTAAAAAACTTCCTCCTCAGACCCTCTTTAAAACTCCTTTCTCTCACCTTAAACCTTTGCCTTCTTGTTTTTGATACCTTAGGCTTCTGAGGGCCGAGAAAAAGTTGGAACAACTTGAACTATTGAAACTGGAAAATAATGAGGAGCCTGAGGGATGTTCTTCCACAAGTATACATCGAGGACCTAATCACATTCAGGTCTCGTCACTTGCGTGCCCAACATAGGGCTCACAAAATTAAAACTCTATTCCAAGCTCTGACCCAGAAGGAGATTACTGGGTGAACAGCAGAACAGGTTTAAGGATA
This sequence comes from Pristis pectinata, assembly GCF_009764475.1. NCBI lineage: Eukaryota > Metazoa > Chordata > Chondrichthyes > Rhinopristiformes > Pristidae > Pristis > Pristis pectinata. The sequence goes on from NC_067412.1 coordinate 46,524,662, forward strand.
TAGCCAAAGACTCCTTGAAAAAATGCAACATCCCCACTGCGAATCCCTGGCCCATGGTCACTCAGTGGAGGAGGGGCAGTCTAGTCCATGCATCATAAGCATACATAGATAGCCCTGTGCAATGGCCAGTGGAGGGCACCACCTCATAAATTATCCACCAACTCACCATCTATTGTGGGAGAATCTGTGGTCCCCACAGTGGCCTCATCAGTCACCTCTTAATCACCAAGCTGGAGGGGAAGGCTCAATCCCAAGGAACTGCGCAAGAAAAAGTTAACAGATACAACCAAAGGAGAATTTCTACCCCATTTAGTTCCCTATGTCATAAGTGGTAAATTAGGACTGATGTTACAGTGATCAGCATTTGGAATTGACACTGTAATTGCAGTGGAATAATATAGGGTTGAAGTTTATCCGAAACTACAGGCACTAAATACATGAAACGGTAGTGTCTATGTTGTACTCTGAGCCTGGAAACTACATCCAGTGAAGTCACTGGAGCCTAATTTTAGAATTGGGATAGAATGTGCAATGTTATTGTATTGTGCATCTAGCGGATATAACAAACCATCCCATTTTGTTCCCTATCTAGTAGGGATTGCAAGATCTTTCAAAATAGTTAAATTAAGGTAGCACTCCTCGTTCAGAGCTATGTTATGAAATTTTGAACTTGCACGTGACCATTGTGAAGTTACGTCAATGTACAAATGCCCAATATATATTGGTCGAAATGTTCTTTAATATTAATTAATCCAATATCCCATCTAAAAGAAATAAACTATCGTCAAAATAGCATAATAGTTTTAGTTGAGGGCATTAAGTATATGTAGAATAAAATTTTCAGAAATTTTTAAGTGTAGCTGAAAATATTCTTGTTGAATACAAGATGGGTGAGGTCTTAAATGAATACTTCTCACCATTATTCACCATGGAGAAGGACATGGAAGCTAGTGAGCTCAGGGAAGAGAACGGCAATGTCCTGAAACATATCAACATTACAAAAGAGCAAGCGTTGGTCGTATTGGTGGATAAAGGTGGATAAATCCCCAAGGCCTGACCAAGTGTATCCTAGCACATTGTGGGAAGACAGTGAAGAAATTCCTAGGGACTTGCTGGAGATATTTTCATCATTATTAGCCACGGGTGAGTTACCGGACAACCGGAGGATAGCTGAGTTGTGCCTTCATTTAAGAAGGGTCATATATATTAACGATTTGAGTGAGAATGTAGGTGGGATGAATAGAAAGTTTGTGGATGACACCAAACTTGGTGGTGTGGTAGACAGTGAAGAAGGTTGCTTAAGGTTACAACAGGATCTCGATCAACTGGGGAAGTTGGCAAAGGAATAGCAGGATGGAATTTAACTCAGACAAGTGTGAAGTGATGCATTTTCGGAAGTTGAACCAGGGCAGGACGCCCACAGTGAATGGTAGGGGCCTGGTGAGCATTGTAGAACAGAGAGAACAAGGGGTACAAGTACATAATTCCCTGAAAATGGGAGCACAGATAGACAGGGTGGCGAGGACGGTGTATGGCATGCTTGCCTTCATCAGCTGAGACATTGAGAAGAAGAATTGGGACATTATGCTACAGTTGTAGAAAATGTTGATGCGGCCGCACTTGGATTCTTGTGTGCATTTCTGGTCACTACACTACATGAAGGATGTAATTCAGCAAGAGAGGGTGCAGAAAAGATTCACAAGGATGTTCCTGGGTCTGGGGGGCTTGCGATAGAGACTGGATAGGCTGAGACCTTTTTCCCTGGGGCATAAGGGGCTGACGGGTGACCTTATAGAGGTTTATAAAATCATGAGGGCATAAATAAAGTGGATGGTTATAGTCTTCTTCCCAGGGCAGAGCAGTCTAAAACTAGAGGGCATAGGTTTAAGGTGAGAGAGGAAAGATTTAGAGGGGATCCAAGGGGCAAGTTTTTCCACACATGGAAAGTACATGGAATGAGCTGCCACAAGAACTGGTAGAGGAGGGTACAATTACAACGCTTAAAAGGCATTTGGACATGTACATGGATAGGAAAGGTTTAGAGGGCTATGGGCCAATTGCAGGCAAATGGTACTAGCTTAGGTAGGCACTTTGGTCAGCATGGATGAGCTGGGCCACAAGGCCAGTTTCCACGCTCCATGACTCTATTTGCTTTCTGGAGGTAAACGTAGGTAGCCATTGTAATTAGTGATTAAGGTGTATGTCTTAGATTAAAATATAACAGAGCAACAAAGAAATCTGAAAGTTTCAAGGAAGTGCCACTATAACAAATATTGACTTTGTATTATCAGAAAATAAACCTCATTAGTATTCCCTTGTAAACTTTGCTCAAGTTTTACTTGTATTAGGAGAGACCAAACATAAATAATTGGGAATCAGGAAATCTAAAGAGAAATAGCTTTTGTTTTTTATTCATTGTCAAAATGACACCAGCATTTATTATCCTTTTCTAACTGCCTCTGAAGTGCCAGATAAGAGTTGATCTTTGAGTTAAGAGTTCAGGTCTGGAGTTACACAGTAAAGATGGCAGATTCCCTGATGAATTTTTACAATGCTGTAGTTTCATGGAACTGTTACTGGAAGCAACTTTGTAAAAGAAAGTCCATTTAGGGAATTAATGTGGGATTTGTATAAACCAGTGTTTGATGGACAGTGTAGACTCGATGGGTGAAGGGCCTGTTTCCATGGTGAATTTCTCTATGACCCTTAGTTGTTTAAATTTAAATTTTCAAGCTGCAAAAGTGAACTCACGCTTTTGGTTCAATGGCCCAGAACTCTGGCTACCAGTCCAGTAACTCATTGGGCCATTGTAGAAATCTGGGATTAAATAAAAGCGATCAGGAAGACATTGTGCTGTTGTAAACTTGTTTGAGAAGGAAACCTACCTTACTTATCCACTCTGGGTGTTAGTGTAAATTAAGTGCCTCAATGTGAACTGGCTTTGCATGCCATTCAAATGTTTCGAGCTGCCATCGGTGCTTCAGGAGAAAGGCTCACTACCATCTCAAGTGCCTTTTTGTTTGGTTGAGTTCAGTTTTAAAGAAGGGACTGCAGAATGCTGTTTAATTGTAACAGAAGAGCTTAGCTACAATTTATAATTTGCATTAGTGATTCATTATTCATAAAGGCTTCAAAGATGAACTGTGAAAACACAACCTTGTATACAGGCCCAGGACAAGTCTGATTCATCTTTGATTATTACATTTTTACTTTACTCAATTATTATTTCATTTTAGATGTCTTCCCTCAACATTTTTTATAATATGTAGAGCTACAGGAGCTTACTGCCATTGGCTACATATTAGTAGTCACTGAAATTACTTGCTGACACAACAAGCAAAAGCTAACTCATGTTATTAATATTGAAGACTATGTTCTTCCATAGTAAGTGAGCTGTGGATAACAGCAGGAAAATGTCATAAAGGCTAATGGAGCAGAAGTATTTTTATTAAGATTTTTATTTATTCACAAGCTGTGGGCATTTCTGGCAGGGTGACATTTATTGCCCATTCCCAATTGCCCTTAGGAGGTGGATTTTGAGGTGCCTTTTCAAACTGCTACAGTCTATATGCTGAACAGTGCTACTGAGAACTGTAAGTAGTTCCAGGATTTCAATCCACTGACAATAAGTAATGGGAGTTATTACAAAGTTTATTATATTTTGTCCAGAGTTAAGTGGGTTGATTTTAGTATGTTGTGTTCATATTGCCAGTATCCACTCTTTAATAACACATCCTTTAGTGCCACAAAGAAAGCAGAAAATGCACGTGCTGCATACAGCTGACCTTCAGCTCAATCTCATGGTTCAAAATAAATCACACAAATAACCCATCACATGATCTCACTTCCTCATGAGTGAGCCCAAACTAACTGTCCTCTACTGTACTACTTGGAACGCTCCATAAACTACAAATGTTTCTGCTAGATTTCAACACTGAAAAACATTTGGATCTTTATTGGTATTTATGCTTATTTGCACAGCTCATGCCCATTGACATGAAAAACATGATGATGCTGGAGGAACTCAACAGGCCAGGCAGCATCCGTGGAGAAAAGCAGGTGGTCAACGTTTCGGGTCAGGACCCTTCTTCAGGACTGCTGAGTTCCTCCAGCATCATCGTGTTTTTTATCTAGATTCCAGCATCCACAGTCCTTTATTTCTCATGCCCATTGACATACAGAAGGCCCAAATTTACACATGCTACACAGACGACTAAATTCTGTTTCTGTTACAAAGGATAGTCAGACTGCAGAAACTTGCCCTCTGTCACATATTCTAAACCCATGGCAGGATAAAGAATCCTCTTCCAAAATTTGGTTCTATCGGGAGTCGATGAGTTTTAGAAGGGGAATATACTACATAGGGGAATATATTGGGCCAAATGCAGGCAAATAGGACTAACTTAGATGGGCATATTGGTCAGCATGGAAGAGTTGAGCTGAAGGGCCTGTTTCCGTGCTGTATTACTCTATGACACACAGCTGGTGCAACATTGCAGGAACTTTCTTCACATTATGGGATCCCATGCTTTCAAATAAATTCTAACCGTTCTTTGGTCAAAAGTGATCAAATTCTATTTTTACTACATAGAAATAAGTTCTGGAATCAAATTTGTTGGGATGTTTACAATATAAAAAATAAACTTCCACAGTAGCAACACCAGAATCCCTAACCCTAACCCTCTGTCTGTGGACGCATTACAGGAGGATGTGGCTTCCAGGAACTCTGCTGAGTCGAGGGATGGTTTGACACACAAATGTCACATTCAGGTTATATGTTTTGCATTTTCAGTGAACACACAGAGACAGAAAGGATCCATGCACTCTGACAAAAGTAGTCTGAACCACATTTACTGTTCCAGCTCCTCAACAGCTCTAGAAAAAACTGGAGCAGGAAAAGTTGCTCAAACAGTCCATTGACTCCTCATGCACAGAGAATTAAAATATGCTGTTCACATGCAGAGAGCTTAGAGCGTGCTGAATAAATGGACAAAGCATGGGTCAAGCTCTATGGTTCTGTGGGTTCACTTACATTTTAAAACCAGGCATTTCTTTCCTAATTTTCAGTTTAAATTCTTTTGTCTGACGTTGTCATTATAAACATGCCAGTAATTATAGTTCTCGTAGTAACCTAGAAACTGTAAAACACCTGACAAGAAAAGGCCTTACATTGACACTGAGGCCTTTCCTCACGAACTTCTGCCATTGTGAATAGTAGAGTTGGACAACAGATTTGTGGAGGGTGGGGTGGGGGTAAGATAAGAATGGGAGGAAAGATGGTGGATATGGGAAAGGATTCCAATGTGACACAGTTAAGAGAGGATGTTGGGGATAAGGTGGGGTGGGCAGGATGGATGGTGGTGACAGGTTAGGAACCAAGAACATCAGTAAATAAAATATCATTTTGCAGCTGTTGTAAGGATAGGTGAGAGTGACCACTGTCAAAAGGCATCTACAAGGAAGTTATGCTCCAACTTTATAAAACGTTGGTTAGACCTCAGCTGGAGTCCTGCATGCAGTTCTGGCCACCACAGTATAGGAAGGATGAGATAGTGCTGGAGGGGTTGCAGCATTGGATGGAGCATTTTAATTATGAGGAGAGACTGGAGAGGCTGGGTCTGTTCTCCCTGGAGCAGGGGAGGTGCAGAAGGGACGTGAATGAGCTTTTTCTAAAATTACGAATGGTATAGATAGGATAGACTGTATGAAACCTATCTCCTTATCAGAGGTAGATAAAACTACAGGACATAGGTTTAGGGTAAGGGGGAAGAGATTCAGAGATGATATGAGGAGGACCATCTTCACCCAGAGAGTACCTGGAATGCACTGCTTGAAAGAGTAGTAGAAACTGGGTTGCTGACAGCATTTGAGAAGTGTCTAAATGAACACTTGAATCGCCTAGGCATAGAGGGCTATGAACCAAGTGCTGGGAGATGTGGTTAATATGGAAAGGTGCCCACTGGTTGGTGTGGATGAGTTGGGCCGAATGGCCTGTTTCCATCCTGTACAATTCTATAATACATGGAAGCAGATGGAAAACCTGGATTCCTGGCAGCAGTTCCTCAGCCAGCCTGTAAAGCCAGCCCCTCAGCCCCTTTAGTTAACATAGACAGTTCTTGTAATTAAAGCCTACCTTGGTGTGCAAGAGCCAAGGCTTTTGTGGAACTCATTTGTGCAGTTCAATTTTACAACAGTGATGTCAAAATGAAGGCTGTAAACTGTTTGACAGAACTACATGCCTCTCTGTGCACGTCGTACACACAGTACACTTGGGTCAAACATTCAGAATCGTTCTTCTGACAGACAAACTCAAAGTCTTTTTTAAATTACTCACAAAGCAGACGGGTACATTGACCTATGCAATAACATCTCTAAACTGGGAAGTTTACACCTGCAATTTTCTTAATTTTTTGTAGACAAAACTGTTGACTTGAAATCTGCACAGTTGCAAGATTTTTATTTGAGATATTTCATTGGACATAGTATGGTCAATGCATACAGCTTCAGTTTTTAATTCATTTTATCCCACCACTCTCCCTCTGCGTCTAAAACACAAAGGCAGCAGATCTCAGGGACATATTCTGTTCTAGATCACCACAATCCTGTTTTGGCTGTATAAATAGCCAGTCCTTGCTTTCTGCTATCTTCATATCCTGGCGAACAGCATTTCTGGGCCATGCTCACCTCTGGACTTCAGTGTTCAGGAAGGCAACCATCACTACTTCTTCCAATGTAGCTTGAAATGGACAATAAATTTTGCTAACAGCCATAAACCAAGAATGATTTAAAAATAAACCACATTACCAAGCTTCAGAAAGGTGTTTCAGTGTGTTAACATATAATTGTTCTTTCACAACAGGAGCTTTGTCCAGTTAGCAGGCATTCCAATGGCCTTGATTCTCACAACTTCCGAGTAAATTAGAAATTCAGAGGAAAAAAAAGCACAAGAAAAATACAGAAATCATATACAAAACAGGATAAAAGTCAATTAATTCCAGGAAACTGTAGCTGTTATACAAAGGTGACAATACAGGTAAAGAGGTCTGCCCAGTTTTTCCAGTAAACTCACAGGAACAAGAGCAGGCTACTGACCCCGTCCCACCATTCACTGAAATCATTGTCATTCTATAATTTAACTCCATACACAAGTCTTTTCCTGATATTCCTTAATACATTAACTTAAATATTCCTTAATTAATCTTGATTTTAAATTAATCTTGGGTGACCTGTCATTAAGACAATTGAAACTGATTGGTGAGTGTTCTATCTAACCTATTTATTCTTCCTAAATCAAACTTCAAAATAACTTAAAAATTCAATCAGGTCTCCCCTTAATCTTCAAAACTCCATGGAATATAATCACTCTCCAAACCTTGGAGAACCTTTGGGCATCCCTCACCCCCGATGTTTCACCATCGAGAAATGTTCTCATTGTTCTTTGTGTTAAAGCTGGACAAACCCACATTCACCTGCATTGAAATCCGTGTGCCATGGTTTTGTCCCCATTTGCCTAATATATCAGAAACTCTTTATACTTAATATGTCTGCTTACACCACTCACAATGCTGTCCACTTCTGTGTCACCAACAAACTTAGATATGCAGCAACAAACAATCTGCTGGAGGAATTCTCAACTTAGATTTGCAACTCACTATTCCATTTTCCTAGGTTGATCATAAACAGTGAGGAGCTGAAGACAAATATGCATTACCAATTACTGGTGCTCTCCATCTCCTGTTGTTCTGCCACCAGTTTCAACTATGTGTAACAGTCCATTATGAAGAACCTTATTAAATACTTTCAAGACATCAATTTAAATAGCAACCATTACATTAGGCACTTATTCAAATCATTCAGGTTTCTTCAACATTACCTACTCTTTACAAATCTTTGCTAGTTCTCTCTGATCAACTGAAAACTGTCCTTAGACCAGTAATTTTCTAACAGATGCTAGGCCAACTTTTCACTGGTTTTCTCCTCTGAACTTTCTGAGATAGCAGAGCTGTCTGCAATTATTCGCTCTGAAGAAATGGGTGCCTGAGCTGAGAGAATTTTGAAAGATTTTGATGAAGTAATCTGCAATATTCTCACCTACTTCCTTTAAAATTTTGCGATTACTACTAATCCCTTGGTTAATGTCAGCACACCCCTGTAAACACTGGAAAGTCCTCAGGGCCACGGAATGGAAGATAACAGACTCCCTGATTCATACCTCCCGAACACGCACTCCCAGGTGCCCACATTCCTGTCTTCAGCAAGTCCAGCCGCAGAAATAATGCACAGACAAGTCAATAAATCTACAGAAATGTGACAACCGATCCGGATAGTCCTGGAGTGGAATACAATCCGTTCCTTAGGACTTTCCAGGTTCTTAGAAAAGCCATGTGCGGTGCTATTGTTTTTAAGAAGACATCTTTGCAATACAAGGAATGCAGACACACAGTCCCAGTAAGGCTGCTGCAGCAGCAGAGACACGAGATTTCTTCTGGTACTTTATTGCTTTTTTAACATAGTCTGAAGACTGTGTAATATAGTCAACAGTATGATGTACATTGTATTCAATGCTGTTTACAATTTCTTGTTGCTCAGTTACCAGTACCTCGAAGTGCAGGAAAAGTTCGTGAAGTTCAGCTATCTGCGACTCGAGGTCCAGCAGCTGCTTGTGGCGCTCCTGGGCTAGAGCCAAGTGCTCCTTGGCTTTGAGGATCTCCAGATCCTGGCCAACGATTTGTGGAGCAGAAAGGTTCTCCACAAAACGGTCAACGTCCTCGTCCTGCAGTTGCAAGCCAGCCAGCTCAGTCTGCCGAAGAATTTGCTGTTTCAACTTGGCGACGTATTCAGTCTCTTTTGTATAGTGCGAAGTTAGGATCTGCTGATAACGAGTTACCAATGCATTGTACTGGTACTGGCGAATCCTGTACTCAACCGAAAACGGCGCCTCTCGCCTTTTCCTAAAGAGTACATCCTTCATCCTGTCCAGCTGCGACTGAATGACCTTGGCCTCATAAATCAACTCGCATTTGGCTTCTTTTAGAGTTTTCTTTTTATTGTAGATGCTCTCATTTGCAGTTCCACATAGCACCTCTTCTTGCTTCTTTTGAATATCATGAACTAGATTTTCCAATTTGTTGAGGTTTGAGAAAATGGCTGAAATGTCTTCAAAGAAACCATCCAACTTGTTGGATTCTGTCCCTGCAAACGTTGGGTTGTCGATTCCCCCAACAATACCCTCCGTGAAGTCGTCCTCTGCCGCTTTCTTTAACTCCTGCAGTCTGTCCTTCATTGTAGGTGCTTGAAACTTCTCCAACCGTTTCCGATCAATTAATAAACTCCCTGAAACGAAGCCTATGCTTTTCATAGCCAATTCTTTCCGCGTCGGTGCCAAATGTGTGGTTGAGCCAACACCCATTGTTTTCCTTTGTCACATGATGCCCTTATATAAATACTCGGTGGGTTGAACCTTACACTCAGTAAAGGAAGGCCACGTGTTTGGGACCTCCTGAGCTTGAAGGGGTGAAAATCCTGTCCTAGCTTCACCTCTCAGTTGTTGCAGTATTCTGAATAACAAGGTGGTATCCCTTGAAAGATAGACGGACAGTGTTGGAACTGATAGGAGGAGCAACAATAGGAGAACAGACCAATAGTTTCTGGGCTGTAACTCCTATGGGATGGATACTCTTTCTCATGGTGCAATGTCAGAGTTATACAGCATGGAAACAGGCCCATCAGCTCAACTAGTCCATGGTATTGGTATTGGTTTATAATTGTCACTTGTACTGAGGTACAGTGAAAAGCTTGTCTTACAAACTGATCGTACAGGTCAATTCATTACACAGTGCAGTTACATTGAGTCAGTACAGAGTGCATTGATGTAAGGTGCGAGGTCGCAACAAGGTAGATCGTGAGGTCATAGTCCATCTCATTGTATTAAGGGAACTATTCAATAGTCTTATCACAGTGGGGTAGAAACTGTCCTTAAGTCTGGTGGTACGTGCCTTCAGGCTCCTGTATCTTCTACCCAATGGAAGAGGAGAGAAGAGAGAATGTCCGGGGTGGGTGGGGTCTTTGATTATGCTGGCTGCTTCACCAAGACAGTGAGAGGTAAAGACAGAGTTCAAGGAGGGGAAGCTGGTGTCCATAATGCACTGGGCTGTGTCCACAACTCTCTGCAGTTTCTTGTGGTCCTGGGCAGAGCAGTTGCCGTACCAAGCCGTGATACATCCAGATAGGATGCTTCCTATGGTGCATCTGTAAAAGTTGGTGAGAGTCAAAGGGGACAAACCAAATTTCTTTAGCCTCCTGAGGAAGTAGAGGCACTGGTGAGCTTTCTTGGCCGTGGCTTCTATGTGATTTGACCAGGACAGGCTGTTGGTGATGTTCACTCCCAGGAACTTGAAACACTCAACCTTCTCGACCTCAGCACCATTGATGTAGACAGGTGCATGTACACCACCCCCTTTCCTGAAGTCAATGACCAGCTCTTTTGTTTTGTTGACATTGAGGGAAAGGTTGTTGTCATGACACCATTCCACTAAGCTCTCTATCTCCTTCCTGTACTCCAACTCATCGCTGTTTGAGATACGGCCTACAACGGTGATATCATCTGCAAACTTGTAGATGGAGTTAAAGCAGAATCTGGCCACACAGTCATGAGTGTATAGGGAGTAGAGTAGAGGGCTGAGGACGCAGCCTTGCGGGGCACCAGTGTTGAGAATAATCATGCTGGAGGTATTGCTGCCTATCCTCACTGATTGCGGTCTGTTTGTTAGAAAGTCAAGGATCCAGTTACAGAGGGAGGTGTTGAGTCCCAGGTCTCGGAGTTTGCTGATGAGTTTGCTTGGAATGATAGTATTGAAGGCAGAGCTGTAGTCAATAAATAACAGTATAAACAACCACGTTGACCAAGGTGGCTTCCTGAGCTAATCCCATTTGCCTGATCCCTTGAAACCTTTCCTATTCATGTATATTTCCAAATGTCTTTAAGGTGCTGCAGTTGTATCCACTTCTACAGCTTCCTCTGGCAGCTCGTTCCATATACTCACCACCCTCTGTGTGAAAAAGTTGCCCTTCAGGTCTCCTTTAATTCCTTCCTCTCTCACCATAAACCTATACCCTCTAGTTTTTGACTCCCCTACCCTGGGAAAAAGACTATTGCCATCCATCTTATCAATGCCCTCATGATTTTATAAAAATCACCCCTCAGCCCCCTTTGCTCCAGGGAAAATGTTTCTGGCCCATCCAGTCTCTCTTCATAACTCAAGCCTTCCAGTCCTGGCAACGTCCTTGTGAATCCAGAGAAACAAAGGACTGCAGATGCTGTAATCTAGATGAAACACACGATGATGCTGGAGGAACTCAGCAGGCCAGGCAGCATCCGTGAAGTAAAGCAGGCGGTCAATGTTTCAGGTCAGGACTCTTACTTGTGAATCCCTTCTTTACCCTCTCTAGTTTACTCACATCCTCCCTCTAGTGTGGTGACCAGAACTGCAAGCAATAATTCAAATGTGGCCTAATCGACGTTTTATAATATGACATCCCAATTCTTGTACTCAATGCCTGTCTAACTGTGTCGCCACTTTCAGGGAACTATTTTCTTGTACCCCCAGGTCTCTCTGTTCTATCATTCTGGCATTTATCAATAGAGGCAAAGAGTATAAAAGCAGGGAAGTTATGCTGACCCTTTATAACATACCGGACTAGCCTTAACAATGTTCAATCACCATATTATAGGAAAGATGTGAGGGTGTTGGAGAGGGTCTAGGAAGAATATAGATTCCTGGGATGAGGGACCACAGTTACAAGGGTAGATTAGAAAGGCAGGGGGTGTGGGGAGAACTGGTGGAAGTGTATCCAATAATGAAAGGTTTGATCAGAGTGGATAGTTGCAAACTATACTGTTTGGTGAAGGGGTAGAGATCACAGGTATAAAATAAAGCGGAAGAGAATTAAGATATTAGGAGTACACAGCCAACTGTATCACTGGTGCTGAGGTGGAGATGGTTGAGAGCTTCAAGTTCTGAGGTGTAAATATCACCAACAATTTGTCCTGGTCCAGTTACGTAGACACTATGGTCAAGAAAGCACACCAACGCCCCTACTTCCTCAGAAAGCTAAGGAAATTCGGAATGTCCCCAATGACCCTCACCAATGTTTACAGATGCACCATAGAAAGCATTCTTTCTGTGGTCAAACTGTACTGCAAGAAATTGTAGAGAGTTTTGATCACAGCTCAGTCCATCACGCAAACCAGCCTCACCTCCATTGTCTCTGTCTACATTTCCCACTGCCTTCGGAAAGCAGCCTACATAATCAAGGACCTCCTCCCACCCTGGTCATTCTCTCTCCTCCCCACTTCTCTTGGGCAGAAGATACAAAAACTTGAGAACACACACCACCAGGCTTAAGGACAGCTTCTATCCTGCTGTTATAAGACTCTTGAATGGATCTCTTATACAATAAAGATGAACTCTTGATCTCTCAATTTACCTCGAGGAGGCCCTTGTACTTTGTCTATCTGCACTGCAATTTATCTGTAACTGTAACACTATATCCTGCATTGTTTATTTTTCCCTTTTGAACTACCTCGATGTACTTATGTATGGAATGGTCTGTCTGGATGGCATGCATGCAAAAGCTTTTCACCATATCTCAGTATGTGTGACAATAATAAACCTGATTGACATGAGGAAAGTCCTTTCTATGTAGTGTGTGGTTGGAATCAGGAATGCACTGTGTGCAGATGGAGACAGCTTCCACTGTGGCCATCAAGGAGAAAATGGATAAATATATGGTGGAGAAGAATTTCCAAGCCTACAGAGAAAGGGCAGGGGTGGAACTAGAAAGGTGCTCTGGTAGAGTGCAGGCATGGACACAATTAGCTGATTTGCCTTCTTTTGTGCTACAACCAGGCTACGATCCTAGATAGCTGTGATGCAAGACTATAAATACAATTGAGGCAAATTAGATCAGGGAAGAAGCAAGATGTTGATTTGGCATGTCCTTTTTGACCCTCAACAATTTTTAATCGATGCACCATAGAAAGCATTCTATCTGGATGCATCACGGCTTGGTATGGCAACTGCTCTGCCCGGACTACAACAAACTGCAGAGAGTTGTAGACATAGCTCAGCACATCACAGAAACCAGCCTCCCCTGCATGGACTCTGTCTACACTTCTTGCTGTCTCAGTAAAACAGCCAACATAACCAAAGACCCCACCCACCCTGGATATTCCCTCTCCTTCCCCCTCCCATTGGGCAGAAGATATAAAAGGCTGAAAGTATGTACCACCAGGCTCATGGACAGCTTCTTTCCCGCTGTTATAAAAGCATTGAACGGTTCCCTAGTATGATAAGATGGGCTCTTGACCTCACAATCTACCTCATTATGGCCTTGCACCTTATTGTCTGCCTGCACTGCACTTTTTCTGTCATTGTAACACTATATTCTGCATTCTGTTATTGTTTTCCCTTATATTACCTCAATGCACTGATGTGATGAAATGATCTGTATGGATGCCGTGCAAAACAATGTGTGTCACTGTACCTTGGTACACACGTCAATAATAAATCAATCTGGCATTATTATTGCTTTATTATTGTCACTTGTACCGAGGTACAGTAAAAACTTGTCTTGCATACCGTTTGTACAGATCAATTCATTACACAGTGCATTGAGGTAATACAGGGTAAAGACAATATCAGAATAAAGAGTAAAGAGTCACAGCTGCAGAGGAAGTGCAGTGCGGGTGGACAATAAGATGCAAGGTCATAACAAGGTAGATTATGAGGTCAGGAGTCCATCTCATCGTATAAGGGAACCGTTCCAATTTACCAGCCAAAAGACAGAGTCTAAAGAAGACTGGCATACCTACCCAAGTTGAGAGTGGATAAATTTAAAAAACACAACAGCACATCACAATATAATTTATAGCTATGGTAGTTATGGTAAAAAAAGAGTGAATAGATTACACAACATTAGCTCTTGCTGTGCACACATTTATCACTAGGTTCCCCATGGTAAAGTGCCTTGCCTAGAGTCAGTCAGCATTTCACTGCTACATTGAAGGTAACCCTCTCAACGTTTGGATGAAGATATTTTTTTCAGTATGAGCGTGGGGGAACAGCAGGGATGTAAACTGAAATCACAACACTTCCCAATAAAAGCAAAATCCTGTCAAAAGGGTGATAGTTACACAAAAAAAAATCAGAGGAGTGACATTTTGAGGAACCTGTCCATCATTGACTGTAGCCAGTTGGCAGACAGACATGCGTTCATTTACACTGACAAATGCAAACCCACATTCACAAAGTTCCACACATCACTGTGCCCACAATTTAAAGATAACACAGGTTCCCTATTCATTCCAAGATGCAAGTATTCAACTGTGAAAGAAAAACTAACACATCTAAAATTTCAGGCCACTGTGCCACATATCAAAATTCAAACACCACAGATGATAATTGCTTGTTCAAATTCAATCAAGCATTTCTAATAATCCAAACACACATATGAAATACTTCATTCAATACGTAATAATTTGTTGGCCCTACAATTATATCAAAAATTGTCGAGGTAATCTCTCACATTGTAGTTAGATCCCTACATACCACTCCCACAGTAACAGACAGGTGAAATTACCAGTTTACCTCAACACTTTCTGCTATTCATTGCCAGAGTGTCCATTGAAACTATTGTGTTAGCCAACGAGTTTTGAGAAGTTGTAGAACTTGCAGCACACAAGTTAATAACTCAAAAAATATGTCAATTCAAGCAAACTATCTCCTTGCAAAAAACTGCTGGGGACACTCATTGAGTCAGGCAGCATCTATGAAGGCAGAAAGTTAGATGTCCTTCGGACCTTGAAATAGTTAACGTCGAGGTCTTAGAGATAGTCTGCATTACACGCAGAGGAGGTATTGGATGTCTTAAAACCTATGAAGGTAGATAAATCTCCAAGACCTGATCAGATATATCTAAGAGCCCTCTGTGAAGCTAGAAAAGAAATTGTGGGAGCCCTGGCTGAGATATATACGCATCAACATTAGTGACGGGTGAAGTGCCAGAAGTCTTGAGGGTGGCTAATGTTGTGCCTTTATTTAAGAAGGGCGGCAAAGAAAAACCTAGGAACTATAGACTAATAAGCCTAACATCTATGGTAGGTAAGTTACTAGAGGGGATTCTGAGGGATAAGACAGGGTTGATTAAGGATAATCAGCATGGCTTTGTGCATGGGAGATCATGTCTTACGAATTTGACTGAGTTTTTTGAAGAAGTAAGTAAGAAGGTTGATAAGGGCAGGGTGGTAGACATGGTCTATGTGGACTTCAGTAAGGCTTTTGATAAGGATCTGCATGGAAAGTTAGATTGCATGGGATCCAGGGAGAGCTAGCTAATTAGATACAGAATTGGCTTGATGGTAGGAAGCAGAGGGCGACGGTGGAAGGTTGTTTTTCAGACTGGAGGCCCGTGACCCCAGTGGTGTTGCCCAGGGCTCGGTGCTGGGCCCATTGATATTTGTCATCTATATCAATGATTTGGATGAGAGTGTACAAGGCATGGTTTGTAAGTTTGCAGATGACACTAAAATAGGTGGCGTCATTGACAGTGAAGATGGTTGTCAGGATTTATAGAGGGATGTTGATCGGCTGAGTAAGTGGGCCAAAGAATGGCAAATGGAATTTAAAATTGGATAATGCGAGGTGTTGCATTTTGGGAAGACAACTGAGGGTAGGACTTTCACAGTGAACAATAGGGCCCTGGGGAGTGTTGTAGAACAGAGGGACCTCGGAGAACAAATACATGGTTCCCTGAAAGTGGCATTGCAGGTAGACAGGGTGGTGAAGAAGGCTTTTGGCACACTGGCCTTCATCAGTCAGGCCATTGAGTATAGAAGTTGGGATGCTATGTTGCAGTTGTAAAAGACGTTGGTGAGGCTGCATTTGAAATACTGTGTTCAGTTTTGGCCACCCTGTTGTAGGAAAGATGCCATTGAGCTAGAAAGAATGTAGAGGAGATTTATGTTGATGTTGGTGAAACTCGAGGGACTGAGTTATGGAGAGAGGTTGAGCGGGTTGGGACTTCTTTCACTGGGGTGTAGGAGAATGAGGGGTGATCTTATAGAGGTGCATAAAATCATGAGGGGCATAGATAGAGTGGGGCAGTTCAGTTGTGGGGAGAGACTGGGTTTGTTTCCCTTGGCATGGAGGAGACAGAGGGAGAACCTAGCAACATATCCAAATCCAAATGGTCGGATTTAAAGTAAGGATAGGAGATTTAAAGGAAGAATTTCCAATCCAGAGAGTGGTTGGAATCTGGAACTCACTGCCTCAGTGGGTGGTGGAGGTGGAGACTCTCACAACATTTAAGTACAAAGGTGAGCACTTGCAACATCATGGCATAGAAGGCTGTGGGGCAAGTGCTGGAAATGAGGTAAGTATAGCTAGGTACTTGGTGGCTGACATAGACATGGTGAGCCGAAGGGCCTGTTTTTGTGCTCTGATTCTCCATGACCCTTATGCAAACATTCAGACTAGTAAACCATTCACTTGCCCATAGATAAAATTTGAAACATTTCATGTATGCAAATAATCAAATAACTATATAAAAAAATAGAAAATTGAAAAAGGCACATAAAATTTAAACAAAAGTTAAATGCAAATAACCTTTCTAAAAAAATTGAACTCAATCAGTAAAGATTTAAACATTTGTGTAGAAATTCAATTTATTTATAAAGATCCATAAACCTGTGTAAAGAAACCTAAAAACCCACTAATATAAATATAAATTCAAAAGACAAATCAAGCACACATTTGTAAAATCCTTATGCACAGAATTCCACATAAGCACATAGGCCCATATAAAAATACAAGCATTCCTGTAAATATTCACTTAAATATTTAAATAACCATTTCTAAAATTCAATTAGCATGTGTTAAAAGCTAAACAATCATTTAAATAACAACACTATCCAACAATCTAACCACCATAAGCAAATTTTTAAACAACTAACATGTATATATTCAAACACTCATAGATTTAAAATAACAGCTATAAATGCCCAACACTAAAGGTGAATATTCAAATACACATTGGACGAAAGATCCGAGATGATATTGTAAAGCAGCTGCACTCATTGAAAACACAGTCACAACTTATACCAGTATCAATTTACAAGCAAATAGAGTGCCTTATTTCACAATACAACTTCTAACGAGTGCAAGATTTTGCTCCCTACCTTAAAGACCTTCATGTTCTGACAAATGGAAACTCTGGAAATCCACCTCTTATTCCCACTGTAATTAATGCTTATCGATTAATGAGAAAGTCCATTCAAAGTGAAGTCTCTGATGTAACAGAAGCAATTGAAGTTTAATCCTGTGTCTGCAGTAATGGCGCTATTTGGTTAATAAGAAAGAACTGAAGCAAATACGAATCACAAGTTATTACAAGTCCCTATTTCTTTTATCAGTGGTTAAATCTGAAGTGCTTTTGTTTCTTTGGTTATACTTTCCTGAGTGATAAATTAGCCCTGTACAAAAGCAAAATTCTAATAAATGTAATGCTAAATAAAAACTAATCTTTTCCAATTTGTTCTGTCCTTTACTACTTTTCAAACTCTAATGTATACTTCCAGTTTGAGTCAATGACTTGCACAAACTCAAAGTGGTGCACTGTTCTATTTCTCTTAATATAAGGTTAGGGGAATACTGCCCTATCAACTTCAGATTAATCATTATGGGAACAAAAAATAGATTATGGAAGTTTATATTTGCCAGACATTGGAGAATTAAGGAAGAAATTAATCTTTCAATCACAGTCAACAAGGGAGTCCAACAGATCCCATCTGACATCCAGTGGTGTTATCTTCCCCAAATCTCTAAACATCGGGTCATACTAGACCAGCTGATCGAAAGGACCAGGTATCCAAATGCCATCACTATGATTGTAAGTTCAGTATTCTACAATGAATGGCTTCCCTCTCTTTTATCTACAGGGCACAGATCCATGGTGTGAAAGAATATCATGTGACAGGATTGTTGCAGTTCTGATAAGATCAGCACAGCTTAATGCCATTAACTTTTCACTTGATCAATATTCCATTTACTGTCTTAAATATCCATTCTATCCAATATCAATGTAGATTGGCTGCAGTGTATACTTTCTCAAGCATGCTTTGCGGCAACTTGTCAAGACTTCTTTGGAGGAGAGACTAAGGGAGCTAGGGCTTTACTCTTTGCAGAGAAGGAGAATGAGGGGAGACATGATAGAGGTATACAAAGCATTAAGAGGAATAGATAGAGTAGACAGCCAGCGCCTCTTTCCCAGGGCATCAATGCTCAACACAAAAGGGCATGGCTTTAAAGTAATGGGTGGGAAGTTCAAGGGAGATATCAGAGGGAGGTTTTTCACCCAGAGAGCGGTCGGTGCATGGAATGTGCTGCCTGGGTTAGTGGTGGAGGCAGATACGTTGATCGAGTTCATGAGGTTGTTAGATAAGCATATGGAGGAACTTAAAATAGGGCAATATGTGGGAGGACGGGGTTAGATAGTCTTAGGTGTGGTTTAAAGATTGGCACAACATGGTGGGCCGAAGGGCCTGTATTGTGGAAGCCTCACAGATCTGTACCTGTCACATTGATGTAAAGGAATTGTCATCACCTCCAGTCCTGAGTGTATACTAGTGTTCCTTTTCCACAGTTCTTAGAGTCACAGTGAGTCATAGAGTACCACAGCGCAGAAACAGGCCCTTCGTCCCATCCAGTCAATTCTGATTTGATCTTCTGCCTAGTCCCATCTACCTGCACCTGGACCATATTCCTCCAAACCCCTCCCATCCATGTACATATCCAAACTTCTCTTAAATGTTACAATTGAATCCACATCTACCACTTCCACTGGCACCTCATTCCACACTCGCACCATCTTGGGTGAAGAAGTTTCCCCTCATATACTTCACCTTTCACCATAAACCTATGTCCTCTAGTTCGCGTCTCACCCAACCTTATGGGAAAAAGCCTGCATGCATTCACTCTATCTATACCCCTCATAATTTTGAATGAGATCTTCCTTCATTCTCCCACGCTCCAGGAGATAAAGTCCTAACCTAGTCAACCTTTCCCTATAACTCAAGTCTTCAAGTCCCGGCAACATCCCTGTAAATTTTCTCTGCATCCTTTCAAGCTTATTGATATCTTTCCTGTAGGTAGGTGACCAGGACTGTATACAATACTCCAAATTCGGCCTCACCAACATCTTCAACATAACATCCCAACTCCTGTACACAATGCCCTGATTTATGAAGGCCAAAGTGCCAAAAGCTCTCTTTACTACCCTATCTACCTGTGATGCCACATTCAAGGAACTATGGATCTGTATTCCCAGGTCCCGTTGTTCTACCTCACACCTCAGAGCCCTACCATTCACTGTGGAAGTCTTACCCTGTTTTTTTGTCCTCTCAAAGTGCATCACCTCATACTTGTATTGGTATTGGTATTGGTTTATTATTGTCACTTGTACTGAGGTACAGTGAAAAACTTGTCTTGCAAACCAATCGTACAGGTCAATTCATTACACAGTGCAGTTACGTTGAGTTAGTACAGAGTGCATAGATGTAGTACAGGTAAAAACAATTACAGTACAGAGTAAAGTGCCACAGCTACAGAGAAAGTGCAGTGCAATAAGGTGCAAGGTCACAACAAAGTCGATCGTGAGGTCAGAGTCCATTCATTGTATAAGAGAAACGTTCAATAGTCTTATCACAGTGGGGTAGACGCTGTCCTTAAGTCTGGTGGTATGTGTCTGCGTTTAATTCCATCTGCCATTTTTCAGCCCATTTCCTAGCTGGTCAAGATCACACTACATGTTTTCTGGACCATGTCACTGTCTTTGAATTCTCAGTCTACACAAGCAACATTCCGTAGAAGATAAAAAGAAAATTCCTTCAATTAAATATTGGTAAGACAAAAACCATTTGCAGGTGACAAGAAAACAGAGCACAGTGGGATTAATGTTAACCTCACCATTGGCGAATCCTACCAATTTGTATGCCATGACAGTTTTGCATCGCGTTCAGTATTAATCTCTAAAGAGTTACATAGGCACCTGATGCAGCTAGAAGAGCTTCTACCTCACAGCTAACCTCTACCCATGTCGCTTTGTGTGAGTACTCTTCTTGGATATCCTCGCTCAACATGGAAGTGACACAATCTTTGACGAATGGTGCAATATCTCTCCCCCCTTTACTCCCACCTCTGACTCACCTGAAAATTCTATACCCTGGGATATCAAGTTCCCAGTCATTCCTGTCCTTCAACCATGTCTCAACAATGGCAACAGTGTCGTAGATCCTGTGTTAAAGCTTTGAGTTCATCTACTTTACCAGTTGTACTCCTTGCATTAAAATAGTTGCAATTTAGCTTTGAATTCCCTTGATGTGCACTGAGGTTCTGCCAACTGGATCTACTGAATATTTCTCCTCCATCTGAACATCTGCTCTGAGCCCCCTTCCCCTGACAACTCAGCTTAAACCTTCTCCAACTACACTAGCAAACCTCGCCATGACGATGCTGGTCCTGTTCTGGTTTAGGGGCATCCTGACCCTCTTGTATAGGTCCCACCTTCCCCAAAAACAGTCCAAATGATCCAGGAACCTAAAGCCCATCCTCCTGCACCATCCCTTCAGCCACACATTCATCTAATCCATCCTTCTGTTCCTACACTCACTAGCTTGTGGCAATGGAAGCAATTCAGAGATTACAACCTTTGAGGTCCTGAGTTTAAACAACTACCTAACTTCCTAAACTCAGGTTGCAGGACCTCATCCCATCTCCGAGGTATGTCATTGGTATCTACATGTTCACCCTCCCTCTTTAGAATGTCCTGCAGCCGCTCCGAGACATTCTCGACCCCAGCACCAGGGAGGCAACGTACCAACCTGAATCCCTTTTGTGGCTGGAGAAATACCCAGCTGCCTCCTGATGATAGAATCCCTCCCACTATCTCTCTCCCAGGCCTGTTCCCCAACCCAGCATTTCTGTACAGCAGGACCCACCGTGGTGCCACAGACTGGGCCATTGCTGCAGTTCTCCCCGGGGCAACCATTGACCATCTCGCCAACGGTATCCAACACATACACTTGTTAGAGAGGGGAATGATTCCAGGGGTCACCTGCACTGTCTCCCTGCCCTGACTGCCCCAACTGGTGGTCACCTATCTACTCTCTTTCTCCACCTGCAGAGTGACCAGCTCACTAAACATATTGTCTACAGCATTCTCCACATCCAGAGTGTTACACAGTGAGTCTGTCCACAGCTCCAACTGCTCTAGGTGGTCTACAACTGGACGTATTTCCTGAACGTGCAGTCATCTAATCTCCCTGAGCTTTCACATCCTACACGAGGAATCTTCCACAGCCCTAGCCTCCATAACCTTTGTGACTACTGCCTTCGATTAAGACCATAAGACAGAAAAAAAACTCACCCAAGCTCGATGCTCATCAATGCTCTCAATTTGACATCACTGCAGTACTTCCAGCTCAAGACAGCCCTTCTCAACATCGCTGCTCCAAAACGGCCACTCCCCCTCGAGCTTGCCTCCCTTGTATAAGCTATATAGGTTAGAAATGACTCACTCTCTTACCTGGACCCTGTCTTTCTAAACTATTTCTGGTACTGCTTGGTCTACCGGTAGGCAAAACTTCCTAATTATTGTGATAAGATCAGAAGGATAATTAAATGTTTTCTAAAACTGGCAAAGGTAGCTCAGCTTTCAGTGTGATTTTATGTTGTGGCCATGAGAATGAACAGCCATAGTTTATCCTCAGAAAAAATTATGAAACCAACAGATTATACTGGCCATTGGAAGTTCTCCTCAGACCTTGAATAAACAAGGATTACCAAAGATGAAACAACAATGGAAAATCGATTTCTCTATGGATGAGTCACTTGATCCACCTAAACAAGCACAGAACAAGTATCCCTTATAACAAATGAACCTGCTGCATCAAAAAAATTGGTTGGCAATGGAGCCAACCTCAAACATGAGGCATTGAAGAAAGGTGCTGACATCAACAGTTGCTTCAAAACTAAGCCATTAGAGCAAGAGGACCTGAGGTTTCAGTAGTAGTGATAAGCAAAAAGAACTTAACCACAATGGTTCTGCATATACAAACACCGGGTAATTCTGTTAAGTCAAAAGTGGAGGCAGTGAGTCTTTGCTTTTGAACAGAATGCTTATTTTGTATGAATAGTATTTTGAAAACATTATTGTTGTAATAATTACAGCAAGAGAGTGATCACCTTTACCTTTGCTGGCATGTGATGGTTGACCTCTAGAAATAACAGCAACAGACATGCTGACATGTGCAGCTGCTTCAGAACCTTTGATTCCGAACTAGCAAAATATCCTAAGTTGTTTTGCAGGGATAAACAACCAAGTTGTTTTCCTGGCTGTTGAAGGGTTGTATTTAGTTGTTGAAGGGTCGTATTCTAAGTGGAGGTCGGTGACCAGTTGTGTACCTCAGGGATCTGTACTGGGACCCTTACTATTTGTGATTTTTATAAACAACCTGGATGAAGAAGTGGAGGGGTGGGTTAGTAAGTTTGTGGATGACACGAAGGTTGGGGGTGTTGTGGATATTTTGGAGGGCTGTCAGAGGTTACAGAGGGACATAGATAGGATGCAGAGTTGGGCTGAGAAGTGGCAGATGGAGTTCAACCCAGATAAATGTGAAGTGGTTCATTTTGGTAGGTTAAATATGTTGGCGGAATATCGTATTAATGGTAGGACTCTTGGCAGTGTGGAGGATCAGAGGGATCTTGGGGTCCGAGTCCATAGGACGCTCAAAGCGGCTGCGCAGGTTGACTCTGTAGTTAAGAAGGCATATGGTGTATTGTCCTTCATCAAGCGGGGAATTGAATTTAGGAGCCATGAGGTATTGTTGCAGCTATATAGGTCCCTGGTTAGACCCCACTTGGAGTATTGTGCTCAGTTCTGGTCGCCTCACTACAGGAAAGATGTGGAAGCCATAGAGAGGGTGCAGAGGAGATTTACAAGGATGCTGCCTAAATGCGGAGCATGCCTTATGAAAGCAGGTTGAGGGAACTCGGCCTTTTCTCCTTGGAGAGACAGAGGATGAGGGGGGACCTGATTGAGGTGTATAAGATGATGAGAGGTATTGATAGGGTAGATAGAGGCTTTTCCCCAGGGCTGAAATGGTGGCCACAAGAGGACATAGGTTTAAGGTGCTGGGGAGTAGATATAGAGTAGATGTCAGGGGTAAGTTTTTTACTCAGAGGGTGGTGATTGCGTGGAATGGGCTGCCGGCAACCATGGTGGAGGCTGATATGATAGGGTCTTTCAAGAGACTGTTAGATAGGTAAATGGAGCTGAGTAAAATAGAAGGCTATAGGTAAGCCTAGTAATTTCTAGGGTAGGGACATGTTTGGCACTGCTTTGTGGGCTGAAGGGCCTGAATTGTGCTGTAATTGTTCTATGTTCTATGATATTAGTGAACAAAGTGTGGCAACCACCCATATAGTAGGGCGAGTGACCAAAAGGTCAAGCAAAGAGAGAGATTTTAATGTGACTTAAAAGGGTGGGCTGATATTCTCAGATATGTTGATATCAAGTAGGAGGTGGTGTTGGGTCTCTAGAAGAGCATTAAGGTGGATAAGTCCCCAGGGTCTGATGGGATTTATCCCATTATTGAGAGAGGCAAGAGAAGAGATTGCCGGGATCTTGACAGAGATCTTTGTATCCTTTTTAACTATCAGCAAGGTCCCAAAGGACTGGAGAATAGCTAATGTTGTTCCACTGTTTAAAAAGGGCAATAGGGAAAAACCAGGAAATTATAAGCCGGTGAGCTTACACCGGTGGTAGGGAAATTATTGGAGAAGGTTCTCAGGGATAGGATCTACTCACATCTGGACAAGCATTGACTTATTAGGAACAGTCAGCATGGGTTTGTGTGGGGGAGGTCATGGCTTACAAACTTGATTAAATTTTTTGAGTAAGTGATGAGGATGATTGATGAGGGTAGGGTGGTGGATGTTGTATATGTAGACTCTAGTAAAACTTTTGGCAAGGTCCCTCATGGTAAGCTGATCCAGAAGATTAAGGTACATGGGATCTGTGGAGACTTAATACAATGGACTCAAAATTGGTTTGGCTACAAAAGACAGAGAGTAGTGGTGGAGGAGTGTTATTCTGACTTGAGGTCTGTGACCAGCAGTGTTCTGCAGGGATCTCATATATATGTATATATACATATATACATACATACATACATACATACATGCATCCTAAATGAGTTAGATAAAACTGTAGGTGGAATGAGGTTTGCAGACAACACACAAACTGGTGGAGTTGTGAATAGTGAGGAGGGTTGTCAAAGGATTCAGCAGGTTATAAACCAGCTGGAAATGTGGGCAGAGAAACAGCAGATAGAGATTAGTCCAGATAAGTATGAGGTTTTTCAGTTTTGAAGGTGAAATGTAGGAGCACTGATGTTCAGAGGGATCTTGAGGTGCAAGTCCATAGCTCCCTGAAAGTGGCAACGCAAGTAGATAGAGCAGTAAAGAAGGTGTAAGGCATATTTGCCTTATCAGTTGGGACATTGAGTATAAAAGTCAGGTATTCATGTTACAGCTGTATAAAACTTTGGTTCAGCCACATTTGAAGTATTGTGTGCAGTTCTGGTCACCACATTACAGGAATGATGTGAAGGACTTTGGAGAGGGTGCAGGAGAGGTTCACCAGGATGTTGCCAGGATTTGAGAATATTCACTATAAGGACAGGTTGGACAAACTTGGGTTGTTTTCTCTGGAGCGTCAGAGGCTGAGGGGAGACCTGATAAAAGTATATAAAACTATGAGAGGCATAGATAGGATAGATAGAGTCTTTTTCCCAGGGTGGAAACATCAAATACTAGTGTGTATAAATTTGAGGTGAGAGGGGGAAAGTTTAAAGGCAATGAGCAATGCAAGTTTTTTATGCAGAGTGTGGTAGCTGCTTTGAACATGCTGCCAGAGGAGGCGGTGGAAGTAGGTACAATATAAATTGGTTTATAATTGTCACATGTACCAATGTACAGTGAAGAACTTGTATTGCATGTTATTACAACAGTGCATTGAAATAGTGCAAGCGAAAACAATAACACAATGCAGAATAAAGTGTTACAGTTACGGAGAAAGTGCAGTTAGACAAGGTGAAAGGCCATAACGAGTTAGATTGTGAGGTCAAGAGTCCATCTTATCATACTTGGGGACTGTTCAATAGTCTTATAACAGCGGGATAAAAGTTGTCCTTGAGCCTGGTGGACTGTGTCCTCAGGCTCCTGCATCTTCTGCCCAATGGGAGGGGGGAGGAGAGAGAAAGTCCAGGATGCATGGGGTCTTTGATTATGCTTTACTGAGGCAGCAAGAAGAGTTGACAGTCCATGGATAGGAGGTTGGTCTCCGTGATGTGCTGAGCTGTGTCCACAATTCTCTGCAGTTTTTTGTGATCCCGGGAAGGGCAGTTGCCATACCAAGCTGGGATGCATCTGGATAAGATGCTTTCTTTGGTGCATCGATAAAAAATGGTGAGGGTCAGTGGGGAGATGCTAAATTTCTTTAGCCACCTGAGGAAGTAGAGGTGCTAGTGAGCTTTCTTGGCCATGATGTCTACGTGGTTGGGCCAGGATAGGCTATTGGTGATGTTCACTCCTAGGAACTTGAAGCTCTCAACCCTCTAGACCTCAGCACTGCTGATGTAAACAGGAACGTGTGCACTGACCCCCCCCCCACCCCCCACCTTCCTGAAGTCAATGACCAGCTCTGTTGCTGTGTTAACATTGAGGGAAAGGTTGTTGTCATGACACCATGTCACTAAGTTCTCTATCTCCTTCCTGCACTCTGACACTCTGACTCATCGTTATTTGAGATTTGGTCCACTATGGTGGTATCATCTGCAAACTTGTAGATGGAGTTAGAGTAGAATCTGGCCACACAGTTGTGAGTGTATAGGGTGCAGAGTAGGGGGCTGAGGATGCAGCCTTGTAGGGCACCAGTGTTGAGAATAATCATGGCAGAGTTGTTGCTGCCTATCCTTACTGATTGTGGTCTGTTGGTCAGCAAGTCAAGGATCCAGTTGCAAAGGGAGGTGTTGAGTCCCAGGTCTAAGAGTTTGGAGATAAGTTTGCTTAGAATTCTAGTTTTGAAGGCAGAGCTGCAGTCAATAAACAATAGTCTAATGTAGGGGTCTTTACTGTTCAGATGCTCCAGAGTTGAGTGTAGGGCCAGGGAGATGGCGTCCACTGTTTCAGCAGGAGGCGAATTGCAGTGGATTGAGTTTGCCTGGAAGGCTGGGGTTGATGTGCGCCATGACCAGCCTCTCAAAGCACTTCATGATGGTGGATGTCAGAGCCACTGGGCGGTAGTCATTAAGGCACATTACCTTATTTTTCTTCGGTACCAGGATGATAGTGCTCTTCTTAAAGTAGGTTCTTAAAGCACCTCAGATTGAAACAGGGAGAAGTTAAAAATGTCTGCAAATAAGATAGCAATGTTTAAGAATCATTTAGACAGACAGATGAACAGGCAGGGGATGGAGGGATATGGACCATGTGCATGCAGAAATGCAGTTTTAATTGGCATCATGGTAGGCATAAATGTTTTGGGCTGAAGGGCCTGTTCCTGTGCTGTACTGTTCTATGTTCTACGATTTAACAAATTCCAGTGTGTTGGAGGGCTGAGGTGGTTACAGGGAGTGGGGTGGTCTCTAGGTTACTCTCAGATTTTAAAGCAAGGATGGGATTGTGGTATTGTCAGTTAATGTAGATAATGTCAGTTGGGAGCACAGGGAAGGAATGGGTGAAAAGAAGCATAGCGATTTACTTGGCCTCTTCTTATTGCCCAGGTACAAGGGCTTGGTGACCTTAACTTATACACTCGAAATTAAATTTATTAAGGATGGATGCTACAGTCTGAACAATTGCAGCAGTTATTTCTCAGTGAGTCCTGTAGTAAATGAATAAAATTTGGATGTGTGCTGGGGATGGGGTGAATATTTGCAGCAGATTACCACGCACACAGTAAAGATTTTTGCTCCAGCTCCCAGCGTCTGAAGTCTCTTTTGTTTCCACAAGAAACATTTGTTATTTTATGATTAAAGAGGGTATGAGACTTTGCCACCCTTGGGACTGGCTCCATGAACAGGAATGCATAAAGAAACAACAATGTTTCAGGTTTTGAACAACTCTTTCTCCATCCTTTCCAGTTACATGGCTATAACAATAAGGTCACCTAATCACATTACCTCTTGGTTCTTCCTCCAAAAAGTGGAAATTTGTTAGCAGCAATGTGCACAAGGGCATCTTCAATCCGCAAAATGAGCTCCAAAAACAGAAGTATGGAACTTAAACAACATACAGCCAGAACTCACAGAGAAATCCCAGCAGTTCTGTGAGGAAGTTCTGAGCTCACTGGCTGAGCTCTGCCACCGGGCTTCCAGCTGCTGAATGGGGGTCAGTAATGGACCTCAAACTTGCAGGAATTCCCTTACCTCTTACACTACTGTGTGGGAGAAAGGCAACAACAAGGTTAGTTACATTTATTTAATTACTTGTGTTTTAATTAATTGAAGTGCTTCCTGTAAGGGTTTTATAATTGCCTTTATCTTAAACTGTTGAATTACTTGCTTAACTTTTAACAATTTTGAATGCTTCTGAATATTATGGACATTAAGAAGTGTTGAAAAAACACAACAGCTGTCCATATTTCCTGATGACAAGAAAGGAGGCCATTTAGACTGTCGAGTTGATGCCAGCTATCAGATCCATCCCATTTAACTTTTCCTATTTCCACTATTTATTACGGCAAATTAACCTTCAAATTGGATGTAGTTGCTCTTGACCATCAAGTTTATCCTTCCAGATGCAGATAAGTGCAGGACAATTGCGTATCTGAAGCCCAACTCTGGAACAACAATGCCCACTCAATAAGGGGTAGCTGCTGTGAGCAGGTGCTGTTACTGACTGCCCACACTGAGACTGGATTCCAGGGTGGTCTGATGACAGGAGTCTTGTATTGACCTCCCCTGTGCCTATGACACAGTATGGCCCACAGACTGGTGAAATTCTCCACCATCACTTGCTAGATGAAAACCCTGCAACTAATTAATTCCATGTTCGGCATTCATCAGATCCATGTGAACCAGTCAGCTCCACACACTCAACAATGTGTTGCCACAGGGATCAGTCAATAAATCCAGCTCACTATAGCCCAGGCAACTTGTTCTCAATTTTAATTGTTGGTTTGTCCCATTTCGAGTTTTTGAAGTCAGCAAGTTTGGAAAGGGCCACGATCTCAGAACTCCAAGATCTGTGAGCAAAACATCATAGGCACAGGATCATGTAATGGGTACAGCACAGGAGGAGGCATTCAGCACACCATGTCCATGCCAGCTCTCCACCGAACCAACTCACTAGTTCCAAGGCCTGGCTCCTCCAATGTCACCTTTTAAATTTTTCCTCACTCTGCATTAATTCAATTCAGTCTTGATGACCACAGTCAAAGCAGTCAAAACCAATATTTGAGTGCTACTGTTACATGGTGAGATAGGTTGAGCTGGTGAGAAAGCTCAGTCATAAGCAATCACTGGCTGCAATAAACCAACTAAACGTTCTGTGAAGGAGGGACATTGGTGTATCCGGACAGAGAGAACACTTCTCATCTTCAATGAAGGGTGAAAATTAACATCATCTCCACGCCTCCTACTGGTGGCTTCACACAGTTAGAGGCAAAGGACTGAAAGAGCGATATCACAGATCCTGTTGATCAATGACAGAGGAATTCATAAGTAGAACAAAGGTGGTGGGGGAGCAGACAAATGTTTAATATAAAATGGACTCAAATACAATAAGGAGATAAGAATACCAGGTAACTACTTGCTAAGCCTTTTCATCCTCCCTTGGGATCATGCTGATCTTTTACGTAACTATACACAGCTCTTTTTCACATAACCCACACAAATCCATCAATCTCAGTTTTAAAAGCAACCCATTCTAATGATGGTTGTCGAAGCCAGTCCCAAATAGAAGACAAAACAGCAGAGTGGAATATGCAGCTCTTAACTGAGTAAGATTGTGGCTGATCTTTTATCTCAGAGCCACTTTCCCATTCTCTTGATGCAGTGACTATCTAATTACTCATCAACCTCTGTTTTGAATCTACTCGTGACTGAGGCATCACTGCCCTCTTGGGCAGAGAATTGCAAAGATCTCGTCACTCTCTGGGTGAAGAAATTTCTCTTAATTTCTGGCCGATCTCCCATTCTGAAACTGGGACACACAGCCAGGATAATTCAGGAGCTCCCCAGCACTTGTGTTCTATTCACAAGTTCCTCAGTCATTGATCAACAGGATCTGTGATATCGCTCTTTCAGTCCTTTGCCTCTAATTGTGTGAAGCCACCAGTAGGAGGCGTGGAGATGGTGTTATTTTTCACCCTTCATTGAAGCTGAGAAGCATTCTCTCTGTCCAGACACACCAAATGTCCCTCCTTCACAACATGTTTAGTTGGTTTATTGCAGCCAGTGAGAAGCTTTCACACCAGCTCAGACTATCTCACCATGTAACAGTGGCTCTCAAATATTAGTTTTGACTGCTTTTTTTAAAATAATCATACAAATTATTGTAATTCCAGCTGCTACAATACTACAAACCCCAGCTCTACCAGTCTGACAGATGTGTCAATAACCTTACACTGTTAATGACTCTTTCCAGCATCAGACACCCCAGCCTGCCTCCTGTTAAAGGCTCTCAGTGTGTTTCGGGGGTTGGTCCTCAGTAGTCTAGACATTTGGCTCCATCAAGCCCAGGTAAAGGGGCAGGGCAGGACCATGTGGGTGAATAACCCGTAAATAAACATACATAGGAACACAGGGTGGAAATGTCAAATACCAGGCAGCATAGCTTTAATGTGAGAGGGGGAAAGTTTAAAGGAGATTTACAAGGCAAGGTGTTTTACACAGAGAGTGGTAGGTGTCTGGAATGGACTGCCAGGGGAGGTGGAAGCAGGTATGATATTGGTGGTTAAGAGGCATTTAGACAGGCACATGAACAGGCAGGGAATGTAGGAATACAGATTATGTGCAACCAGATGTGCATTTTAAATTGACATTGTAGATGGCACAGACATCATGGGCCAAAAAGCCTGTTCCTGTGCTGTACTGTCCGATGTTCTATGTTCATATGAATTGGGGGCACGAGTTGGCCACAGGTTTTAGTCACCTTTGCAATGGCATACCCTATTTATAGGCCTCATAATTTTCTGCAACTCTATCAGGTCCCTCCCTCAGCCTCCTCTGCTCTGAGGAAAACAAACCCAGCCTACCCAATGACCCCTCATAACTGAAACATCCCATCCAAGAAAACATCCTCTGAACCTGCTCTGCACCTTCTCCAGTGCAGTGGTGCAATCACATCCTTATTGATCCTCTAGTATTTCTGTCACTAATAATGTCCAACGAGAGGTTCTTAGGATAGATTTTCACTTTGTCTGGGTGGTGGAAGGAGGTTTGCGTTTTGTGAAGAATGACCTAAGCCAGTCCTATATTCTGCACTTCCATTGATTGTGGGTCAGAACTGGAAGGTCCTACTGCAGCACAACACATGCTCCCTGACCATAGCATTCTTCTGGTGTTTCTCAGGAATAGACCTGTGAGATATATAAGGGAAGTTCTGCCTTGACTTTCATAGGTAAAATGGGATTAGTCCAAAAAGTTATTGCAGTCCTTCAGAGAAGGGCACCTGGGATCTCCATTGGAATCTCCTCACCACCTGTTTCTTGGAAAGAAGAAAATATATTTCAAAGGATATTTCTTTATCCCAGTTTGCCTTCTCCTCAGTAGCAGAAACTATCATTATTGATATTTATGGTTGTTTCTATCTGCACCAGCACAATGATGGGAATTACTAGGAGGAAAATCCCTTAAGAGTTATAAAGAGCTGTGTTAATGCAGCTGCATGGTAGTGTGAGTGAGTGTCAGATCAAGACAGTGGTTCTGATGCTGCGTCTGAAATGTATTGATAGAAAAGTAAGGATTCTGCCCGGGCCTCCCCTGAGCACAATGACAAGACATTGCACTAGGTCTCACACCTCTGCAAAGTGACAGCATGGTCTGATACCTAATGTGGTGATAAATCTTTCGTGTTTGGATGAAAGGTGTCTATGTAGCAAGCTGGA
The DNA here is from genome assembly GCF_009764475.1 of Pristis pectinata. Lineage (NCBI taxonomy): Eukaryota > Metazoa > Chordata > Chondrichthyes > Rhinopristiformes > Pristidae > Pristis > Pristis pectinata. The sequence continues at coordinate 46,555,889 of NC_067412.1, forward strand.
AAGACTTCACACCAGTTTAAAAATCAAAAACTGGGATAAAGAAATATCCTTTGAAATATATTTGCTTCTTTTTAACCATCCTGAGCTCCCAGAACTGTGTTCTCACCAATGAACAATGTTAAAGTCAAAGACTAGCAATGGTAAAACAGTAACAAAGGGTGGAGAAGGGAACACTCTGGAGGAGCTACGTATGCAAAGTGCAGTTATAGACTTAAAAATAAATAATGAATCATTAGATTGAATTTTCAATTATCCTGGAATTGTAACAGGTTCTTTTTTCACTTTAACAACATGGCAAAATGTGACAGAAGCTCTTTTGATGAGCAATACCTGATCACTAGTGAAGGTACAATCAGTAAATCAAACAATATTCTGACAGGGCTTGACAGGTTGGATGCAGGTTGGGTATTTCCCTGGCTTGGCATTCTAGAACTGGGCTCACAGTGTCAGCGTACGTGGTAAGTCATTTGGGAACGAGATGAAGAGAGATTTCTTCACCAAGAAAGTGATGAACCGGTGAAATTCTCCCCACAGAAGACTGTGGAGGCTGAGTTGTTGCAAAAGGCATTGAGGGATTTGGAGAGGGAGCAGGAATATGAATATGACATAGATATTCAGCCATGATATTGAATTGCAAAACAGGATTGAAGGGCCGAATAGCCTACCCCTGCTGCTATTTTTCTATGTTTCTATGTTATGAGTAAGAGAGACACTGATAATGACCAAATACTACATACAACCCTCGTGTCTACTCTGTCATTGGATACAGGCAGTCCCCAGCTTACGACAGGGTTCTGTTCCTCAGAGACACAAGGGACTGCAGATGCTGGAATATGGAGCAAAAAGCAAACTGCTAGAGGAACTCAACGAGTCAGTCAGCATCTTTGGAGGGAGATGGACGTCAATGTTTCGGGTCGAGACCTAAAACATTGGCTGTCTATTTCCTTCTGTTCCCCAGAACTGTTTATAAGTCGGAAATGAGCAACAGTGTGTGGGAAAGGATCACCGAAACAGCTGTGATGGGAGACCAAGTAGGCACGGGAAGAGCTGCCGCCAGCGGGCCCCACTGACTCAGTGAGTGAGCGAGTGAATCTGCTCAGTGCTCCCCGCTCTGCTCGGTTCCACCCAGCTCCAATTGTTGTGGCTCAGAGAGGGGGAAATGGTGGGGGGAGATGACGTGTGGAAATGCCCCATTCCCACCAGGCAGAAGGTGTCTCCAGCAAATCCATCTCCATCCATCCTGCCAGTTTCCTGAATGTTTGTTCATTTGTAAGACGTGACCATAAGTTAGGTGTTCGTAACTCAGGAATGACCTATAGTCCAAAATCAATGTTAAGTTCACAGTTTTGAAGGTATTCTGGTTTCCTCCCACATCCCAAAGATGTGCGAGTTGGTATATGTTAATTAGCCACTGTAAATTTCCCCCAGTGCCTAGGTGAGTGGTAGAACCTGGGGGCAGTTGAGAGAAAGTAGGGAGAATGGAATTGATGTAGCATTAATGTAAATGGGTGGTTGTTGGCCAACTTGAACTAAATGGGCTGAAGGGCCTGTTTCCATCCTGTATCTCTCTATGACCCTCCAAGATTCATTTCATTCACATTGAAATTAAAGAAAGAAAAATCATGCATTAACCCATTCGCTGTATCGTTCTTGAATAGAATTTCTCTTTGACACAAACTCAATGCTCAGATGATTAAAAGAGTAGTTACCTCACTGATGGTATTCCTCAGTTGATTGCTTGGGCAGACAGATCTAAAATTTCATCAAGAGAGGGCTCTTCAAAGATGACCCTGAATTTGAGAGGTGACTTTTCACCAAGACTAAGTGGATGGGAGTATTCCAGGCAAATATTGTGGATTCCAGTGAGGACCGCAGATACTGGCTGATTGTCCTCCTCTTTCTGGTTTGGTCAGACCAAGGCGAATTATTATGTTAATGCTGTGAATAAACTGAACTTGGTGAACTTACAGAGATGGGGAGAAACCTGGTGTTATCTTGGTTGATCATTTCAGTTCAGAACCACCCCACCCAGAAGAGTAATCACTGACCCACTGGATCCAAGAATCGTATTCCAGTGACCAAATGGTATTATTCACATCAGTTCTCCTATTATTTTTGCAATCTGTCAAAAGATCCTTTCTGGATCAGCATCTCCGAGTGAATCCTCTGGTCATCAGCAAAGTTTACAATCTGTCAGCATATTTCTACCAATTTGGCATAATGATTTTTTAAAAAACACACTTGTACCAACAGCAAAGAAACTGCAGTGGACGGGTGTTTGTAAACTCAGACGTGCAAAGTGTTGCATTTTGGGAAGTTTAACCATTGCAGGACTTACACAGTAAATGGCAGGGCCCTGGGCAGTGTTGTAGAACAGAGAGACCCAGGGGTACATGTACACAGTTCCCTGAAAGTGGCGACACAGGCAGACAGGGTGGTGAAGAAGGCATTTGACAATCGGTCAGGGCACTGAGTATAGGAGCTGGAATGTTATGTTGCAGTTGTACAAGATGTTGGTGAGACCACACTTGGGAGTGTTGCGTACCATTCTGGTTGCCCTGCTATAGAAAAGATGTCATTGAGCTGGAAAGAGTGCAGCAAAGACTTACAAGGATGCTACTAGTACTGAAAGGCTCGAGTTATAAGGAGAGACAGGATAGGCTGGGACTGTTTTCCCTAGAGCAAAGGAGGCTGAGGGGTGTCTTTATAGAGCTTATAAAATCATGAGGGGCTTGTTTCCATGTTGTTTAGCTCTATGACTCTATAACATTAAGCTGGAAAGAGTGCAGAGGAGATTTACGAGGATGCTGCTGGGACTTGAGGGACTGAGTTATGGAGAGAGGTTGAGTAAGTTAGGATGTTTTTCGTTGGAACATAGGAGAATGAGGGGTGATTTTATAAAGGTGTATAAAATTATGAAGGGCATAGATAGGGTGAATGCGCCCAGTTTTTTTCCCAAAGTTTGGGAATCAAGAACTAGAGGGCATAAGAGGGGAGAGATTTAATAGGAAACTGAGGGACCACTTTTTCAACCAGAGGGTGGTCAATATTTGGAACGAACTGCCAGAGGAAGTGGTTGAGGCAGGTACATTAACAACATTTAAAAGTCACCTGGACAGGTACATGGATAGGAAAGGTTTAGAGGGATATGGACCAAACATTGGGAAATGGGACTAGCTTAAGTGGGAATCTTGGTCGGTATGGACCACTTGGGCCAAAGGGCTTGTTTCTGTGCTATATGACTCTATAATTCAATGATACATTGTTTAATAGAGCATCATTGTACAAATATCAATTGTCTTCCGGAGAGTGAACCCACGGAAAGCATCTGGCCCAGGTGGTGTCCCTGGCTGTGTCCTTATATCCAGTATAGATCAACTGGCACAGGTACTTGCAGACATTTTTAACCTCTGCCTACTTCAATGTGAGGTTCCCGCCTGCTTTAAGGAAACCACTGTCTTCGCTGTACCTAAGAAAAACAAGGTAACATGCCGCCCAGTGGTCCTGACATCTACCATCATGAAGTGCTTTGAGAGGCTGGTCATGGCACGCGTCAACTCCAGCCTCCCAGACAACCTTGACCCAATGCAATTTGCCTACCACTGAAACAGGTCTACAGCGGACACCATCTCCCTGGCTCTACACTCATCTCTGGAGCATCTGGACAGTAAAGGCATCTACGTTAGACTATTGTTTATTGACTACAGCTCTGCCTTCAATATTATCATTCCAAGCAAACTCATTTCCAAACTCTGAGACCTGGGACACGACACCCCCTTTTGCAAATGGATCCTTGACTTCCTGACCAACAGACCACTATCAGTGAGGATAGGCAGCAACACTTCTGGCACGATCATCCTCAACACTGGTGCCCCACAAAGCTGCATCTTCAGCCCCCTACTCTACTCCCTATATACTCATGGCTGCGTGGCCAGATTCTGCTCTAACTCCATCTACAAGTTTGGAGATGATACCACCGTAGTGGGCCCTATCTCAAATAACAATGAGTGGAGTACAGGAAGGAGATAGAGAGCTCGGTGACATGGTGTCAGGACAACAACCTTTCCTTCAGTGTCAGCAAAACAAAAGAGCTGGTCATTGGCTTCAGGAAGGGGGAGGTGGGTGCACCTGCTTCTGTTTACATCAACGGTGCTGAGGTCAAGAGGGTTCAGTGTTTCAAATTCCTTGGTGTGAATATCACCAATAGCCTGTCCTGGTACAACCACGTAATGCCACGACTAAGAAAGTTGATTAGCACCTCTACTTCCTCAGAAGGCTAAGGACATTTGGCATGTTACCTTTGAGCCTCACCAATTTTTATTGAAGCATGAAAGAAAGCATCCTATCCAGATGAATATGACCTAGTATGGCAACTGCTCTGCCCATAACCGAAAGAAACTACAGAGAGTTGTGGACACAGCTCAGACATTATGGAAACCAGCCTCCCCTCTGTGGACTCAGTCTACACTTCTCGCTACATCAGTTAAGCAGCCGGCATAATCAAAGACCCCACCATTCCGGACATTCCGGACGGCACGGTAGCATAGTGGTTAGCATAATGCTTTACAGCGCCAGCGACCCGGGGTCAAATCTGGCCACTGTCTGTAAGGAGTTTGTACGTTCTCCCCGTGTCTGTGTGGGTTTCCTCAGGGTGCTCCGGTTTCCTTCCACTTTCCAAAGACGTACAGGTTAGGAAGCTATGGGCATGCTATGTTGGCACCGGAAGCATGGTGACACTTGCAGGCTGTCCCCCAAAATCACTACGCGAAAGATGTATTTCACTGTGTGTTTCAATGTACGTGTGACTAATAAAGATCTTATCTTATCTTATTCTCTCATCTCCCCCCACCCATCGGGCAAAAGATACAAACACCTGAAAGTATGTACCAACAGGCTCAAGGACAGCTTCTATCCTGCTGTTATAAGACTATTGAATGGTCCTCTAGTACGATAAGATGGACTCTTGACCTCACAATCTAATTCGTTGTGACTTTGCACCTTACTGTCTGCCTGTATGGCACTTTCTCTGTATTGTAACACTTTACTCTGCACTCAGCTATTGTTTTTACCTTGTACTACCTCAATGCACTGTTGTAATGAATTGATCTGTATGGACAGTATGCAAGACAAGTTTTTCACTGTACCTCAGTACATAACAACATTAAACCAATTGAAGGGATTGTTTTCCATTTCCAATGGTCTCCTGCAGTGAAACTGGCAGCCTGTGTTCTTGAGAGACAATTGTGTCAAAAACTCACCCAATCATCAGGGACACTGCAATTTCAGACATCTATAGAGGTTTTTTTCTTTGATTTAACACCATCTTTAATTTCTTCTGCAATCCAAGGTTGGAACACCTTTCCTGTTGTGCTTTCGTTTCAAGCCATATGTTACCTATTTAAATGCTCACTATCATCAGTCAGCTGCCATATCCTTTTTTCAGTCATAATCATTCCCTTCATTTGGTTACTGGTCAACAGCAGCCAATCTGTTCCTTACACCTTTATAGTTTGCTTCATCCAGCTGAGTAAGTGGGCCGTGGAATGGCAAATGAAGTTTAATTCGGATTAATGAAAGGTGTTGCATTTTGGAAAGTCAAATCAAGGTAGGACTTTCACAGTGAACGGCAGGGCCCTGGAAAGTGTTGTGGAACAGAGGGACCTAGGAGTACAGGTACATGGATCCCTGAAAGTGAAGTTACAGTTAGACGAGGTGGTGAAGAAGGCTTTTGGCATGCTGGCCTTCATAAGTCAGGGCGTTGAGTATAAAAGTTGGGAGGTCAATGCATAGTTGTACAGGATGCTGGTGAGGCCGCACTTGGAGTATTGTGTTTAGTTTTTGTCGCTCTGCTATAGTAAAGGTGTTATTAAACTGGAAAGAGTGCAGAAAAGATTTACAAGGTTGTTGCCAGGACTTGAGGGACTGAGTTATAGGGAGAGGTTGAACAGACTAGGACTTTATTCCTTGGAGCGTAGAAGACTGAGAGGTGATCTTATAGAGGTGTATAAAATCATGAGGGTCATAGTTAGGGTGAATGCACTTAGTCTTTTTCCCAGAGATGGGGAATCAAGAAATAGAGGCAGAGGTTTAAAATGAGAGGGGAAAGATTTTAGAGGAACTTGAGGGCAACCTTTTACAGAAAGGGTGGTATCTATGTGGAATGAGCTGCCAGAGGAGGTGCTTGAGGGACGTACAATAACAGTTTTAAAAGACAGTTGGACAGGTATATTGATTGGAAAGGTTTAGAAGGTTATGGGCCAAGCGGGCAAATGGGACTAGCTTAAATGAGGCATCTTGGTCGGCATGGACCAGTTGGGCCAAAGGGCCTGTTTCTGTGCTGTATGACTCTATGACTCTATGACTCTGTTGGTGTGTAGGTCCCTCTCTCTCACTCTCTGTTGGTGTGCAGCTCCCTCTTTATCACTCTCTGTTTCTGTGTAGCTCTCTCTATTTCTCTCTCACTGTTGGTGTGTAGCTCTCCCTCTCTCTCTCTCTCATTCTCTGTTGGTGTGTAGCTCTCATTTGCTCACCCTCAATGTGTAACCCTCACTGATCATACTCATTCTCTGGAGTTACATAGATAATGCCACTATGTTGGTGTGTACCTCTCCCTCAGACTATTATTGTACACCCGACTCTCGCTCCCCACTGGATTGTTATCCCTCTCACTTTCCGTAGGATGTAGCAGTCTCGCTGGTGATCTATTGTGTTCTCCACTGGTGTGCAACCCTCTCGTTCTACTGGTGTTTATCTCAACCCTGCACGTCCATGCCATGTTTGATCTGTTGGTGTGCAGTGCTCTCACTACCTTCTGCTGTTGATGTCATTAAGTCATAGAGTTATACAACACAGAAATAAACCCTTCTACCCAATGCCATGTCGACCAAGGTATCTTCCTGAGCTACTCCCACTTGCCTGCATTTGGCTAATATCCGTCTAAACCTTTCTTATCCATGTACCTGTCCAATACTGATTTGTTGGTGTACATTTCATTGGTCTCCCTCTGCTGGTGTCACTCTCCCTCACTCTCCGCTGGCGAGCAACTCTATTCCCTCTATTGGTGATGTGTAAATCTTTCTCTCTGTTTATCTGTAGCTCTTTGCTGCTCCCTGTTGGTGTGTAACACTCTCTGTTGTCAGGCCACTCTTCAAACCTGGACATATCTTAAACTGGAAAGAGTGCAGAGGAGATTTATGAGGATGCTGCCAGGACTTGAGGGATTGAGTTATGGAGAGAGGTTAAGCAGGTTGGGACTTAGAGTCATAAAGTCATAGAACAATACAGCACGGATACAGGCCCTTCAGCCCAACAAGTTCATGCCGATCACAGTGCCCACCCAGCTATTTCCAATTTCCTGCATTCATATCCCTCTAAGTGTAGTCCCTCCATGTACCTATCCAAGTGCTTCTTAAATGATACTATTGTTCCTGCCTCAATCACTTCCTCTGGCAGCTCATTCCATGTATTCACCACCCTCTGCATGAAAATGTTGCCCCTCAGGCCCCTTTTAAATCTTTCCCCTCTCACCCTAAGTCTATGCCCCCTAGGTTTTGGACTCCCCTACCCTGGGGAAAAGACTGTTACCGTCCACCTTATCTATGCCTCTCATAGTTTTAAAGACTTCTATAAGATTGCCCCTCATCCTCCTACATATCAAGGAATAAAGACCTAGCCTGGCCAACTTCTCCATATAACTCAGGCCCTCTAATTCTGGCAATATCCTCGTAAATCTTTTCTGCACTCTTTCCAGTTTAACCACGTCTTTCCTATAACAAGGTGACCAAAACTGTATACGGTACTCTAAGTGCAGCCTCACCAAAACTTATACAACTGCAACATAATGTCCCAACTCCTATACTCAATGCCCTGACTGATGAAGGCCAGTGTACTAAATGCCTTTTTCACCACCTTGTCTACCTGTGACACCGTTTTCAATGAACTATACACTCGTACTCTCAGGTCCCTCTGTTCCATTACACTCTCTAGTGCCCTACCATTCATAGTATAAGTCCTACACTGGTTCGACTTTCCAAAATGCATCACTTCACACTTATCTGTATTGAAATCCATTTGCCACTCCTCAGCCCACTTCTCTGATTGATCAAGATCCCCCTGTAATCTACGATAACCTTCTTCACTATCAACAACACCTCCTAATTTCATGTCATCTGCAAATTTACTGACCAAGCCTTGAGCATTCGCATCCAAATCATTTATATAAGTAATGAATATCAGGAGTCCCAACATCGATCCCTGCAGCACACCACTCATCACCGGTCTCCATTCCAAGAAACAACCTTCAACCACCATTTCTGCTTCCTAACTCTGAGCCAATTTTGAATCCATCTAACTAGCTTTCCCTGGATTCCACGAGACTTAACCTTCCAGACCAGCCTACCATGTGGGACCTTGTTGAAGGCCTTGCTAGAGTCCAAATAGACAACATGCACTGCCCTACCCTCATCTACCTTTTTGGTTTCCTCTTCAAAAAACTCTAAGAAGTTCATCAGGTACGACTTTCCCCGCACAAAGCCAGGCTGACTCCTCCTAATCAGACTCTGTCTATCCAAATGCTGGTATCCTGTCCCTCAAAATTCTCTGCAGTAACTTCCCCACCACTGATGTCAGGTTGACCGGCCTGTAGTTCCCTGGCTTGTCCTTGCTACCCATTAGCCACCTTCCAGTCTTCGGGAACTCCACTGGTGGCTACCAGTGAAACAAATATCTCTGCAAGGGCCTCCATAATTTCTTCTCTAACCTCCCACAAAGTTCAAGGATACACTTGGTCAGGCCCTGGGGATTTATTCACCTTAATGTGCTGTAGGGCTGCAAATACCTCCTCCCTGGTAATATGAATTTCCTCCAAAATATCTCCACTAGTTTACCTTATCTCTTGACCAACCATGATTTTCTCCTCAGCAAAAACTGAGGAAAAATATTCATTAAAAATCCCACCCATCTCCTGCAGCTTGAGACAGAGGCGGCCCTGCTGATCTCTCTCCCTAGCCACCCTTTTACTGTTTATATAGCTATAGAACCTCTTGGGATTTTCCTTAACCTTCCCTGCCAGATCCACCTTATTCCACTTGTTTCCCATCCTGATTTCCCTCTTGAGAGTATTCTTCATCTTTTTATTGGTCATCAAGGGATTCCTTTGTCCCCGGCCTCCTGAACCCAATGTATACCCCAATTACCTTTTTGATTGGAGCATAAAAAAATGAGGGGTGATCTTATGTATAAAATTCTGAGGGCCATAGATGGGATGAATGCATACAATGTTTTTCCCAGGATTGGAGAATCAAGAACTAGAATGCATAGGTTTAAGGTGAGAGGGGCAACTTTTTCACCCAGACCAGTATATGGACTGAGATGTCAGAGGAAGTGGTTGGGGCAGGTACATTAACGACATTTAAAAGGCACTTGGACAGGTACATGGATAGGGAAGGTTTAGAGGGATATGGGCCAAACATGGGCAAATGGAACTTGCTTAGACAGGAAGCGTGGGCTGCATGGACCAAATGAAGGGCCTGTCTCCAGGCTGTATAACTCTATGACTTTCCCATCAAGGACAAATACAGCAGGCATATAGGAACACCAGGCTGCATTCCAAGTTGCATAACACCCTGACTTGGATACGTCCAAGTCAGGTCTGAAACCTGGATCTCCCCTACCTGACAGCATTGTGGAAGTACCTTGAGCAGAAGGACACAGCAGTTCATGAAGGCACCTAACCACTCATTGGAGGTGGCCCATAAATGTTGGCTGAGCCAGCCATACACACATCCCTAAAAATGTCCAGAACTCAATCAATGCACTCTCCTTTGGTGTGAAGTTCTGTCACTGTGTAGGTTCAGTTCCTACCAATAGACCAAATCCATCATGTTCCTTTTTTGTTGGATTCTCAGCTATGCTGGGAAACCACCTCTGTGGAACATCACACAGGTCCTGAGTCTCCACGGATTGCAACAGGGAGCACAGGGAAGCCAGGTAGTGGCAAAGCTGAAGAGAAGTTCCCTTTTTTCAGGATTGGTTCAATTTAGATTATTACTTTTGATTATTTACATGCTTAATACCACCTTTTGAAATTATTTGAAAATGATTTCCTTCAGCTTTGTAGCTTTTTAAGTGGGTCTGTCAGGCATTCAAAACAGATTAAATAACTCCCAGTTTCATAGCTAGCTTTTATCTCAGGTCCAATGGTCCCAAGGTATTTTGGTGGCAAACCTCTGCTGAAGGATGCGTCACCACTAAGGCCACAGGGAGAGTGTCTGACCTGCTACATCCAGTGTGGGTAAGCACGGCTGTGGAAGACTCTGGCAGATGATTGTGAATAGAGTAACCAACACAGCAAGTTAACTTCTGAATTTGTTGGTGACACTAAATTGAGAGCAAAAGTAGGATTACAGTGAACTATACTGACATTTATAGAATTGGCAAATGAATTTCACCAGAGAGTAGTGTGAAGATTTTTTAGTATAACAAGATAAGGTGAATGAGAATCCAAATCTGAAGCAAAGCAATTGCAGAGTGCAATGAACCAAGGCAACAAGGTCACATTTGTAAACCAAATGGGCTTTATTTCTTGTGGGTGGAATTGATAAATTATGCTGACACCTCAAATCTTGATGGAAAAACACTCGGGTAACTGTGTGCACTTCTGGTGGCCAGATACAAACAGAGACCACACACCCATGATAGGGAGCAAGCACATTCATAAGGACGATGCCAGGTGATGAGTTGGCTGTAACTGCAAGAACGTTCAGTCTGGGTCACCATTCCCCTGAAAAGTAAAGGTTGAGGGATAGGATAATGGTTTTTGGAATTATGAAAGGAGTTGGCGAATGAAATGCATATTTCCACTTGTGGGCCATGTCAAAATAAGGGACACTTGTGTAACTTACTGGATGCAGCAGAAACTAATTTCCTCCAAGTGTTGAGAATGTGGAACTCGTTAGTAGCAGTTGAAGTGAACTGTAAATTAAAAGGAGATGATGGATAAGCTCAGAGGATCATGCTGATTGTTCGAGATGTGGAAAGAGAGTTGGAGAACACAAAAATATTGACTTGGACTGATTGAGCTGATGGGCCTATTTCTGAGCTGTATGCTGGATAAATATTCTGTTCAACCTGTGGTGACAACACTCCAGGTTAACTGAACTTCAGTAGTCGGGCTGCAATATGCATTAATCTCCAGGCTATTGTTGACTCATAGAACACAGAACAGGCCCTTTGGCCCACGATGTTGTGCCACACTAATTAAACTAGTAATGAAATGCCAAACTAAACTAATCCCTTCTGCCTACACAATGCCCCTGTCCCTCCGTTCTCTGCACATTTGTGCCTATCTAAGAGCCTCTTAAATGCCTCTGTCGTATCTGCCTCCACCGCCACCCTTGGCAGCACATTCCAGGCACCCATCGCCCTCTGTGTGTAAAAATTTCCCCACACGTCTCCTTTGAACTTACCTTAAATGCATGTCCTCTATGTTAGACATTTTGACCTTGGGAAAAAGATACTGGCTATCTATTCTATCTATGCCTCTCATAATCTTATAAACTTCTATCAGGTCTCCCCTCAGCCTCCGACGCTCCAGAGAAAACAAGTCAAGTTTGTCCAACTTCTCCTTATAGCACACACCACCTAATCCAGGCAGCATCTTGGCAAACCTCTTCTGCACCCTTTCCAAAGCCTCCACATCCTTCCCATAATGGGGCAACCAGAATTGAAGGCAATACTCCAGATGCAGCCTAAGTAGTGTTTTCTCATTTTCTAATACATGAGAGGAAAAGCATTATGTTCGACATCCACAAAAATCCACAAAAATCCTCCACCAACCCATTTCCACTGCACAACTTGAGAGCCATCTCTGAGGCAGACAAATTTTTACATCACTTTCAGTGAACCAGCACAAACTTTGATTGATTGAAGAAAAGGGTGTTTGAAGATCAAGACCTCAGTCATGGTATTTATGAGCAGCAATGATCCCTGGCTATGCTGTTCATCTGTCTGTGAGACCTGGACTACCTACAGCAAGCACCTCAACACAATTGAAATATATGACATAGTCTCTACAAAATCCTCCCTATTCACTGGGAGTATATTGGGACCAACATCAGTCCCCTCCCAAAGGCGAACATCCCTAGATTGAAGCCCTCATTAGTTCACAGACTACATTGGGCAGGTCATGTCATTTGCATTTTTTTGTTTTGTCTTGGCAAGAGATTAACAAGAGGACAGAGGAAAAAGAATCAAGGATGTGCTCAAAGACTTTTGGAAACAATACAACTTCCCAACAGAGTCTGGGAGATGCTGGCCAACAACCTCTCAGAGTGGAGAAGGAATATTCAGGATGGTGTTGAGAAGCGAGAGTCCATGCAACAGGAGCACAGAGTGAGTGAGAGAATAATTCAGCACCTCACAAACTAACCGCCAGACTGTGCTGCGTCTGTAGAAGAATTTGTGGTCCTCGTCAGCCTCATCAGTCACCTCAGAACCCACAAAACCAGAGTGGAAGCAGCACGTCCTCAATCCCCAGGGAATGACAATTAAAATAACATGTAGTTCTGTGTTAAACAGTCATTGGATCTCATTTACTCATTAACTGCATCCCATGCAAAAACCCAACAGACCTGCTTAAATGTAAATGTTTCCTTTAACTAGCTGTAACATGTCAACAGTTCGTCACTATGAGTTTAAAATAGAAAAAAGGAAAACTACTTTGGAAAACTGAGATAGAGTGAAAATGAGCAGGTAATGTGGTTTTGGAAAGACAAATTTCAGTGGAGGATTTGTATCATGGACAGGCAATCACTTTCAAAGCAGTGAGCACACACAAAGTATAAATACATTAATTGCACATAAATTTCACAAAGGAACAAAAATTAATTAAATTAACAGCATATTCTTAATCAGACGAAATGTCTGCAGCCATTTCTCAAGGAACATACTGCCACCCTGTGAGTAGAAAGAGAGCAGCATCTTGAGATTTAACACTGATTTTGGAATTGAGTTTATTGGAAATGGAACTGGTTTATTATGGTCACTATACCGAAGGACATTCAAATACTTATCTTGCATACCATTCATACAGATAAATTCATTACACAGTGGTTTGACATAGTACAAGGTAAAACAATACAGGATGCAGAGTAAAGTGTCATAGCTACAGAGAAACTGCAGTGCAGGTAGGCAATAAGGTGCAAGGTCATAACGAGGTAGATTGTGAGGTCAAGAGTCATTTTTATACTAGGGAACTGTTCAATAGTCTTATAACAGTGGAATAGAAGCTGTCTTTGAGCCTGGTGCTACATGCTTTCAGGCTTTTGTATCTTCTGCCGGATGGGAGAGGGTAGAAGAGAGAATGTCCCGGGTGGGTGGGGTCTTTGATCATGCTGGCTGCTTTACTGAGGTAGCGAGAAGTATAGACAGAGTCCATGGAGGGGAGGCTGGTTGTCGTGATGTGCTGAGCTGTATCCACAACTCTCTGCAGTTTCTTGAGGTCCTGGGCAGAGCAGTTGCCATACCAAGTCATGATGCATCCAGATAGGATGCTTTCTATGGTGCATTGGTAAAAGATGGTGAGTGTCAAAGGGGATATGTCAAATTTCTTTAGCCTCCTGAGGAAGTAGATGCATAGGCTGGTGAACTTTCTTAGTGCCTACATGGTTGAACCAGGACAGGCTATTGGTGATGTTCACTCCTAGGAACTTGAAGCTCTTAACCTCAGCACCATTGATGAAGACAGGAGCATGTCCACTGCCCTCTTTCCTGAAGTCAATGACCAGCTCTTTTATTTTGTTGAGATTAAGGGAAAGGTTGTTGTCATGACAGCAGGGCAGTGACTTGCAATCAAGGAGGACTGTCAGATCCCAAGGTGGATAATGAGGACAAGTTAAGAACTTTGGACTCTTCCACATGTGACAGGAGGTGTCCGATGGGGCAGGTGGGTGGATAGTTTGTGAAGAGCTATGCTCTCTCGATACCATCCTGGATGGTCCTGCTCCACTGTGAGTTATTGTGGACCAGAAGTTCTCCAGAGTAATGGGGAAGTTGTTTCTTCAAGGAAGCTTCAACAACTGCATCCTCAAATCTTCTTCTCTAACCACCTGATTGTTCTGAGCTCTGAGTGGGGTTGGGGGTGGGGGGTGGGGTTGGAATTGATTGCTTTGGGACAACATGGAAAGGCACTGTAGGATCTCAGCAGGTCGGGCAGCATCTGTGGAGGGAAATGGACGGTCAACATTTTGGGTTGAGACCAGTCATCTGGTATCAAAGATAGAGGGGAGATAGTCAGTATAACGTGGTGGAGGGAAGGGGTAGAGCAAGAGCTGGCAGGTGATAGATTGGTCCAGATGAGGTGGGTGACACACAGATGGAGGAGGGGGGAGTGGAATAGCGACAGAAGCTGGGAGGTGATAGGTGGAGGTGACAAAGGGCTGAAGATGTTGGGATCTGATAGGAGAGGAAGGTGGAGCATGGAATCAAGTGAGGGAGGTGGAAGGGCAGGTGGGAACAGTAGGGGAGGGGAACTAGTGGGAGGAGTGTGGGGGTGATGGGTGGATGGAGTGGGTGGAGGAAAGAGATAGGGTGATGGGAGCTGGGATGAATGTAGGAAGAATTGGGTAGATCAGGAGGGGAAAGAAAAAGGACAGAAGTGGAGCAAGTGGAAGTTGGAGAATTCAATGTTCATGTCATTGGGTTGTAGACTACCCAGATGGAATACAAGGTGCTGTTCTCCTTGTTTGTGTTTAGCCTCACCCTGGCAGTGGAGGAGTCTGAGGACAGACATGTTGATGCAGGAATGGGGAGGAGAATTAAAATGGCCAGCAACCGGAAGATCCAGATGGCCGCAGCGGCTGGAGCGAAGGTGCACAGCAAAGCGGTCGTCCAGTCTGCATCTGGTCTCACTGATGCAGAGGAGGCTGCAACGAGAACACTAGGTGCAGGAAATAAGGCTGGAGGATTTGCATGTGAAGGGCTGCCTCACCTGGAAGGACTCCTTAGGGCCCTGGATGGTGGTGAGGGAAACGTGTAGGGAGAGGTGTTACACCTCCTACAGTCACAGGGGAAAGTGGAGAGAGGCAGAAAGATGGGTGGGGAGGAATGAGCAGGCTAGGGAGTCACACAGAGAGTGATCCCTGAGGAAAGTGGAGAGCGGAAGGGAAGACGTGCCTGGTGGTGATATCCTCTTGTAGATAGCAGAATTTGTGATGCATAGGCTGGTGGGTGAGGACCAGGGGAACTCTATCTCTGTTCTGCCTGTGGGGGATGGGGTGAGGGCAGAAGTGCAGGAAATAGAAGAGATGCGGCTGAGGGCTCCATCAATAGCAGCGAGGGGTGGGGGGAACTGTTTTCTGAAAAAGGAGGACATCTCAGGTATCCTGGAATGGAAAGCCTCATCATGAGAACAGATGCGGGAGAGATGGAGGAACTGAGAGAAGGGAATAGCATCCTTGCAAGTTACAGGGTGGGAAGTGGTGTAGTCAAGGTAACTGTGGGAGTCAGTGGGTTTGTAGTAGATGTCGGTGGATAATCTGTCTGCCAAGATGGAGAGACAAAGAGATCAAGAAAGGGGAGAGAGGTGTCAGAGATGGATGAAGTGAATCTGAGGGCAGGGTGGACATTGGTGGCGAAGTCGATGAGCTCTGCATGGGTGCAGGAAGAGGCACTGAGGCAGATGGCAATGTAGAGAAAGAGTTGGGGAGCGCTGCCGGCATAGGTTTGGAACATGGATTGCTCCATGTAGCCAATGAAAAGGCAGGCATAACTGGGGCTCACACGCATGCCCATGGCTACACCTTCGGCTTGGAGAAAGTGGGAGGAGCCGAAAGAGAAGTTGTTGAGGGTGACTACCAGTTCTGCCAGATGGAGGAGGGTGGCGGTGGAGGGGAACTGGTTGGGTCTGTTATCCAGAAAGAAATGGAGAGCCTTGAGGCCTTCCTGAATAGGAACTCCACATGGTAAAAATGAGGTGTCAGGTGGGGCCAGGGAACTGAAAGTTGTTGAAGTGCTGGAGAGCATGCGAGGCATCACGATGTAGATGGGAAGGGACTGAGCCAAAGGGGACAAGATGGAGTCAAGATCTGAGGAGATGACTTCGGTAGGGCAGAAGCAGGTCAAAACAATGGGCCTACTGGGGCAGTTTGGTTTGTAAATCTTGGGTAGGAGGTGGAAACAGGCAGTGCGGGGTTGGGGAACAATGAGGTTGGAGGCTGTAGAGGGGAGATCTCTGGAGGTGATGAGGTCGGTGATGGTGCTTGAGACAGTGGCCTGATGCTTCTCAGTGGGGTCCTGGTTCAGGGGTAAGTAAGAGATGTCCGAGAGCTGCCGTCTGGCCTCTCCGAGATAGAGATCAGTCTGCCAGACTACAACAGCATGGCCCTTGTCTGCGGGTTTGGTGGTGAGGTTGTGATTGGTGTGGAGAGAGTGGAGAGTGGTGCGTTCAGAGGGGGTGAGGTTGGAATAGGTGAGAAAAGTGGTGAAGTTAATGTCCCATTGGCAGTTAGAAATGAAAAGATCCAGAGTGGGCAAAAGGCCAGAGTGGGGTGTCCAAGAGGAGGAGGGCTTAAGACGGGAGATGGGGTCATCAATGGGGGTGGGGGATCCTTGTCGAAGAAGTAGGCGGGGGAGTGGAGGCAACAGAAGAAGAGCTGAGCGTCGTGGTGGGTGCGGAACTCGTTGACGTACAGGCTCAGGCGGACGAAGGTTCCGCGTCAGAGAGGGGGAGGTCATGGCAGTGATTGGGGCTGGGGGTCAGAGGAGGGTAGTGGGGTGGAAGGCTCAGGGGAAGTGAAGTGATAAGAAAAGCGGGGCTCGTAGGAGTGAATGTGCTGTCTGCCTTTCCCTGTGGCAGACAGCACATTAGTTACCACAGGAGGCAAGTCCAGCTTTCTTAAAGCTAGTAAGGATTACAGCATCTCTGAGGTCCTCTCAACTGCTTGTCAGTCACTAAAGGTGGCCTGAATAGGTAGCTGTAGGATGGAGTCTGGGGCACTTATGTCAAGTCCCATTTTCATATGTGAACATTAGTACTCATGCAGCAGAACCTGGTCTCTGGCCAGCTTGGTCCTCCTTCCCATTGGACTAAGACCTTGCTTTGTGAATTTCACGTGGCGGTCAGTGCACAACAGCTACTCCCCATTAAAGAAACCACACACAGGTAACCACTCCACAATAGGAAGGTTGGGACCTGGAATGTCAGGACCCTCATGGACACTCCCAGCAGGGAGAGACCAGAACACCCTCTGCTATCGTAACTTGGGAACTCACTCAGTGAGTGAGATATACTGGACTGTCTCCTGTCCAGTATGCCTCACTCAGACTCACGCTGAACAGGAGACGGCCAGTTTAAAGAACAAGGCAGTGGGTGCAACTTCTTCCAAAGGGACAAACCAGAAGAGGAATACTGTCTTCATGGTGTGAGCTTCACCATTGGGATTGAGCTGGTCCAGCATCTCAGCGATTCACTCTACAGTATTAGTGCATGTCTTATGACCTGGCCGCTCACCCTAACACAAACTAACACTTATCAGTGCACACACTTCAACCCTGGAAGCTTCACATGAGGCCAAGGGAGATTTCTACTCCAAGCTTGGGAAACCCCAGTCTGAACCAAAGGGAGGCAAACTGTCCTCCTGGCGATTTGAATGCCAGGGTGGGATGGGACAAAAACCTATGGCAAGATGTAATTAGCAAGGGAGGAGGAAAGAAGACCAACTCTAACAGGGTCCTGGTGTTGGAACAACACCCCCAACCATGGCATCACTCCAGCCCAAGCACTGGCACTTGTTAGATGATGTCATTATCCAAAGGAAGGACTACAAGGATGATGACAACAGCTGTGCTATGATTGACACTGGTGACTGCTGGACTAACCATCACTCAGTCCTATCCCTTATCTCCATGAAACTGGCCCCAAAGTATCAGCATCCAGGGACTTTGCTGCATGAAAATCAATGATGAGGCTCTCAAGGACTGGACAAAGGCAGGTCTTCTTAAACAGCGCCTCAGAGTCCCAGATGACAGGAGCTGCAGAGTATCCATACCTTATGGACTGTCCTGAAGGTTGCCATGATTAGCTCCTGTGAAGAAACTCCTGGCTTCTTTACCAAAAACCAGCAACAGTTTAATGATATGACGAAGGAATTGATGACCCAATCAGCCTCAAAGATAAGGCATTCTTGGAGTGGAAGTTCCACCTTTATTCAAAGGAAAAGAAATGGGTGGGATTTCCCTGGAGCAAAGGAGGCGTGAAGTGTATTGTTTTGCAGCAGTAGTACAATGCAAAGACAATAAATTACTATAAATTACAAAAGTAAATACATAGTGCAAAAAAAATAACGAGGGGTTCATGGACTGTTCAGAAATCTGATGGCAGAGGGTAAGAAGCCGTTTCTGAATCGTTGAGTGTCAGGCTCCTGTATCTCCTCCCCAATGGTAGTTATGCCCAATTAATATCACATCTGTACTTGTCATTCCATATCCCTTGACACTTTTCCTTACTGCAGTTTCAATAGCTTAACCTTCTTAGGAGTCACACCATTAAGAATAAGATTACATTCCCACTAACTGTTGTGTAAATGGTTTCTGACGTCTTTCCTAAATTGTATAATACTTGTGTATCTTCTATCAAATCCTTGTAATATTTTAAAATCCTTGATTACATTACCCCATAATCATCCACACTTATTCATGTTGGGACTCATTATGAATTTGATGTACCCGTTCCAAAGCCTAAACATCCTTCCTGTGTGGCAGTGTATGAAACTGACAGCCATTCGCTGAAGGTGCCTGACTAAAGCTTTCTATACAATGTACAATCTCATGCTTCAAAGACTGAAAGACATGGTGCTTCATGCAATGCATAAGACTGCATGCTGCACACTGTAACATGTTCAGGTCTGTTTTTGCAAAACCTTAGGACAATGCCTGGAAGGAGAGGAGGATTACCTGTGGCCCTTGCTGCTTTTAGTTTGGATCTCAAGAGAGGCAAGCAAGGCCAGCAACAAGTCTGCTCATACTCAAAATTAACAATCCCATCAATTTACACACTTGAAGACTTACAGTAAAACAAACTTGAAAGTACACAAGATAAAAAAGATATACAGAATCACTGTTGAATTGTTATAATATAGATTGAAATTAAACAAAATTTCAGTTAGGGAAATTTAAAAACTGATTTAAATGATGAGTTCTAATTATACATTTTGAGTACTTGGCAGTGCCATCTTCTGAAATTGAGGTTCAACTGTTATTTTTACTCAATTTAACTGTTGTATGATAAAGATGGCTAACTTGTAACAAATTTAAAATTACTAACTTTGCCAATACTTCAAGTAAAATAGGATTCCTTCTAGTATTTTCTTGTTAATATCATACCAAACTTTACAAAGTCACAAAAATTTAAGTTGGACCATTTTCTTCAATGTAGAAACATGCGGGAAAACGTATTTCACGTCATTACGTTGCAAAGCAGGTCTGCCTGTGTTTTGTTTAAGAAGTAATCCTCCAGAACTAAGAAAACAAATATTGATCTACTTTCACTTCAGATGATGCGGGAACAAAATGATACAACTCTACTTTTGAATATATTTTGTTATAAAATGTGATGAATGCCAATTTATTTTAAATAGGAATACATTACAGAGGGAAATATTTGAATGCTATATATAAAGATATGGGCCCAGAAATTTTAATGCACTATTACGTGCACTTAAGATGCTGTGCACTGTGCCATTAACTATGGTCCTGTCAAACCAAACTTTAGTGCCCAAGGTGTTACATTTTTTCCTTTACTCCCTGTGGAGTACATCAAGTAAAATTCACCACCAAAGGCTGAGGCAGAGTCCCAGAAGAGTGGGGAAAGCCAGTGACATGAGGGCTTAATGGCAGTCTGGCTGGGGAAGTATGAGTCAGCCACTGAAGGTGCAAGTGTGGCCCCTGGAGAGAGGGTCTGAGGGTTTGGTAGGGGCCTCTTAACAATTGATTCCTAGTTTGCAAGGGGACTGTGAAGGTTGGAGATCAAGTACCTTGTGTTAAAGGGGTGGAGGGAGAGGTAATCAGGGCTAATGGTCATTGAAGGTCAGAAGGTCCTAAAGGACTGGTGATGTAACTGATCTCAGTTAGGTCTATTCCAATGCAATGCTATTAAAACCTAGTGACAAACTCTGCAATATTCTGAAATGGAGTGCCACAAAGTGAACAACTTCGTTTGATGCTCATTTGACATAAAAGCCCCACAGGCTCCACTCACACAGTAAAGGGAGCAGCAATATTCAAGTGATGCAAAACAACCCAAAAATGATCATGCTCTCATTTCACTTCAAGAAACATATGATGGAGTGCTGAAAAAGGCAGTGCTATGCAATCAATTTTCTAGGCCATGGCATGGACACACATACTCAGAACATAAGTAGTAGGTTATTTGGCCCCTCAAGCCCACTCTACCACTCAACAAATTAGGATTACCTGCCTGAAACACCATTTCGCTGCCCTATCCCTCGATTCCTTTGATATCCATGAGTATATCCATCTCAGTTGTGAATACAATTACTGACCAAGCCACCACAGGCTTCCAAAGTAGAGACTTTGCCAGCCCAAGTGAAGAAATTCCTTCTCATTTCAGTCATAAATGGGGAACATCTATTTCTGCTCTCTCAAGAATTTTACACTTTAGTGAGATCAGTTTTCATTCTTCTAAACTCTTGAGATTAGAGGCCTAGCCTACTCAATGTTTTCTTATGACAGATCCACTATTCCAAATCTTTGCTGCAATTCCTCTACAGTAAATATATACTTTATGAGATAATGTGACCAAAATTATCCACAATATGTCCCACTAAAGACTTCTGGAATTGTATTAAGACATCTTTTCTTTTGGATTCAAATCCTCTTGTAGAAGGCCAAGCGGCCTAATTGCCTGGTGTACTTGCATATTAGCTTCCTGTGACTTGTACACAAGGATATCCAGGTTCATTTGAACAATGTCATTTCCCAATCTCTCACCATTCAAAAAAAACCTCAGCAGTTCTGATTTTTCTACTTTAACATTTTCCTCATTTCCATCTGCTACATTGTTGACCACTCACTCAGCTTGTCCATTATCCCTTTGAAACTTTTTAGCATCCTCATCATTACTCATATTCCTTCCTAGTTTTGTGTCATCAGTAAACTTGTAAATTTACATCATAGATCTCTGCAGTACATCACTAGTTCACAACTGGCTAACCAGAGAAGGACTTGTTCATTCCTATTCTTCGTTTTCTATCTGTGAACCAGCTCCTAATCTATACTATCTATAATCCATGTGCACTAACAATGTGGGATTCTTTGAAAATCTCCTGATAATTCAAATGTTCACTACCTCTACTTCATCTATTCTCCCAGGTTAATCCTGAAAGAAATCTGAAATTGAAAATTATTTTCACAAATCCACCTCAATTCTGCTCAATCATACTACAATAAAATTGTTAATCTCACATGCTCGGGATATTGAGGGTGCTGATTTTCCAATCAGATTTTATTATATTAATGCTCCATTAAACCTACATTTAATTCATTATTTCTTTAAATATTACACAGTAGAATGATAAATTCTACTTATCATTCTAGGATGGAATGGGAGTGGGAATGGGAGCTGCATTCCCAGTTTAAAGGGAATGCAGCTCCCTTTAGTGTAAACCTTGGTAAGTTTAAAAGGAGCATGGGAAACACAACCAGGCAATTTTCAACATACACAAAATCCTGGAGGAACTCAGCAGGTCAGGCAGCATCTATTGAGAGAAATAAACAGTTGACATTTCAGGCCGAGACCCTTCATAAGGACTGGAAAGAGGGCAGAAGCCAGAATAAGGGGGTCAGGGGAGGAGTACATGCTGACAGGTATTAGGTGAGTTCAGGTGATAGGCAAGTCCAGGTGAGAGCAGGAAGGTAGGAGGGTGGGGGAGAAGAAGCAAGAAGCTGAGAGGTGATAGGTAGAAGAGGAAAAGGGCTGAAGGAGGATAAATCCAATAGGACAGGGCAGTGGAACATGGAATAAAGGTAAGGAGGTGGGGAATAGATAGGCAGGTCATAAGGGCGGGGGAAGGGATGGGCAGGTCATGAGGGCAGGGAGAGGAAAGGGAGCCTCAGGAATGAGGGAAGACAAAGGAGAAAAAAAAAAGGGGGGTGGGGTAGAAAAGGGGAGGGGTTACCGGAAATTAGATAAATCGATGTTGAGGCCATCAGGTTGGACACTACCAAGGTGAAATATGAAGTGTTGTTCCTCCAACCTGTGTCTGGCCTCAACTGGCAGTAGAAGAGGCCATGGATAGACGTGTCGGTGTGGGAGTGGGATGTGGAATTGAAGTGGATAGCCACCGGGAGATCCTTGCTTTTGTGGTGGATGGAACTCAATCTGCATCGGGTCTCACCTGGAGTGCCGGATGCAATGATATCCTCGGATTCACAGGTGAAGCACTGCCTCACCTGGAAGGACTGTCTAGGGCCCTGAATGGTGGCGAAGGAGGAGGTGTAGGGACAAGTGTATCGCACTTGGTGTGGTTGCAGGGATAAGTGCCAGGAGGGTCATCTGCTGGGAGAGACAAATGGAGAAGGGAGTCGCGGAGAGAGCAATGCCTGCGGAAAGCAGAGGGGGGAAGGGGAGGATGTGCCTAGCGGTAGGATCCCATTGGAGGTGGCGGAAGTTGCAGAGAATAATGTGTTGGATGCACAAGCTCATGGGGTGGTAGGTGAGGACAAGGGGAACCCTGTCCCTGTTATGTCAGGGGTGGGGGGAAATAGGGTGAAGGCAGAAATGGACGAGGTGTGGGTGAGGGCAGCATTGATGGTGGTGGAAGGAAAACCCCGTTTACTGAAAACAGAGGACATCTCTGATATCCTGAAATGGAAAGCCTCATCATGGGAACAGATGTAGCAGAGGCACTGTGAGAAGGGGATGGCATCCTTGCAAGTGACTGGGTGGGAAGAGGTGTAGTCATGGTGACTGTGGGGGGTCTTCTTGCTTTGCCCCCCCTCCCACCTGGACTTGCCTATCACCTGCCTGCATGTACTCCTCCCCCTCCCTTCTTATTCCAGCTTCTGCCCTCTTCCTCTCCAGTCCTGATTAAGGGTCTCGACCCAAAACATCGACTGTTTGTTTCTCTCCATATATGCTGCCTGACCTGCTGAGATCCTCCAGCAGTTTGTGTCTGTTGCTCCAGATTCCAGCATCTGCAGAATCTCATGTCTCAGGTAAGCTTCAAGGGAGCTCAGCCAACAGAACTAAGTGGCTTCAGAGTGTGTACAGGAACAAGGGGCCCAGCAAATGGGGAGGGAAGGTAGTATCAGGGCCCCATGAATGGAACCAAGGCCCTAGCAAGTGGGAGAGTGGAACTGGGGCCTGGAATGCAGAAAGGAAGTGCAGAAAACATCATCTGATGAGCCTGATGCCGAACCACTGGGTTTTCCCAATTGTCGGACAGCACATTACTGGAGTTTTATTGTATTATTTTCTAAATGTCTGGACACCACTTTTTTTTTTAAATAGATTTCTGTGCTTTCCCCAAATACCACTGTCAGGTTTTAGCTCTCCCTTTAAATAAAGGCATCTCATTCTCTACCTTCAGTCTGTAGGAACAAGTCCAGAATCTGTCCAGTTTTGGAAGCTGACAGGCCATTCTCTATAGTCCAAACCCTGGGATGTGGATCATCAGATTCTTGGGATTTATAAGACTTCAGTCTCTAGTAATTTATTTTTAAACTAATACAATTTATTTTCTTTCCTTATTCCCACTGGTTCTCCTGTATTTCTGGGTGATTGTTGTTTTCTACCATGAAGACAGACAAATTATTTAATTCTTCTGCCATTTCCTTATTCTCCATTATAAATTTTCCCATTTCTGCCTGTGAGTGACCCATATTTGTCTTCACTGGTTTTCGTTTTAAAATCTTATCAAAGCTCTTAAGTCTGTTGAGTCTGAACTAAGTCTGTACACTAGTTTGGTCTCAGTCTATTTTCCCTTTCTTTACCAATATCTTGGTCATGCCAAGATCTCATTCCTCAGGCCAAATGCTTTTTCTAGAAATTTTAGACCTTTCCTTTGATTTAATTAGTACTAATGCATTGTTGAACCACTTTTCCTGTGTACACCTTAAAGGAATGTATATATGTTGCAAATCATGTATTACTTATTTAGATACCAGCCATACCCTCTGTCCAATGTCATTACTTTTACGGGTCTACCACTGCCAACCTACCTTCACTTGTTCACAATTCCCTTTGTTAAGATTAAAAACCCAGTGTTCCAGATTGAACTACTTCACTTTTAAAGTTAATGAAGCAAATGTATTATTAGATATCGTGACCTTTCCTTTCTCATTGTGGAGTATGAGATCTAAAGCATCCTGTTCCCTGGTCAGTTCCTCAATCAGATTCCCATTTTCTGGAGTTCTATATTTTCCACCCAAAACTCCACCTCCTTCCAGTCTACATAATGTGCCCTCCTACCATCCAGACTAAGAGTATGAAATTAGTTCACGGAGCACGAGAGCAAAACTAATCAACAACTGAGACTAATAAGATGTCCTCAAAGTCGCTAGAAAAAAATTAATAAATTAAGTCACTTTAGGGAAAAGCATTTCACAAAGAACACACCATTATAAAACAGGTGTAGTAACTATTTTATAAACAAAAAGCTTACATATGTACACTTTTTACAGTACAAAAATTGTCAAATGTAACTCACAGTATATCTTTGCATATCAACATTACATTTGGTCTGCCTAAGTGGCAAGAAAAATCCCTGAAATGCTGACTTCTTAAAATAGATTTATGCTTACATATATAAAAAAAGGACTGCCACCAAGGTTAAGGATTTGGTGAAATGTTGTCTATTTAAAGTCAATTTATTGATACAATCTGGTCCATTTTTTAAGCCACATACCTGGAAGATTTTGGTTTAAGTCGACAGCAACAACTGAAAGTGGATCGTACATTGTTTCTTCAGTAATTGTAACTGCATGATTTAATGGAGGGAAGATGAAGCACACAGTACCTTCCTACCATGAAATCTTTGGACAAGAATTAATAAGGCATTTCACTAGAGTTGCACTTCAGTATTTGCTGAGTAAGAATATATTCTTTTTAAATGCATTTCAATACAATTCAAAGTTTGATTGTGCAGCCATGATTAGAGCATTTACAAAACACCCAGATTGGTTTACAAAGATTTGCATAATCTATATAAAATAACAGAAACAATGAGTTCAATGTACATTTTCTGTAGAAAAATAAACAGGACTCCAGATTTTCCTGTACAACTCCAAGTATAGATGTCCTCATTCCTCAAGCAACTTTAGTGAAACACTTTAAATCAGAAGTAGTTTTATAGCACCTCCATAATGCTAATCTCATACCTGGGGAGTGTAGGGGAGAAATGGTGGTGTTGGAGGGCAGAGTGGGGGTCAAGTTTGGAGGAAACTTAAATAGTATAAGTTGGTTAAAAATTAATTAATATACATTAATAATACTGATTTTCTCAGAAAATCTTATAATCATACTCTCCCCCTCCCCCCACCCCACTGAACACTGTGTACCAGATCTCCTTGTATATAAACCACCTAGTGTTTCATATATCGATCACTGAGTAAGTAAATGCATGTGAACAGAAAGTTGTGAATTAAATGTGGACAGAAGCCATCCATAAAATAATGGTTTAAAGAGTATATAGCTTTGTCGTTGAAAAAGGGGCAGCATCTCATTTTCTTTCATGTTAGGATTCCTGCAGCGTGAATAAAATGTCATTTTCAAGACACTACGCAAAATCAAAGTCTAATTTGTCATGTAATTCCAACAGTCTGAAATTAAATTCTCATTTAAATTTCGGATTTGCTAAATGGCATCATCTCCCTAGGAAGGATTAGAGGGGAGTGAAAGGGAACTAGACAGCAAAAGACCCAAAAAGAGTAACAGAGGCATTAAAGCGGCACCCCAAATTATCTTATGCCTATAGTTAACCTGCAAACAAAATGTATAGCAACTTGACAAATTCTGACTTGATACAAGAAACTGTCCCAGAGCAATGTTATTGGCTATCGTCTAATACCTTTTGGTGGTTCCAGCTTCTAGTTGGATTAACTCAATAATGCAGATACTCTAATTAACTAGTTATATTAAGCTAGGTGTCTCTTTTCCAAACAAGAAATGATCAAGGAGAGGCATTGTTTGCAGCAACAAAATCATCTGCAAAACATGATTATCTTAAATTTCTTTGATGAAGGAAGGCAATATAGTACTGTTTAGTAGAAATGACCATTAAAATGGAAAGATTTTAAAAACCAAAACAAAAATGAAAAAGGATCAATTTTAAATGTCTCAGTTCTTTGTGGGTGTAAACATTTGAAAATCAAATCAAACAGCTTTGAAGTTCATATTCCTCAACTTGTCCAAAATTAATGCAAAATGCTATGAAATATCACTCATACATAAATTAAACACATTTACAAAGGCACCACTCATTATTTGCTCATTATCTCTATCACTGGAAGACAAAATACAAAAGGGAATGCAAAAGTAATCTTCAAACTAAAAACAGGTTAGCACACAATATATATTACAATTCATTAACAAATCAAAATAAAACAAAGCCAGTGCAGATCAAATAAGCTGTAATCTTAATTAGTGAAAGGGATAAGTCATATTGTAAACTTTTAATAGCTGCCATTGACACTGGAAGAATTGTGCAAAAATTAGTACATGCTTATTATTGTATGTGGAGAAGTTATGGCCAGAATTTAACTAAACTCTGCCATGTGTTTGGTTGATAAATAGGATTCAGAAACACTGTCCAGGTTTGCTAAAAGTTGCAATGGTAGATAGGCAGAAGTGTAACTGTTGTTGACTTTAGGACCCTGATGCACAGTGATAATTTCCAATGCATTAAGGATATACTGTATCTGAGGTTGGATTGAGCAGTCAGTAAGCATCGGTTTTGGAAGACCGAAGTGCATTTTGATGACTGGATAAGCACCATTACAAAAAAAAAATAGTGTGAACATTACCCTCACCACCCACCCAACAAACCCCACCCCACATAAATTAGTAAAAATAATGTGCATATCAAATCCCTGCAGTATAAATAAATTTCATCTTAAAACGTTCTCTCGTTTAACAATCAGTGACTCCATCCCATCAGGTGACTTGCCTTAGCCTTTTCTGTCATTCGCCGCATTCTTCCTGATCTTGATGTGCCAAGATTTAGGGGCTCATCAGTTGGTACAAACCCATCATCAGAATCGTCATTATATAAAACAGTCCTTCTGCCTTGGTTTCTAGTTCTAATTGTGGAACATTTATTTAATCGATCAACACACAATTCATCTTCATCAAACCAATCGTCCAGCAGTCGTGCCCGTTTATATTTGTTTGTTGGTGTGGTAAATTTGAAGCCTTTCCTCCTCCTCCTCCTCCTTTTTCTTCTTACTCCTACTCTGCTTTTTATATTGCCTTTCCCTGTCGCCTTTCTTCTCACAACCTTGCTGTAATCGTGATCTCCTTCAACATGATCTTTATCAGCCCCTGAAATGGATTCTGGTCCACATTCAGATTCTGGGCCAGATTTGGCTGATGCATCATTGTCTAGTTGTGCAGCATCATCCATCTCCTCTTGGTTTGTATTCTCCAAATCACTTTCTTCCGAGTCACTCATCAACTTTCTTTTAGTAGAAGTACGTATTTCATGACCATTAACTAAAGGACCATTGGATGATTGATCTGAAAAGGAAACAAAGTAATTGTAAACTAGTATAGCTACTCAACTTTAATGTTTTCCATGCCTTTAACCTCTACAAAAGACTAGCTCTGATGTTAAAGCACTACTTTTCATGCAAATTGATGTGATATAGGGTGTCATGTCCCTTGGATAAATAAATCCATGAAGCTTAATTCAAATAATATGAATGCCCTAATGCTTTGCAATCTTAGTAGACTGCCATTCTCTGATTCTCAGACAATTCTCTGATAGATTATTGACTGAGAAATATAGCCCATAAGACAATTTTATTAAGATTGAACTGAAGAAAACAGTTCGGAGGATGTCCTAATTTTTAAACTAGTAATTTAAACTATTTTCAAAAGTACTTTGAAACTTGGAACATCTTTGGAAAAGAGCTTGTAAGTGAACAGAGATCTGTCATTCTTGCTGATTAAAACCGAATGATTAAGCAGAGGTGATAGTGTCTTTAATTATAGAAAATTTAAGATAACGGAACCCCCTTTAGCCTTGTGTCCACACCATGCACAAAACTACCCAACCTCATCCCACCTACCAGCAGTAGGTCCACAGCCTGCAAGTCACATCCAGGCACTTACTAAACGTGGTGAATACCACCCTTTTAAGCAATGTGTTGCAGACCTCTACAACCTCCCCTCTATTCCTTTTATCAAATAGTTAAGGGAAATAGATTCCTCCTATTTACTCTATCTAGGCTTCTCAATTTTCTACATCTTGATTAAATCTCCCCTCCGCCACCTATGCTTCAAAATTACCAACCAATCTGATTTTTCCTCATGGCTAAAACTTTCCTGTCCTGGCAACATCTTCATAAATCTCTTCTGCTTCCTGTCCAATGTAATCGAGTCTTTCATGGAGTGTGATGACAATAACTGCACATAATATTCATGCCATGGTCTAACAATTCCAGTTCAACCTTCCTGCTCTTAAGGTTTATGCCTTGGCTAATAATGGAAGCATCCCTTTTGCCTTTTTAACCACATACCTACCTTCCAGCTACCTTTAAGTATCTATGGATATAGATATCCTCCCATTTATTGAGTATTAGTATGGGAAAAGTAGCCCACAGTGCATCAGATGGATGCACTTAAACAAGCTGAGCCAGAAGAGATAAAGCAGAGAAAATTTGGGTTTTATTTAGTAATTGCTAACAAGCAATTGGAAAATTAAATTATGATTGGGCAGAGTCAATGTGGTTTTATGAAAGGAAAATCATGTTTGGCTAATCCAAGATAACTTTTTTTTGAGAATGCAGCTAGAATTACTATTAACAAAGGACAAATAGGGTAGGAATAAGTGGGGTCACTTTCAGATTGGGAGACTGTTACCAGTGGAGTGTACAAGCTTTCTAGCACACAAGCATTTACAATCTGTACAGATATCTTCAGATGAATGGCTGATTTACAGCTGACAAAGAGCCAGTTCGTCTGAACTATCAGTGGCAGTGCCCACCATCAGCAACAGTGACTGCCAGTGCTTCAGATCAGAGGGTGGGCCGCTCAGCAAAGGTTCACGCCAATCACTGACCTTCCAACCATCTGCTCACTGGTGAAGCTGGTCCCTTGCTGAGCAGCAGGGAGCCAGAACCTCAGCAGACAACTTTTGGTTCCAGCAGTGGAGGCTCTGCTGAGATCCTTCAGCATACCTGGACCATTGAATGGTAGAAGGCCTCTGGCTGAGATGGACCCTGGGAAGGGGAAGGGTCTCTGGCTTAGGTAGAGACTTAGAAGTGAGAGGTAAGTGAAGAAGGGACATGAGCATTTAGCATTGCTAAACTATTTCTACTTAAAATGAAAGTGTTTTGCCTGAGGATATCATGGCTGTTGCAATGGTAGATAGGCAGCAGGTAGGTACATGATGTATCAACATGGGACAGAAAGACAGATCGGGAAAAAAAAGGAAAGACTAGTCAACCCAACTGATAAAAAGTGATTGTGGAGTTGAGAACCTTGTGGTGATACTTCTTTTAATGTTGACTGCTGCTTGAGTGGTTGAACAGTTAAATTATGTGGCAGATCATGGTTAACATAATATTGTAAAGATACATCAGACATTACTTGTTTCCAGCCAAAGCTCTGGTCACCCAGAGGTCTGTCATAAAAGTAGAATGTGTGGAAATCAAGTAATTTGACTCTTATTTTACACTAACGCTTCACTTCTTTCTATTTATATCTGCAGGTCCTAATTTTATTGGATAACTGTGAAGTCATTGATAAGGAACGTTGGTGGCTGTTGACAAAAGTCAAATTTGGAGCACGTGCTAGCTATCAGAGGCAGATATGGCAAAAACCTCTGGATGTCAGTCCTTGCATTGTCATATGGAGACAAAAGACTGCAGATGCTGAAATCTGGAGCAACACACAAAAAGCTGGAGGAGCTCATCAGGTCAGGCAGCATCTATGGAGGGAAACGGACAGTTGACATTTCAGGTCCAGAAGAAGGGTCTCAACCCAAAACATCAACTGTCCAATTTCCTCCATTGATGCTGCCTGTCCCACTGAGTTCCTACAGCTTTTTGGTGTGTTGCTTGATTTGTCATAGTTAGCAGCATTTTACATACAGAGTTTGAAGGCACCCCATTGAATGCAACTGCAATTTTTGAATGTTCTACTCTACTCCTCTCCCCAGCTCCCTGTTCCTGCAAAAATCACTTTCCAACATATCCTTTTGGAGTTAGAGACCTTCAAGTAATTGCACACTTGTGGAAAAGCCAATCTTGAAAGTAGAAAAGATTTCAGAACAGAATACTGTATTTGTTGATTTAAAGGTGATTTCTTACTTTTTATTATATTTTGGTATAGTTTTAAATTTGTCATGTACAATCACATTTAATGCTACTGCCTTGGAAATAATAAAAGGGAATTCATTGTGCCAGGTGTTGCATGCAAAGTTGGAAAAAACTTTGTTGGGGTTTGCTACTTGGCTGGCATTACTAGCATGCACAAGGGTTGACAGGTTTGTGCAATACATTCCCTTCACATTTTAAAGAATATGTCTTACAGAAGAAGAGGAAGATAGAGAGGTAGAAGAGTTCAGGAAAGAGTCCACAGAAATCTGCTGTATGATTCTATGAAATCCAAATACATTTGGACTGGAGAAGCTAAGTCTGTTTCCGCTGGAGTGATGAGGTTATGGGGACGTGATTGAGGTATACAAAATTGAGGGTATAGATAGGGTAGATTGCAGTAATCTTTTCCTCTATCAGAGGTGAATAAAACTAGAGGGCATAGATTTAGGGTAAGGGGTGAGAGGTGAAAAGGGGATCCAGGGAGCAGTGAGTACTTGGGTTGCACTGCCAGAGTGAATGGTGGAAGCAGAGTTGCTAACAATATTAAGTCTAGATGACTTCTTGAATCTCCTAGGCATTGAAGGCTATGGGCCAAATGCTGGAAGATGGGATTAATATGGATGGGTGCCCACTGGTTGATGTTGACGTGATGGGCTGAATGGCCTGTTTTCATGCTGTATGACTATGAAAGAAAAACCTTTCAAATGGGATGGAGAAACCCAAGTCAGAGAGGGACAAAGCTTTGCAGAGACTGGAAGAATGGATGGACTAGAGGAAAGGATGAAAGATCTTGCCTCACAAGCCTGATAGGGTTCTTTGAGGAGGTGACCAGGAAGATTGATGAGGGTAGTGCAGTGGTTGTGGTCTATATGGATTTTAGTAAGGCGTTTGATAAGGTTCCGCATGGTAGGCTTCTTCAGAAGGTCAGAGGCCAAGGGATCTCGGGAGGCTTGGCAGTGTGGATTCAGAATTAGCTTGCCTGTAAAAAGCAGAGGGCTGTGGAGGGAGTACATTCAGATCAGAGGGTTGCAACTAGTGGTGTCCCACAGGGATCAGTCCTGGGACCTCTACGCTTTGTGATATTTATTAATGACTTAGATGAGGGGGTGGAAGGGTGGGTTAGCAAGTTTTCAGATGACACAAAGATCGGTGGTGTTGTGGATAGTGTGGAGGGCTGTCGAAGCTTACACAAGGATATTGATAGGATGCAGAGCTGGGTTGACAAGTGGCAGATGGAGTTCAATCCAGAGAAGTGTGAGGTGGTACACTTTGGAAGGACAAACTCCAAGGTGGAGTACAACGTAAATGGCAGGATTCTGGGCAGTGTAGAGGAGCAGAGGGATCTGGGGGTTCATATCCACAGATCACTGAAAGTCACCTCACAGGTAGATAGGGTAGTTAAGAAAGCTTTCATAAATTGTGGGATCGAGTTTAAGAGCCGCGAAGTAATGTTGCAGCTTTACAAAACTCTGGTTAGACTACACTTGGAGTACTGTGTCCAGTTCTGGTCGCCTCATTATGGGAAGGATGTGGAGGTGTTGAAAAGGGTGCAGAGGAGATTTATCAGGATGCTGCCTGGATTAGAGATTATGGATTATGAGGAGAGACTAAAGGAGCTAGGGCTTTACTCATTGGAGGGAAGGAGGATGAGGGGAGACATGATAGAGGTATACAAGATATTAAGAGGAATAGATAGAGTGGACAGCCAGCGCCTCTTTCCCAGGGCACCAATGCTCAAAACAAGAGGACATGGCTTTAAAGTAATGGGTGGGAAGTTCAAGGGAGATGTCAGAGGGAGGTTGTTCACCCAGAGAGTGGTTGGTGCACGGAATGCGCTGCCTGGGTTGGTGGTGGAGGCTGATACATTGGACAAGTTCAAGAGATTGTTAGATAAGCATATGGAGGGATTTAAGATAGAGGGATATGTGGAAGGAAGGGGTTAGATAGTCTTAGGTGTGGTTTGAAGCACGGCACAACATGGTGGGCTGAAGGGCCTGTATTGTGCTGTATTGTTCTATGGTTTTATAATTCAAGAAAGAATACAAAAACAAGCATGCTTCGTTTTAAATTTGAGACACTGAGAACTAGGAGCCAAAAATGGTTGTAAGATACTGATTTGGAAAAGAATAGGATATAGATATCAAAATTTAAGTTAAATTTAAAAGAGGGTGCAGGGAGGCTGTCTAGAAGATATATAAAAAAAATATCAAAATCCAAAAGTGGGGGTAAATTCAAAATTGTGACTAATAATATCAACAGGGAAAAAGAGGCAAATGTCATCAATACATCTGAAAAGAAGTGAAATATGTACATGAAAGAGAAAGGCAAAAGGATATATTGAGACACAAGCGATTCAGCAGATGCTGGAATGTGGAGCCACACACCAGCCTTCTGGCTTCTGCCCTCTTCCTTTCCAGTCCTGATGAAGGGTCTCAACCTGAAACTTCGACTCTATTTCTCTCCACAGATGCTGCCTGACCTGCTGAGTTCCTCTAGCATTTTGTGTGTGTTGCAAAAGGATATATTGATAAGGTTGGATGAAACAAGGTAAGAAAAAGTACATAGCACTTAATTAACAGTTGGGCTGTAGAGCTATCGACCCGTTTGGTATGACAGATTTTATATTACAAGCATCAGCATATTTCATTCTTGTTACAAGACATGCAGAGTTTAACTTCAAAGGCCTGCTAACAAAATAAATTGTACATGTGCATGATCATCCACAAGATTTTGCAGGCTACTCTGCAGAGACTCTAGTGACTCTGTGGATGATTCTTTACGTATAAGAATCCATTCCTTTTCCACAGATGTCCATCAGTTACAGAGAATTGCTCAAGCCCCTTGTGTGCCAGTGCCTCAAGTATAATATTTACTCAACTGCTGCTGTGAAGACTGAGTCTCAATCTTAGAACCATAGAACAATACAGCACAATACAGGCCCTTCGGCCCACCATGTTGTGCTGACCTTTAAACCATGCCTAATACTATCTAACGCCTTCCTCCTACATATCCCCCTATTCTAAATTCCTCCATATGCTTATCTTGAACTTGACCAATGTATCTGCCTCCACCACTACCCCAGGCATCGCATTCCATGCACCAACCACTCTCTGGGTGAAAAACCTTCCTCTGATATCTCCCTTGAACTTCCCACCCATTACTTTAAAGCCATGCCCTCTTGTATTGAGCACTGGTGCCCTGGGAAAGAGGTGCTGGCTGTCTACTTTATCTATTCCTCTTAATATTTTGTATACCTCTATCAAGTCTCCTCTCATCCTCCTCCTCTCCAAAGAGTAAAGCCCTAGCTCCCTTAGTCTCTCCTCATAATCCATACTCTCCAATCCAGGCAGCATCCTGGTAAATCTCCTCTGCACCCTTTCCAATCTTGAAAATTATTTCTTATCTGGCTTGAGCATGTTGAGTGAGTGGACAGAGTCCTAAAGCAAAGTTACAAACTTAACTGCTGACTAGAGATCTGCTCTCATACCACTGAGAAGACAATGTTGAGGGCCAAGAGTGGATCGCACCTAAATCAAGGCTACAATCTTAGAACAATGTCCAGTTCAACCTCTATTCAACATTTAGATGCATGTAATCCTTTAAACTAGGTATTCTTTAAAATAGAAAGGACAAGTCAATCACAAAAGAATTATTTTGTGGAGCAGAGCAACAACCAACAAAATATAGGCCCCAAAGACAAATGTAATTTTTAAAAAATTCTTATCAAATTATACAAAAGTACAGTGACACACAGTGAAGATGGTTCCATTTTAGCTCATGCTGTGCCTATTTTCCTGCATTACATAGTGACTCTTGGCTAGGAGCATATTGGAGAAAGGGACTGGGATTCCTGCAATAAATGGCAACATGTGCTGTTTTGAGGTAGAGAGCATTAGATGCTTCTAATTTCCTTCTTTCATTCACAAGACATGCCTGCACAATAGAAGTGCTTCAACTTTAAGACAGATTTATTTTCCATTACCTTGCTTTATTGGTGTAGCTGTGTTCCTCGTTATGCTTATACTTTCAGGCTCTGAATCACTTTCAATCCTATTCTGCGAATCCCACTCAGGAAGTGGTAATGCCTGTGGATGCTTAATCTCAATATTCAATTGTCCTGAAAGTTCATCTGTTTCCAAAGCTGAAAAATTAAAACAGATCAGAGAGGCTATATATTTGCATGTGCAGCTATCAGGCTTCAATGCTAAAGAGAGGAACAAAAATAATGTCTACAGCCCTGTCCATGTTAATCCTCTGTCAGCTCTTCAAAGAGATTCAAATTCATGAGATGCGATTTCCCATGCTGCCGATCCCTCATCAGTCTATGCCTTTCTAAATGCAAATACACCCTGTATTTAAGTCACCGGAGTCAAGGGCATGGCAGGGTCAAAGAACAGCAGCTCCCGCCAGCAAGCGCTGGCGGGACAAGAAGGTTCTGCAGCCTCCCGCAGTGCCAGACCTCCAGTGCCAGAATACACTAAATACACTCTCTGAATTCCTTCCAGTAACTACCAAACCTGTGGCTAACAAAATCTCTACTGGGGCATAGGTTTAAGGTGAGAGGGGGAAAGATTTAAAATGTATCTGAGGGGCAAGTTTTTCCACAGAGAGGGTAGTGGGTATATGGAATGAGCTGCCAGAGGTGGTGGTAGAGGTAAATGCAACTACAACTTTTAAAAAACATTTGGACAATTACATGGATAGGAAAGGTTTTGAGAGATATGGGCCAAATGCAGTCAAGCGGGTTTATCTTAGAAAGGCATCTTGGTCAGTATGGATGAGTTGGGTCAAAGGGCTCGTTTTGTGCTCTCTAACTATGAATGTCTGAGAACTTTTTGTGGTGAAAAAAAGTGCTAGTTTTGGATTTTCAGTAGGCAAACAGAACCCTGTGATTTCTGGGGTGATGTCTTTTTCTCACCAATAGAGCCGATCTCTTCTGCTTTTCCTCACTGTAAGAAAGCAATCTGGAGCTGGGTAGAATGGAACATCTATCGTAGCACTCACTTCTTTATTCTGCTGATGGATCAAAGCATCTCTGCAGTCTCCCACAATTCTACTGGATATCAGAGTTCTAGGATTTTGGCTGAATGATGGAGGAGCAGCAATACTTTTTTAGATCAAGGAACTGAGTATTATGGAAGTGGAAGTGTTCCAATGTGCTTGCTGCCCTTGACATTCCTGTGCTCGGATTTGAAACACATTTCTGGACTCATTTAGGCAGTGGAGGGTAATTCCTGACTTTTACTTTGAAGTTGGTGGAAAGACTTTGGTGTGGCAGGTTGGAAGTCACTTAGCATGGAATCCCTTGCTCTAGTACAAAGTCACTTACTATAGAAAGTCTTGCTCTTGTAGAAAGTCGCTTACCATAGAATGCCCTGCTCTTGTTGGAAGTCACTTACCATAGAATGCCCTGCTCTTGTAGCCACGATTAGCTTTCTGATGAATAGTGACCTCCAAGATATTGATGGTGGTAAATGTTACACCAGTTACTACCGAAGTTTGGATGTTGTCCAGATTTGCTGCAATGCAGTTAATGCTTTATTATCTAGGAACTGAGAATGGAATCTGAACACTTCTGGCCTTGTGGTGGAGGGTCGGCAGTGTTCTGGCTCCCTAATGCCAAAATTGGTTTTAATATAGCTTTAACCCAAAATGAGAGTCAATCTTACCTTGTTTTGGAACTCAACTTCCTTATTCAGGCTTGGGCTGAAACTGCAGCCAAGTCCAAACACGAATAGCTTTATAACTGTTTTGTATTGTTTGAGCCCAAACTCACTAGTAATGAAAAAGCACGCCTTTCTGGCCCAACTTTCCGCAATTCAGAGTCATACAGCATAGAAAGAGACCCGTCCTTCGTGACACTGCTGACAATTGATAGACAACTGAAGAAGCAGCAATTACCCACCTTTTTGTGGGCAATTTTCCACATTGTTGGATGAACTGTAGCTGCATTGCAAGTTTCCTACAGGAGCAACTAGTTCTACAGCCTAGGTCTTTAGCAGTGAAAACATGATGTCAGGGCCCACGGATGTTATGTTCAATATACTCAGCTTTTTTATTGATAGCACATGGAGTAAATCAAGTTGTCTAAAAGCTGATATGTGTGAAATCAAGAACCTCAGGAAAAGGCCAAGCAGGATCATGTTCCTCCAGCTACAATTTCCTCAGCCAGAGTCAATGGCTCCATACTTTCCTTGATTATGTCCGAATATGATACCTGGATCCATGCCAAGTAGTGTGCGTAATTTTATTCTTATTGCACTCTTTGTTGTAGTTAGAAATAACTGAGTGGCTTGTTATTTCAGAGCAAGTCAGAGGGTAGTTGAAAGTCAAACACAATGAATCATAGAGCTTTGGAGTTATACAGCATGAAAACATGCACTTTGGCCCAACTTGTCCATGCCGAACAAGGTGTCTTCCTGAGCTAGTTCCATTTGCGTGCATTTGATCCATATCAGCAAAGGAATAATATGTACAGTGGCAGCTCCACTTTCGAGCTTTTGAAGTGTAGCTCCCTGTAATATTTATACACAAGTGCTTATTAAATTCATTCAGCATGGAATTCATTTCCATTGGTTTTCATTTACAATATATCACTTCCCAAGCTTTCCCCTCTTTAAATAATTCTTTGGAGTTTTAGTCTCTTTAACATCTTTTGAGACCCATTTCTACTATTATCCTGCACTTCCTTTTTAAACCACTTACTCCACCACCAATGCACAGTAGCAGCAGTTTGTGCCATGGACAGATGCACTGCAGCAACTCACCAAGACTCCTTAGATAGCACCTTTCAAACCCACCACCTCTACCAGTTAAAAGGACAAGGACAGCAGAAGCATGGGAACACCCCCACCTGGAAGTTGCCCTCCAAGCCACACACCATCCTGGCTTGGAAATATATCACAGTTCCTTCACTGTCACTGGGTCAAAATTTTTCCATAATAGCATTGTGAGAATACCCAGACCTCAAGGACTGTAGCGGTTCAAGAAAGGAGGTCACCACCACCTTCTTAAGGGCAATTAGAGATAGACAATTAAATGCTGGCTCAGCCTGTGAAGCCCACATCCCTTGAATAAGATAAAAGGAAATAAACAGAGTCATTGTAGTATGAAAGCACATGGCTGTCACGTGACAGTAACAACACTGACCCCTCTGGTCAGAGGACAGCATTGCTTATCGGATCGGAAGTGACACCACTGTCAATCAAGGTTTGGTTCCACCTCACCCATCAGGTGTGGGCATAGGGATTGGCCTTGGAGAGCACCTTTGTTCCTGAACCTGTCTGACCAATGGCCCTGGTAAACACCTTTGTCCTTGACCTCCAAGCCATTGCCCTGTCTAAATTACCTGGCCGGGCTCCACCCAGCCTTCCAGCACTATAAAGGGTGTTGCACATTCCTGGCCCTTCCTCTTTCGACTTCCCCAGGAATAATGAGACAACGCTGCAGAGACCACTGGTAAGAGTGTGCACCACCACTTGGTTTGGGAGCGTCTTAGTCAGATTCCAGGGAGTGTTTGGGCCAATGCTTGTCTGGGTTAAGGAGTTCAGGCATTGAAGTGTTTATCCCTTGATGAGGTGTACCTTGTTTAGTGTGACAGTATCTCATCCTTGTTGCGATTCCCCCTCACGTTTGCGGTCTCCTGCCTGTGTGTGTGTGTGTGTGTGTGTGTGTGTGAGTCTGAGAGGGAGAGAGGGAGAGAGGGAGAGAGGGAGAGAGGGAGAGAGGGAGAGAGGGAGAGAGGGAGAGAGGGAGAGAGGGAGAGAGGGAGAGAGGGAGAGAGGGAGAGAGGGAGAGAGGGAGAGAGGGAGAGAGGGAGAGAGGGAGAGAGGGAGAGAGGGAGAGAGGGAGAGAGGGAGAGAGGGAGAGAGGGAGAGAGGGAGAGAGGGAGAGCATCCGTTCCCATTCATTCTGTCCCCACGTTTGCCTTTGAGATTAAACTATTCTTAAAATCCAAAGATTGTGTCCAGAGTCCTCCATCTTTAAGACAACAGTCATACAGCATGGAAACAGGCCCTTTGGCCGACTGAGTCCACAACCATCAAGCACCTACAGTTTTACTTCAAGGAATTAAAAGTGGGAGGGTAATAAAGTATTTTCAATATTAAACCTCCTAATTGTTTAACTAGCACTGATAAAATGAGGTTTTAGATTAGGCAAACTTCCTTCTTCAGAAAGTTACAAACTAATCATCCTCTGACTGTAGTAATCTATACATCTGAACAACTGCCACTCTCACCTGGAGATGATCTTGATGAAATAGTTCTTATTAAACAAGATGGTGAAGAAGTCAGGACTGTTTTAGGAGTGTTTGCTGGTTTGTGTTCTGGGCTAAAAGACAACAACAAAAAAAGTTTGTAAATTCCAGCAAAAATAAAAACTTCCAAAATTATTTTGTCCTCCATGAGGTATATGATGGAATGACAAAGCTTGTTAAGTATATTGAGTGTTTTTGCACCCTAATGGTTCAATCCAGCAGAATAAAATGAGAAATTTGCAATTAACATACCTGGACTCTTCTTCACTTCGCCAAAACTAAAATTGTCCCACAAGCGAACTTTACTGATGACATTATTGATACTTTTCAGTGATATACCACATCTAAAACCTGTAAGCCTTTACATACATTTACAAACAGCCCATGGGCTGCAACCAAAACATTCACATTTTAGCCACAGCTTTCAACTGCTGTCCTGGAAAAATCAGCAATCAAGGGCTTTGAATTTTATTAAAATAAAATCTAGATGATCCAATCTTAAATTATCTTCAATTTTAAAAAAAAATCCCCGATGCAAATTCAGAGCATCTCAGAAGTAGCCTTTCCAATATTAAAATACTAAAGATGGGAAACATACAAATGATGCTCAATCAACCCATGCCCATTACCTCTTTTGCTTCAAGACAAAATATTTTTCTCCAATAAACATTTACATTCAAAGGATGTTCATCCCAATAAACATATTTGAAAGCCAACTTTTTTTTTCTTCTGACAGATTCACAACAAAGTCAACCCAATATCTGAGAAGCAAGCATGGAGTCCACACCACTTTAACACAAGTCAAGGCCCAAGGGCATTGGCACTGCAAAAGACTAAGAGAACATTCATTGGGCAGGACGAGGAGGAATCTGTATATCACAGATAGCTGGGTAAATAGTTTTCTTCAAATGTTGGCATGAAGCAAACAATATAGTAACGGCTGTGTGTTATTTTCTGTTTCCAAAATTCAATTCCATTTCTACCTCACTGATTTCCTTCTCTCAATAGCCAAATTTAAAAATACCACTCTGCTGTGAAAAACAGTCATCAACCAAACATATGTACTTTTACTGTATTTGTCACATCAACTATACAAATATTTTGCTGTTTCTTCAGCAGCATAGATACATGCCACACAAAGCTTTTCCAACAAAAATTAAAGATAAATGCTTTCACTGTTTTACCTGGATGCATGGCTGCTGGACCGAGAACTGCTCTTACTTCTGGACCGAGAACTGCTCCTGCTTCTGGACCGAGAGCTACTTCTGGACTGAGAACTGCTTCTACTGCTGGACCGGGAAGATGTCTTGCTGCTAGACCGAGAACTGCCCTTACTGCTGGACCGAGAACTACTTTTGCTGCTGGACTGAGAACTGCTGCTGCTGCTGCTGCTGCTGCTTTTGAATCTTTTCCGATACTTCTGTCTTGGTTTGTTCTTCTTTTGGCACTTCAAGGCGAGCTTGTAGTCAGAGATTATTTTTTTAATTTGTGTTTCAAATAAGGCAGATAACCTGAGTGTCATGCTGTATATCTGCAACCACAACAATTGCACCAAGTAAGTAAGCATGTGCAACTGATAATTCATTCACACCAAAGTCAAAAATCTGTAGGTTAGATCCTGGCAGCATTTATGCTAAATGCAATTTGTTCCATTATTTTCAAACATTCAAGAAGTTTCATTAGTGCACTAGGACTGATATTACATTTTCTCTGTCACTGCTGCATTAGGTCAAGTTCGTGGATATATTAAAGACCATAATATAATGTCAGATCTTTCAATTTAAAAAAACTAGGATCAAAAATAAATTCTGTTTGATTGAGTTATTCAAAACCAATGAAAGCTCACACTTGATTTATAAGATGTGGAATATCTGAAAGAAGCTTTCGGAGCAGTAGTTCATTACAATATAGTCAATAAATTATATTAGCATAAGGTGATATTATCTCTTTATAACTTAAATAGAATAATTGTGTTCAATATGAAAATATGAGCTTTAACTGTTTATTTTCACCACAAAAATATAACCTTAAAAATTGTGCACTAGTTTTTTGATAACTGATCTCCCAATGAGGAACAGGTCAACAGTAGGTCCTGATGCAGGATTTCAACCTGAAACCACAACAATTACTTCTCCCCCACAGATGCTGCTCAGGCCGCTGAGTTCCTCAGTTGGTAGGTCAACAAACAGCAAATCGCTTACAAACTTTTCCAAAACAAAGTATTATTTTTACCCTTGATCTTTTGTTCGGTGTGTAAGCTTTGGCATTGCTGAATATTAATCGAACATCCTTGCAAAACTCCAGAGGAGTTTCATAATTTTCCTCTTCAAGGGTTTCTTTCACTGTGTTGAAGTCCATTGGTGTGTCTATGATATCCCTGTAGTCCTACAAAGGAAATTGGAAGTGTAAGCACATATGGCAACTGGAGTATGCTAGATTGGCATCAAATAAAAATATGCTCCAATTACTAATACTTTCCTTTGAACCTGTAGAGCTCCATGTGTTATTCATGTTCTTTCACTCGAAGGATAATTGGATTTCAGGAACCCACTTACTTCAATTCTTATAAATTTGCACATTGGAAAAGCATTGATTTAGGGATAGTTAGCATGGCTTTGTGCACAGAAGGTCATGTGCTACAAACTTAATTGAGATTTTTTTTAAAAAAGGAGGTAGGGCAGTAGATGTCTACATGGACTTTAGTAAGGCTTTCAACAAGGTTCTTCACAGTAGGCTGATCCAGAAGATTAAAGCACATAGGGTCCATGGAGACTTGGTAGATTGGATTCAAAATTGGCTCGGCTATTGAAGGCAGAGTTATGGTGGAGGGGTGTTGTTCTGACTGGAGGTCTGTGACCAGTAGTGCTCAAAGATCAGTGCTGAGACCCTGTATATATATATATGGAAATGATTTTGATGAAAATGTAGGTGAGCTGATTAAATTTACAGATGACATAAAAACTGGCAGAGTTGTGGATAGTGAGAACGATTGTTAAAGGATCCAGCAGGGTGGAGACCAATTGGAAATGTGGGCAATCTGGACCACAACGTGGGCAAATGTGGACATCTTGTCCAGATGTGTTTAATCTAGGCAAGTGTGAGGGGTCACACATTGGAAGGTAAAATGTAAAAAGAAAATATGCAGCAAATGGCAGGACCTTTAGGAACACTGATGTTCAGGGGAACCTTGAGGTGCCATTCCATAGCACCTTAAATGGTGGTAAAGGCAGCACAAGGCATAGAAGCCTTCCATCAGTTGGGATGTTGAGTATAAAAGTCAGAAAGTCATGTTGCATCTGTGTAAAACTTTGGTTAGGCCACATCTGGAATATTGTGTGCAGTTCTGGACATCACACTACAGGAAGGACATGGTGGCTTTGAAGAAGATGCAGAAGAGGTTCACCAGGATGTTACTTGGATTAGAGAATATTTACTATAAGGAGAGGTTGGACAAGCTTGGACTGCTTTCGCTGGAGCATTGGAGACTGAAAGGCAACCTGATGGAAGTACATAAAACTATGAGGGGAATAGACAAGGTGGATCAGAGTCTTTTTCCCCAGGGTGGAAATATCAAATACTAGAGGGCATAGATTTGAGGTGAAAGGGGAATAGCCTAAAAGATATTTGAGGCAAGTTTTTATTTTACACAGAGAATGATGGATGCCTGGAACGTGCTGCCAGGGGAGCTGGTGGAAGCAGATACTATAGCAATGTTTAAGAGGCATTAAGACAGACATGTGAACAAGCAGGGAATGGAGGGATATAGGACTATAGGTCATGTGCAGGCAGATGGGATCAGTTTGGATTGGCATCATGGTCAGCACAGACATCATGGGCTGAAGGGCCTATTCCTGTCCTGTACTGTTCTATGTTCTTTGCTCCAGCTGCAGAA
Organism: Pristis pectinata; assembly: GCF_009764475.1. Classification (NCBI taxonomy): domain Eukaryota; kingdom Metazoa; phylum Chordata; class Chondrichthyes; order Rhinopristiformes; family Pristidae; genus Pristis; species Pristis pectinata. The sequence goes on from NC_067412.1 coordinate 46,598,593, forward strand.
TTGGCATAAATATAATCTGAATCTGGAGTCAAACTCTAGTCAAAATTAGAACATGGAACAGTACAGCACAGAACAAGCCCTTTGGCCCACAATGTTGTGCTGATCTAATTAAATTAGAAATCAAACGCCCAACTAAACTAATCCCTTCCACCTAAATATCCATGCATTTCCCGCACATTCTTGAATGCTCCATCGTACTTTCCTTCACCACCACCCCAGGCAGCGCATTCCAGGCAGCGCATTCCAGGCACCCGCCACTCTATGTAAAAAAAAACTCACCCCGCATGTCGCCTTTGAACTTACCCCCTCTCACCTTAAATGCATGTCCTCTGGTATTAGACATTTCGACCCTGCAAATAAGATACTGGCTGTCTACTCTGTGCCTCTCAATCTTATCAACCTCTATCAGATCTCCGCTCAGCCTTCGCCACTCCAGAGAAAACAACCCAAGTTTGTCCAATCTCTCCTTATAGCACATGCCCTCTAATCCAGGCAGCATCCTGGTAAATGTCTTCTGGACCCCCTCCAAAGCCTCCACATCCTTGCTGTAATGGGGCAACCAGAGCTGAATGCAATACTCCAGATGCGGCTTAACCAGTGTTTCATAAAGCTGCAGCATACTCTTGAACTCAGTGCCTCGAATAATAAAGGCAAGCATGCCATATGCTTTCTTTGCCACCCTATCAACCTGTGCAGCCACCTTCAGGGAGCTATGAACTTGGGACCTTAAGATCCCTCTACTCATCAAGACTGTTAAGGGTCTTGCCACTAACAGTGTATTGTCTCTTTGCATTTGATCTCCCAAAGTGCAACACTTCACATTTGGCCGGGTTAAACTCCATCTGCCATTTTTCCATCCATATCTGCAACTGATCTATATCCCGCTGTATCCTTTGCCAATCTTCTATGCTATCCACAACACCACCAATCTTTGTATCATTTGCAAACTTACTAACTCACTCATCCACATTTTCATCCAGGTCATTTATATACATCATAAACAACACAGGTCCCAGTACGAATCCCTGCGGAACACTACTAATCACAGACCTCCAGCTAGAATAAGTCCCGTCGACCAGTACCCTCTCATCTATGGGCAAGCCAATTCTGAATCCAAATGGCCAACTCATTGTAGATCCCTTGCATCTTAATCTCCCTGTTGAGCCTCCCACGAGGGACCTTGTCAAACACCTTACTAAAATCCATGTAAACAACATACACAGCTCCACCGTCATCAATCACGCCCACCACCTCCTCAAAAAACTCAATCAAGCTAGTAAGACACAACTTGCCCTGCACAAAGCCATGCTGACTGTACCTAATTAGGCCATGGGTTTCCAAATGCTCATAAATCCTATCCTGAAGAATCCTCTCTAGTAACTTCCCTACCACTGACGTGAGACTCACCGGTCTATATTTTCCAGGATTATCCCTGTTTCCCTCTTGAATAATGGGACAACATTAGCTACTCTGGTACCTCACCTGTGGCTAGAGAGGACATGAAGATCTTGGTGAAGGACCCAAAAACCTCATCTCTTGCCTCTCTCAATAACCTGGAGTATATCCCATCAGGCCTGGGGACTTATTCACCTTAATGCTCTTTAAGAGACCCAATACTACCTCCTCCTTTACCTTGAAGTGCCCTAGCATATTAGCATGCTCCACACTGATCTCCTTATCCTCCACATCCTTCTCCTTGGTAAATACTGACAAAGTACTCATTTAGGACCTTGCCCACATCCTCTGCTTCCAAGCACATGTTCCCTCCTTCATCCTTGAGCGGTCCTACCCTCTTCCTAGTTATCTCCTTGCTCTTGATGTATGTATAGAATGCCTTGGGATTCTCTTTAACCCTACTTGCCAAGGACTTTTCATGGCCCCTCCTGGCTTTCCTAATTCCCATCTTGAGTTCTTTTCTGGCTTCTTATAATCCTGAAGGGTTCTGTTTGGTAAATTCACCACCTCTCTTGACATCCAAGGTTCCCTTACCCTGCCATCCTTGTCCTTCCTTCTTACTGGAACATACCTGTCCTGTACTCTGCGCAGTAGGTCTTTAAACACCCTCATGTCAGATGTAGACTTGCCCAAAAACAGCTGTTCCCAACTAACTCTCCCCAGTTCCTGCCTAATGCTCTCGTAATCTGCCCTGCTCCAATTTAATACTCTCCTGTAAGCTCCATACTTATCCTTATCTATAGCTAATTTAAAACTTATGGAGTTGTGATCACTGTTCCCTAAATTTTCTCCCACTGAAGGATCAATCACCTGGCCAGGCTCATTACCCAACACCAGGTCCAGTATGGCCCCTCCTCTCATTGGACTATCTACATATTAATTTAAGAAACCCTCCTGGATACACCTAACAAATTTTGCTCCAGCCAAACCTCTTGGACTAAGGAGGTCCCAGTTTATCTTAGGGAAGTTGAAGTCCCCCATGACAACAACCCTATTGGTAGTGAAGAAAGATTTCAAAGAGTCGAATCTCATTCCACTTTGCTTTGGAAATCACTTTCGGTCTCTATGCTCAGCTTAGCCAAAACAAGTTTAACATTGATGTGAATTAGACTGAATACTTCACACAAATGCCAATGTATCCATCCAAAAGAAAACAATTGTTAGTCAACATCAGCTGTCATGAATATGTTTTACTTCAATCTGCATTACTACATTTTATCTGCTATTGTATTTGACTTATTTATTTGGCTAAGAGATTAACTAATCAGAATTCTGCCAATAATATTTTAAAAATTAAATTTAATAGTAAAAATTAAAACCACATTAACAAGTCCTCACAAGCCAAAACAGGCAGGTTAAAAAGTGCACTGCTTTGCAAAGGAAAGGGTTATCACATCATGAATAAGTAGTTATCCTGCTGATTGATGAATCACTGTAATCCCAAATAAGAAGCTTAAGAGAAACATCTGCTTTTTTGAAAACAGTGTACAACGTACAGGATAAGCGAAGAGATCCACTGGCTGTCTAAAAGGTTCAGAATCTTCACATTGAAACATAAGATTCAGAAACTCCCTGCACTGTTCCTTCCAAGCATTCACGTCAATGTTTAATGTTGGTCTTCTGTTCAGTTGTCTTGGGAGGCGACGCTGTTAAAAAAAAATGCATTCAATTAAAAGCAATTATTTTGAGCAGGGAAAATGCTGGCATTTAATTATTATATTAAAACAGGATGCAAGTTATTGTATTTGAATATGTATAGTCTTAGGAAAATGATGCAGAAAATTGCCTCATGGTCTCTTTATTAATTGTAACTTAAAATGACAAATCTTCAGAGAAGGGTGCAGAATATGGATAAGTCCCTCTTAGGGTGAGGGAAAAACAGCGGTATCAAAACACAAGTTTTAGAAAGTGTTCAGGGAAACATTGAATTTGTTAGTCTTCTTCATCAATCCAAGAATAATGCCACAATGCTACTCTCAAACACCCAACCATTCCCACAAGCAGTAATTCACAGCAGAGTTTAAGAATATACATAGATAATAAATAGACAAACTTAAACAAAGGAAAGTCAATCCAATAAAGCAGCAAAATAATGCCAGAAAGTACTTTTAATAACTCGCATTTGTGTACTCACTATTGTGTCTGAGGACGTCCCAGGAGCATCAGAATCCATCTCTGAAGCCTAATTTTATTTAAAAATAAATCAACAATCTAAGTAAATCTAAGGTAAAATTCATTCAGGCATTTTTTGAAAATTACATTGATCACTTAACTGCAAACCGCAAATAGCTGTAAATTCATTTGCTGCTGTCATGTAATGGCAAATATTGTGCATGTCTAGTCACAGATATAGGCAAGGAATTTCTTATTGTCAAAACTGACTTAAAACTTGTAGTGCCCCTAACTTAACTTGCCTGCAAAAAACAGCAACAGCACCATATCTAGTCAAAGTCAATTGTAAATTCTCTGATTATGAAGCAATTTCAACTTGTTCCGAGAAGGATTCTGAATACTGACAGAGATGAATAGTGTCTGGAAGAGCTATCAAGCACAGCTTTAGTTAACAGCTTATAGTCTTGCTACAGGAGATAAATAATAATTGACACTTTAGCATAATTCAATACGATGGTAATTAGCTCAAACTTCAGAAAAATACATCAGCCTTCGTTGACCCCAAGATTTTCCCCACATTATGACAGTCCATGAAAGGAAAAGGATTTCACCTCATCTCCCCTCCAAATCTTTTACCAAGGACTTAAAATCTATGCTGTTTGGTTATTGATCAACAGATGGAATAGTTTATTTTAAAAACTTCAAGATTTTTTTTTATAAGCTCTCAACTTTCTCTGTTCCTATGAAAGCACAGCCTTTTTTTAACCTCTTTTCTTAACTAAGTAGCTTCATTAACCAAGGACGGTATCAATGCAGTACTGCTTAGTGATATAGATGCAGTGAATAGTGACATGGAATCGAATTGTGTGGAAATAATAAATAGCAGGGGAAGAAGACATGAATGGGAAGAGTCTATAGGCCCCCAAAATGTTGCTTCTAAATAGGCCTAAACATAAATGGGGAAATATTAATGGCAGGTAAAAAAGTATCTGCAATTATCATGGGTTATCTTAATAGAGTCGTACAGCAATAGAGACAGGCCCTTCGGCCCACTGCATCTATGCCAACCATCATGCCCATCTACACTAACCCCACACTTGTATTAATTCCATATCCCTCTGTGCCTTGCTCATTCAAGTTCCTGTCCTAACGCCTTGTAGATGTTGTTACTGTTCCTGCCTCCACCACCTCCTCTGGGAGCTCATTCTAGTTACCAACTACCAAATGTGCATTGACTAAACTGATTGAAACTGACATTGGTACTCTAGAGGAGGGACCCGTGGAGGGTGTCAGGATTGTTCCTTTGAGCAGTACATTACAGAACCTACCCAGGAACAGACTATCATGGATTTGGTCAAGTATAATAGATATGATTAAAAGAAAGAGCTTAAATGAATGAATACCTCTTTCCTTTCCACCATCCAGGGACCCAAACAATAATGTCAGGTGAAGCAGCAATTCACTTCCACTTCTTCCAATCTGGTCCACTGCATTCAGTGCTCATAACGTGGCCTCCTCTACACTGGAGAAACCAAATGCAGATTGCCTAATCGCTTCACCGAGCACCTATGCTCAGTCCGCAGGGGTGATCTTGAGCTTCCTGTTACATGCCACTTTAATTCTCAATCCCACTCCCTTTCCAACCTGTTTGTCTGCAGCCTCCTCCTCCAAAGTAAACTTTTAGAAAGTGATTAGACAACAGTTTTTCTTCCATCTGCACACTTTACAACCTTCTGGAGTGAACATTGAATTCCCCAACTTCAGATAAGCTGCTCTCGTCACTTCCCATTATCATTCCTATGTCCCTTTCTCATCCTGTTTCTTTGAAATGCCTCACTAACGGTCAGTACTAATGCTCCTTATCACCTGATCTGTCTTAATCAATCTCCATATGGTCTTTTGCCTTACACCTCACTCCTACCCCAGCTCTGCTTTAAAAACTGTAAACCCTCCACTTGTCCCTCAGTTCCGAGAAAGGGTCACTGACCCAAAATGTTGACTGATTTCTCTTTTCACAGAAGCTGCTTGACTGGCTGAGTTCTTCCAACATTTCTGCTTTTGATCAGATTCCAGCACCTGCAGTTTTATTTGTTCTCCATTAGAGGTGCACAAATCACAAAAAAGTTTACAGACTGGTACAGCAAGTGGTTTACAAATCAACAAGGTAGATGTTGAGATGCTTCGACTAAGCAATAGAATTTTAAAGAGGGGACAAAGTCACAAGGGGGCGGTCATTCTAAACATGGGTGTATTGGAACTTCTCTGTACTGAATCTCTGGAATTCTCAGCTGTGGAGGGTTGTGGAGATTAGATTATTGCAGGCATTTAAAGAGGAAATAGATATGCTTTTGAGATATCAAGGGAATTGAGAGCTATGGAAAACTTGCGCAGAAAAGGAGACAAGGCCTGGGGAAGAAACCATGATCAAACTGAATGACAGGGCAGATGCGAGGGGTCAAATGGCTTACTTGTGCTCCCATTTTCTAATGTTCATATTAAATAATCATCTGTAGGATCTAAAACTTTATTTATACAACATGGTAACAGGCCCTTCTGGCCCAACAAGCCAGCGCCACCCAATTATACCCATGTAAAGAAGGAATCACTGTATTCCACAATTTCTTTTTGCTGTATTTAGCATTTGAGAACTCAAGTATTAACCTTTTTAGAGGAAGCAAATTAGACCAACAGTCAGTTTTGATGACAGTCAGTTTTTGATGATGGATGATCCATACACTTGGTAAGCATTTTTACCTTGTCATTTTCATCACCACTAAATTCCTCTGTCTTAGTTTTTTCATACAGCTCTAAGATATTGGTGCAGCTCTGGTCTCTACAAATAAAAACAGAAAGTAGGTGCTAAACCAAAGCATATATGAAACATTATATATAATAGCAATGTTTGGTATATTTTCTTAAGCATAAAAACCCATCAACTCACCCAATAAATTGTAGTAAGACATCTGTAATTAACTTGGCAGACTTGACAATAGGACTGCCAAGCTCATTGAAAGTTCCAGCATTATGTTCAATGTACCTTACTTCCCACATGAGGCCAGATATTGTCCTACAATTCAAATTCAAGTTAGTAGTATATTTACAATTAATCCAAGCACTTACAATTTAACTGCCAAATGAACAAAGAACTTGCCACAATAACGTTGTATAATCAAAGGATTATATTTTATATATTGTACAAAATTGAATAATTTGCCTCAACATATCCATGGCAGTGTTTATGCTCCATAAGGACCTCCTATAGCCTTTCTTCATTTTAAATCGATCAGGGTAACCTTCCATTCCCTTCTCTCACATTTGCTTATTCATACTCCTCTTAAATATATCCTTGCTATTCATTTCAACCATTCCTTGCGGTAGTGAGAGACACATTCTCACCACTCAGAGCAAGAGAGTTTCTTCCGGATTCCCTGTTGGATTTCTTGGTGACAATCCTATATTGATGCTCTTCATTGAAAGTGGAAACATTCTCTCTGTATCTACTCTATATGAACAACCTTTCGCCTCCTTTTCTTAAAAAAGTGTGTTCATACACAACATAGGGTTGGATCATCCATTGCACCACTGGCAGTTACAGTACTAATTTTTAGCAATTACTCTCTTTTCTTACTAGGAAATCAATGAACAGGTTTGGCAACCAATTGCCTATGTTGCAGTAGGCATAATGTCAATCTAGAAGGGTCTCCACTGTAACACTGAGCTCTCCACAGAGCTAAATGTCCCCGTGGAATCTTCTAGCCTTGGACTGACAAACGCCTTGGACTGACAAACGCCTTCTGGTACTAGCAATCCAGGCAGCATCAATACAAGCCAGCATACTTGGACTACCTTATAGCGAAGCACATTTGTGCTGAAGTTTTGCAGCAAAATTGTATTTTTAAGGCTATGTTTCCTTGTGGCAATAAAGCAAATGGTTCTGGCTTGCACCGAGAAAGGCTGAATGTGCTGGGTCCATGTTCACAGCCTCTCCCTGGCAGGGATGTGTGGCAAAGAGACCACACAGGTTGGAATAAGCGTAGAGGATGTCTGGGTATGAAAGGGTCCCTTTGCCATCCAGGCAGAGGAACAAAATAAGACCAGCCTGAACCCCAGAACCTGCTGATGCGAAGGCAAAACTTAAGGCAGGGCCAGGAGGGCAGCTCAACAACAGTATCTCTTTGTCACCACAGTCTGGCTGCTGCCCTCAGCTCCTGACTCCCTGGGCTGCTGGGCAAGGAGCAGCCAATGTCCAGCAATGAGGCAACAGCGCTAGGAAGAGAACAGAGGCCGAGGCTCAGGCAATGTTATAGGGTCATTGCAGAACTTCGGAACAGAGCGTGTTTGTACCAGCAAGTGGAATTGAAAGCAACACATACAAAATGCTGGAGGAACTCAGTGGGTCAGGCAACATCTATGGAGGGAAATAAGCAGTTGATGTTTCAGGCTGAGACTCTCCATCAGTATCCAGACAGGAAAGAAAAAGGGCAGAAGCCAGAACAAAAGGGTGGGGAGTTGGGGGGCAGGGGGAGGGGGGGGGGGTGGAGTAGGAATGATGAGAAAAGCTGGAAGGTGACAGGTGGAAGAGGCAAAGGGCTAAACAAGATGGAATCTGACTGGCGAGGACAGTAGACCATGGAATAAAGGGAAGGAGGTGGGGAACCAGAGGGAGGGAGGTGTGGGTGACAGGCAGATCATGAGGATGGGGTAGGGGAAAGAGAAGGGGTAAAGGGGGCCAGAGGGATAAGGGAAAACAAAGGTTACCGAAAGTTAGAGAAATTGATGTTGATGCCGTCAGGTTGAAGATACGAGGTGTTGTTCCTCTAATCTGCATCTTGCCTCAACTTGGTAGCATAGGAGGCCGTGGACAGACACGTCAGTGTGGGAATGCGAAGTGGAATTAAAATGGCTGGCCACCAGGAGATCCTGGCAGTTACAGCAAATGGAGCAAAGGTGCTCGAAGTAGAATTGAGAGGTTTAGATGTTATATTTGACAGACTTTCCAGTCTGTTGAAGAGAGAGCAAAACGGGGTGATGAGTAAACTGATATTGGAATGGATTCCCACTGATGAATTTAACAAGCTGCTATTTGAAAGATATTTAGGAACAATCTGGAGTGGCTTTCTGCTGAAGCCCAGCAGGGTGAAAGTTTATCTGACTGTCAGCAAGATGGACTGAGGAAGATGTAAGAAACATGTATGCTTGACAGTAGTGACCAGCAAGATCAAGCAGCTACGGGTCATTAGAAAGTCTGCCCCATGAAACTGATAGGAATTTAAATTAACACATTATCCAACTGCCAATTACTTTTTCTTGCTTATGAAGGAGAAAAGTGATGAAGGAAAAAGAGGCTGTTGTCAAACCTAAAAAATTCAAATTAAGGTAAAACAAAAGCCAGAATCCATGCAAAAACTTCCTCTTGGATTAATTTTCGAGTGGCTAACTTCTCCACAGTCAAACATTCATGGCAGTCTAAAAGTAATCATGTCCTAGTGTGTGGTTAAAAGCATGGGTCACCCTCTCCATTCTGGTCAGTAATCCCTTATCACCTACGCTGAAGGGGCTCATTAGAGCAATAATATTTCTACTAAATCTAGTTAAGAAACAAACTAAACCTTCATAAATAAAAAGAAACACTTACCTATAAAACCTGTTTTCCAATTTCTTCTTGATGGTGCTCAGGTCTGTTGGATATGCAACCACAGTACAGTACAACGGGTAGGCATGGAGATCCACCGGAGCACAGAATGGTGCAGCTATTTCTGTTAAAGCAATTAAAATGTGGTCAATTTCTCAGAAAAACCTTTCCAAACATCTGAAGTAAACCACAATGGAACCATAATTTTACAAGGTCCTGCACACCAATGGAATTGATGACTGGAAATTAAAGTTAGTACCAAGTGTAAGGAGTTGATCAATTCCCTGAATGATGCGTTCACATTCTTCATCTGCAGAATGGGATCCCCAATCACCTTCTTGGGGTTTATATAACAAGTCTTTAAGCTCTTCTGGAGTGACAGGAACACTAGCACCAATTTCTTCAGGGTAGGTAGCTGCAGAAGTATACACAAGGTTGCTTATAAAAAAAATATAGTAGCTTTGTATATTAAAGTTAAAAAAAATCAATTCACTTAGACTCCAATGTACTTGCTTTATATTGTATTAAATTAACAGTAAACTGTAGCAAGAATGAACTAAACTGCAAATTTGAAACTACTTTGTAGCTGCACACACTTGTGAGGCATAAACTTCTGAACAGACCAATTGCAGCAGTATTATAATTAAATGATCACCGATATAATTTGGAGAGCCAAGAATATTGAAGACTAGTTAAATGGGACACATTCCACAATTACTCCTAGAACTGTTATTCTTTTTATTAAACCCCAAGATGAGAATTACAGGAAAAAATTACAAATGTACTAAATTGAGGATAATTGGGTACTAAAAAGGTTCAATGAAATTAAAAGAAATCATGTTACTTGCAATTTTAATTGCACCATTAAATAATACAATGCTAACATTCTTGAAAATTCCATAAGCAAATGCCTTACTTTTAAAATTGAATGCCTTATATAAATTTGCCTGTATAATTTCTGATGACAGAATTTAAATTTTCATGTTCACATTACTATATGGGCTTGCCTCACCCTCTCAAAGTAACCTCTCCTAGCCCGACAAGTCTCAATTACCCACAGGGTGGGGGGGGGTAGAGTTTGGGAGAAAGGGGAAACAACTGAGAGGAGCTGTGGGAAAAGCAGCCAGGAGTCTAGGTAGATGGGTCTGTATTTGACTATTCATCACTTTCCCATTGCTCTGGGTGACTTATCCAGAATCAGTTTATACTAAAAATAAAGGATTTGATTCAATCTAGGGTGGGATTCAGATCTCAGCATGCTATGTTGGTGCCAGAAGAGTGGTGACACTTACGGGCTGCCTCCAGCAACTTCTCAGTAACGCAAAAAGACGCAGTTCACTGTGTGTTTTGATATACATGTGACTAATAAATAAATATCTAAATATATAGAGTGACATAGTTACTGTCTATCTCAGTGCTGGAGGAATTAAACCAGAGTGCTGCCCTGAGCCAGTTTTCTGGATTTTAGTGAAAATCTAGGTGTTTGATCCAGACTCCATACATAGTAGAGGTCAGGCCTTCACTGCACATTCTCTTCCCTCTGTGTTACAGTCCGGCTACCCAATGCAAGCTTAATGGGACTTAACTATGTGTTGAGTTATGGTCAACAAAATGTTTGGGTCAGGTCAATGGCCTTGCACAACAACCCATGCAGGTCCGAACAATCTGCCCAGCATCACTGTGAACAGCCTGCCAAAACTGCTACAAATGGCATACAAGTATTTGGGCTCTGCTTGGTCCAGATTGACATGGCTGAGACTAGTTTGGGTGGGTCCCAATTTAAATACCAAGCAGACTTCTACTGAATTATCTCCCTCTCTTCCCCTCCTTCACTCTTCATGCAATTAAAACTTATTTGTTCAGTTACCAAGCAAAGCTGACACTTCGTGGATATTCCACCTATTGAAATATGGGTTGTTGCAGTAGGTTGTAATGTGAAGCTGAATATTCTTGGTTGGTGCAGGACCAAAGACTGAAAAATTGTGCTGTCTCTCTCCCAATTTCTTTGTCAGGCTAATTTTCAAATAAATTCCAATATTGGGCACAGGCTAGAGAGGCAGAGTTTGGAGGTAATGGGGAGAGGGTGGAGGGGGTCAATGTAGTGTTGGGAGTAGATAAAAGAGGGAAACCAGTTACAAAGCTGGAGGGCATCTATAGAACAGTAGACCACAGGAACAGAGCCTTCAGCCAACCATCTATGCACCAACCATTATGGCAATCAAACTAACCTCATCTGCCTACATGGTCCTCATGCCTCAAATCCCTGTCTGCTCATGTGCCTGTCTAAATGCCTCCTAAACTTTGCTATCATATCTGCTTCCACCCTCTTCCCTGGCAGCCTGTTCCAGGCACCTACTACTCTCTGTGGGGGAAAAAAAAACTTGCCTCGCACATCTCCTTTGAACTTTCCCCCTCACCTTTAAGCAATGGTCTTGAGTATTTGACTCCAGGGAGAAAGACTGACTACCTACCCTCTCATATCATCAGGTCAGCCGTCAGCCTCTGATGCTCCAGAGCAAACAATCCAGGTTTGTCCACCCTCTCCTTATAGCTAAAATTCTCCAATCTAGGCAAGATCTCAGTGACCCTCTTCTGCACCCTCTCCAAGCCTCCACATCTTCCTCTAACGCAGTGACCAGAACAGCACACAATACTCCCAATGTGACCAAACCAAGTTTTATACAGCTACAACACAACTTTCCAAATTTAATACTCAATGCCCTGACTGAGGAAGGCAAATATGCATGTGTCTTCTTTACCATCCTATCCACTTGTGCTGCTACTTTCAGGGAGCCATGGACTTGCACCTCAAGATCCCTCTTTATGCCAATGCTCCTAAGGGCCCTGCCATTTACTGTATACTCTTTTCTTACATTTGAGCTCCCAAAATGCATCACCTCACACTTGTCCAGATTAAACTCCATCTGCTGTTTCTCCATCCAAATTTCCAGCAATCTATATCTTGCTGTACCTTTTCACAATCTCACTATTCACAACACCATTTTCTGTGTCACACTTATTAATCAGACCACCTACATTTTCATCCACATCATTTTATATACAATATACAAATTACAAACAAGAGGTCCCAGCGCTAATCCTTGTGGAACACCATTGGTAACACACCTGCAGTCAGAGAAACACCCCTCCACCACTACCCTCTGTCTTCTATAACCAAGCCAATTTTGTATCCAACTTATCAACTCACCATAGATCCCATGTGACTTAATCTGCTAGACCCGGCTACCATGAGAAACTTTTGTCAAATGACTCACTAAAGTCCATGTACATAAGAACCACTACCCTAACCTTGTCAATTATCTTTGTCACTTCCTCAAAAGAAAACTATCAATTTTGTGAGACAGGACCTCGCCCACACAAAGACATGCTGATGATCCCTATTAAGTCCACTTTTCCAAATGCAAGTAAATTCTGTCCTGAAAGATCTTCTCCAATAGTTTTCCTACCACTGATGTAATTATGTTCCAATTATGAACAAACACGACTGTGATTATTCCATCCAGAATAAGTTCTTTTCCCTGGGACCTCAGTAGACAGAGGCCCTTTTCCAAAGACACACGGCACAAAGGATGCAGTCTGAAGACTCACCTGTCAACAATATTGCTTATATGCCACATTAACTAAGCTGAAGCTGCTACTTCTTATTGTTCACAGCTCAAAGAAATCAAAGTATGCAGAAACAACCCCTAGCCCACTGATTTCTATTAGTTACACATTAAGTAAGCTCAATTGACAACCCTAGTTAAAATATATTTGTGGTCATCAGATTATGCAAACAGCAGAGGTATTAAGTTTAATAACTAGAAATGCATTTTTCAATATTGTACTACTAAAAGGGCCCTACCATTTTCGGGTATTTGTTCCATGTCCCATGGGCTCATCTTCTCCAACTCATTATTATCCCAGCTAGAAAAATCAAACATCAATTAAAAAAAATTAAAATGCTTTATCAAACTTTTAATTGGACATAAGGTTCTACCACAACTGTGTCACAATAAATTCATTTGAAAACTAAGTTAAAAACTTGCATTATCAAAAGACAAAGAAGTAACAATGAACTTATTTCAAGGTGCAAAACCTTTACAAGGGTGTGGGTCGTGTTCCTAGAAAATGGTCTCTATCGCAATTTTCTCTAACGTGAAGCTGCATCATTGAGTTGAAAAAAAATTTTGTGCTGATTCATCAAGAGTTCAAAATAGAGTCCCAGACAAGTCGCCAGTTATGGCCGAGCTTACATGCTATAATGGGCTACAAAACGAAGACGGGCTGCATAGTTAACAACAGCGCATTCCTTCCTGATGAGCTTAACACTTTCGATGTGTGTTTTTAACAGAAGGGAAGTGGATTGTCACCACCCACCCTGACAGCCTCCAATGCAACTGAATCCGTGGTCACTGTCGAGGTTGTAAGATCAATCTTCCTTTCTTTCTTTCTCAATCTTTTTATTAAATTTCAAATTAATACACATAGCAATAGTGATTATATACATGGTGCGAAGAAATCAGGATTACAATAACAACAGTTGACATATACAAACACAGGGAGTAAAATATATGATCTGAACCTCCCAATCTCTTACGAAGTGAACATGATACAAAAGAATTTGAAAAGAAATTTGATTATATGAAAAGAGAACCCCAAAATTAAAAAATAGTAATAAACAAAGGCAAACCGAAAACTTCAAAAAAAAGTGCTGGACTGTTATTTCTTTGGTTAAAAAAAAATTATTATGTCGTTAGCTCCGCTCCTCTATATTCAAATAAAAGGTTATTGAAAGGGATTCGAAAAAGGTCTCCTTACATCATATGGGAATACTGAATAAATGGACTTCAAATTTCCTCAAATTTAAGCGAAGGATCAACAGTACCACTCCTAATTTTTTCTAAGTTTCTAACCACATTTCAATGGTTGTCTCAAACTATAACATGTTTATAGTTTGAGACAACCATTGAAATGTGGTAGGAGATATAGGATCCTTCCATCTAAATAGAATGGATCTCTTGGCCATTAGTGTAACAAATGCAATCATATGACAAGCTGAAGCGGATAGATGGCCGGAATCCATCATTGGTAACCCTAAGATTGCAGTAATAGGATGAGGTTGTAAATCAATATTCAATACAGTTGAAATAATATTAAAAATGTCTTTCCAATATTTTTCCAAAAGAGGGCAGGACCAAAACATATGTGTCAGGGAAGCCACCTCCGAATTACATATGGTGATAAAAACAGGCTAACTTATCCTTAGACATATGGGTCCTGAGAACCACCTTAAACTGTATCAAAGGATGTCTAGCGCACATTGAAGATGTATTAACTAAATGGAGAATTTTCTTCCATGTCTCTATAGGTAAAAGTATCTGAAGTTCTCCTTCCCATTCATTCTTAATTTTATCGTGTCTCTAGACGTATTTTCATAATCAGATCATAAATTATTGCTATCAAGCTCTTCTGATAAGGATTAAAAACTAAAATTTTTTCTGTAATTTCAATTTTGTGGTATCGGAAAAGTAGGTAAAATAACTTTTAAAAAATTTCTAATCTGTAAATATCGAAAAAAAATGTGATCTAGGCAAATTGTATTTATTAGACAACTGTTCAAAAGACAAAAGACAATTATCAATGAATAGATCACGAAAGCATGTTATTCCCTTCATTTTACACAAAGGGAAAGCTAAATCAATTCTGGATGGTTGAATGAAAAAATTGGATTGGATAGGACTTGATAAAATGAATTTATTCAATCCAAAAAATTTACAAAATTGAAACCATATTTGTATTGTATGTTTAGTTATTGGGTTAATCATTTATTTACTCAATTTAGTCAGTGCAAAAGGGAGCAAGTCTCCTAAAATAGAAGCTAATGAAAACCCTTGCACGGACTCATGCTCAAGATACACCCATCGGGGACATTGAATTACATCTAAATCTTGTGTCCAAGGAATTAAATATCTAATATTAATTGCCCAATAGTAAAATCTAAAGTTAGGCAAAGCCATACTGCCATCCTTTTTTAATTTCTGTAAAGATTTCTTACTTAACCTTGGGTTTTTTTTCTGCCATATATATGAAAGAATTTTAGAATCAATAGTATCAAAAAGGGATTTAAAGATGATGGCTGGAACCACCTGGAATAAATACAAAAATTTTGGTAAAATATTCATGCGGATTAATTCCGCCAATCAATAATAGAGACAATGGGGACCATTTAGTAAGCAATTGTTTAACATGACTGATTAAGGGTAAAAAATTAACTTTGAATAAGTCCTTATGTTTCCTGGTAATTTTAACACCCAAATAAGTAAAATAATCAGTCAGTAATCTAAATGGTAATTGCCTATAGATTGGGACTTGCATATTTAATGAGAAAAGCTCACTCTTAAGATTTAATCGATAACCAGAAAAAACACTAAACTGAGCAGGCAGTGATAATGCTGCAGGAATGGATTTCTCAGGGTTAGAGATATAAAGTAACAGGTCACCTGCATATAGTGATATCTTATGCATCCCCTTTCCACGAGTAATACCAAATATGTTAGAAGAGTCCCGAAAGGCAATTGCCAAGGGTTCCAAGGCAATATCAAATAATAAAGGACTTCCAAGGCAGCCCTGTTTAGTGCCTCAAAAAAGCCTGAAAAAAGGGATCTCTGATTATTAGGAAGTATTGAAGCCAAAGGTGTATGATATATCAATTAAATCGCAGATATTAAATTTGGGCTAAAATTAAATTTCTCAAGCGTGTTAAATAAATATTCCCATTCAACTCTATCAAACGCCTTCTCAGCATCAGAGATACCACATTCTGGAATTGTAGATGAAGGGGTATATACAGTGTTCATTAACCTCCTAATATTAAAATGCAAATACTGATTTTTAATAAATCCTGTCTGGTCGTCAGAAATAATTTGTGGAAGTACCTTTTCCAGTCTAGAAGCCAATATTTTGGAAAAAATTTTGGAGTCCACATTCAATAAAGAGATAGGTCTGTAAGATGCACATTCAGTAGGATCTTTATCCTTTTTCAGAATTAAAGAGATAGATGCCTCATAAAAGGATTGTGGTAATTTACCTATTGATAGGGCATCTCTAAACATTTTACCTAACCAAGGAGAAAAAAGATCAGAAAAAGATTTTAAAAATTCAACTGTATACCCGTCGGGACCAGGTGTTTTACCCGAATTCATTGAAGAAATTGCTTTATTTCTTCCTCTGAAATGGGTGCATCTAATATTAAACGTTCATTAAACGATAATTTCACGATCTTCAATTTCCTTAAAAATTCATGCATTAATGTAGAATCCTTGGAAAATTCTGACTGATATAAAGAAGTATAAAATTCTTGAAATGATTTATTAATTTGATCATGGTGCAATTACCATCTCGTTTACGAACTTTAATAATCTGACGTTTAGTCGAAGCAGCTTTCAGTTGGTTGGCCAATAATCTACCAGATTTATCACCATGTATATAAAGCTGACTCCTAGTTTTGAGTAGTTGATTTTCAATTGGAGATGTTAATAATAAATTGTGTTGCAATTGAAGTTCAATTTTCTTTTTATAAAGCTCCAAATTGGGAGCAGAGTATTTTTTTATTGATTTCTTTAATCTTATCAACCAATAAACGTAATTCATTATTAGTTCGTTTTTTCAATCCAGTAGAGTATGAAATAATTTGACCACGGGTATAAGCTTTAAAGATATCCCATAATATCCCACTGGAAATTTCTTCCATAGAATTAGTTGAGAAGAAAAAGGAAGTCTGTTCTTTAATAAAATTAACAAAGTTTAAATCCTGAAGTAGAGAAGAATTAAATCACTATTGTCTGGCACCAGAGGCTAGGTCCACTAATTTGATTGATAGTTTCAATGGCGTGTGATCAGAAACGGCAATTGCATCACACTTACAGTCAAAAACAGATGGAGCTAATCGAGAGTTGATAAAGTAGTAATCAATTCTAAACTCGTTCTGATAAACATGAGAAAAGAATGAAAACTCTTTATCGTATGGGTGTAGAAATCTCCAAACTTCTAAAATTCCAGAAACAACTAAGAAGGAACTAATAAAGACAGCGGATTTGTTTGGAAGTACGTGATTCGACACAGATCTATCCTGTTTTAAGAAGACCACCATTATCCCAGTACCGAAGAAAAGCAAGGTAACATGCCTCAGTGACTACCGACCAGTGGCTCTGACATCCACCATCATGAAGTGCTTTGAGAGGCTGGTCCTGGCATGCATCAACTCCAGCCTCCCAGACAACCTCGACCCACTGCAATTTCCCTACTGCCGAAACAGGTCTACAGCAGATGCCATCTCCCTGGTCCTAAACGGAGCTCCGAAGCATCTGGACAGTAACAACACCTACATTAGACTATCGTTTATTGACTACAGCTCTGCCTTCAATACCATCATTCCAAGCAAACTCATCAGCAAACTCCGAGACCTGGGACTCAACACGCCCCTCCGTAACTGGATCCTTGACTTTCTGACCAACAGACCGCAATTAGTGAGGATAGGCAGCAATACCTCCAGCACAATTACTCTCAACACTGGTGCCCTACAAGGCTGCATCCTCAGCCCTCTACTCCCTATTATACTCATGACTGCATGGCCAGATTCTGCTCTAACTCCATCTGCAAGTTTGCAGATGAGACTACTGTAGTAGTCCGTATCTCAAATAACGATGAGTCGGAGTACAGGAAGGAGTTATGACAACAACCTTTCCCCCAATGTCAGCAAAACAAAAGAGCTGGTCATTGACTTCAGGAAAGGGGGTGTTGTAAAGGCACTTGTCTACATCAACGGTGCTGAGGTCGAGAGGGTTGATAGTTTCAAGTTCCTGGGAGTGAACATTACCAACAGCCTGTCCTGGTCCAACCACATAGACGCTATAGCCAAGAAAGCTCACCAGTGCCTCTACTTCCTCAGGAGACTAAAGAAATTTCGCATGTCCCCTTTGACACTCACCAACTTTTATCAATGCACCATATAAAGCATTCTATCTGGATGCATCATGGCTTGGTATGGCAACTGCTCTGCCCAGGACCTCAAGAATCTACAGAGAGTTGTGGATACAGCCCAGTGCATCACGGAAACCAGCCTCCCCTCCATGGACTCTTGTCTATACCTCTTGCTGCCTTGGTGAAGTAGCCAGCATAATCAAAGACCCTACCCACCCGGGTCATTCTCTCTTCTCCCCTCTCCATAGGCAGAAGATACGGGAGCCTGAGGGCACATACCAACAGGCTCAAGGACAGGTTCTATCCCACTGTGATAAAGACTACTGAACGGTTCCCTTATATGTTGAGATGGACTCTTGACTTCACAATCTACCTTGTTGTGACCTTGCACCTTATTGTCTACCTGCAATGCACTACCTTGTAGCTGTGTTATAGTTTTTTTTAAAACTCGTACTACCTCAATGCACAGTGTACTAACTCAATGTATCTGCACTGTGTAATGAATTGGTCTGTACGAACTGTATGCAAGACAAGTTTTTCACTGTACTTCGGTACAAGTGACAATAATAAACCAATATCAATACTTTTATCCCCCACACAGATTCTGTGAGAGTGAATTCCGTTCTGTTTCTCAGATTTCAGGGTAGTGATTTGTGAATCCTGTAAGAGCACATTTCTGTAACCTGAATGGATGCAAAGCTGCAGATACTGCAAATCTGATGCAAAAATATTGTGCTGGAAACACTCAGCAGGTTGTATCATAGAACCATACAGCACAATACAGGCCCGTCGGCCCACCATGTTGTGCTGACCTTTAAACCACACCTAAAACTATCTAACCCCTTCCTCCCACATATCCCCCTATTTTAAATTCCTCCATATGCTTATCTAACAATCTCTTGAACTTGATCAGTGGATTAGGAACCAATAGGAGGGGTGCAAGGTTACCTCCTGAGGACAAATTCAGTACAATGATCTGTATATGCTGGAGTGAAGAAAATTATTCCAAACAAACACACGATTCTGAGGGGAATTGAGAGGATAAATGTTGAGAAGCTGTTTCCTTGTGACAGTTTGGAACTTGGGAACATAGTCCCATAAGAAAGGTGGAAAGCTGAGAGAGGATGTTAGCAGGTAAAGGGATGTCTACCAAGTGGGAGGCTTCTAAAGTTGAGATAAAAAGAGTTCAGGGTCAGCATGCCCTTCACTCCAACAGGAACAAGGCTGGCAGGATCAGAGAACTCTGGTTGATGAGGGATATCAAAGCTCTGATCAGGAAACAGGCGTGTCATATAGGCTGCTGGGATCAAGCAAGCCCCTTGGAGGACTACAAGACATGTAGGAATACAGTTGAGGAAATTAGGATGGTTAAAAACAGGGCATGAGATATCGCTGGCAGATAAGATAAAGGAGAATCCTGAAAGATTCAACAAGTACATTAAAAGCAAAAGGGTAACTAGGAAGAGAACAAGTCCTGTTAAGGTTCAGCATGGTCATCTGTGTGTGGAGCCACGGAAGATGGGCGAGGTCTTAAATTAATATTCCTCGTCTGTGTTTACTGTGAAGAAGGACGTGGAAGCTAGTGAGTCCAGAGAAGGGAACGATGACATCCTGAAACATACTGACATTACAAAAGAGATGGTGGCAGTCCTGAAGCACATAAAAGGTGGCTAAATCCAGGACTTGAGCAAGTGTATCCTGGGACATTGTGGGAAGCAAGGGAAGAAATTGCTGGGGCCCTGGCCAGGATTTTTGCATCTTCGTTAGTCATGGGTGAGGTACCAGAAGACTGGAGGGTGGCTAATGTTGTGCCTTTGTTTAAGAAGGGCTACAAGGACAAGCCAGGGAACATACCAGTGAGCCTTACAGTAACTTTCCCACCATAGATGTAAGGAATTGAGAGACAGGATTTATTTGCACTTGGAAAGGCAAAAACTGATTAGGTACAGTTAGCATGGCTTTGTGCATGGGAAATCATATCTCACAAATTTGATTGAGTTTATTTGAAGAAGTGATCAAGAGGATTGATGAGGGAAGGGTAGTAGATCTTGTCTACTTGGACTTTACCAAAACCTTTGAGAAGGTCCTATATGGTAGGATGGTCCAGAAGATTAGAATACTGGGGCACCCAGGATGAGCTATCCTGGTAGGAGGCAGAGGGTGGTAATGGAGGGCTGTGTCCAGTAGTGCACTGCAAGGATCTATGCTGGGGCCACTGTTGTTTGTCATACATATTAATGATTTGAATGAGAATGCAGGTGGCATGATTAATAAGTTTGCAGATGACACCAAAATTGGTGGTGTGATGATCAGTGAAGAGAGTTGTCTAAGGTTACAACAGGATCAACTGTGAAAATGAGTAACTTATGGCAGATGGAATTCGTGAAGTGATGCATTTTGCAAAGTTAAACCAGGATAGGACATGCACAGTGAACAGCCGGGCACTAGACAGTGTTGTTGAAGATCCGAGGGGTAGAAGTACATAATTCCCTCGAAGTGACAACACAGATAGTCAAGGTGGTAAAAAGGCGTATGGTGTGCTAGCCTTCATTGGTGATAACATTGAATACAGGAGTTATGGCATCATGTAACAGTTGGACAAAACATTGGTTAGACTGGAGTACTGTAGTGGTTGTGGTATAGTGTGGCTAGTAGACACACTGCAAGAAGGACGTGATTAAGCTAGAGGGTGCAGAAAAGATTTCACAAGGATGGTACCTGGACTGGAGGGCTTGAGTTATAAACAGAGATTAGATGGACTGGGACTGTTTTCCCTGGAACAAGAGAGGCCAAGGGGTGACCATAGAGGCTTATAAGATTATGAGGGGCATAGATAAGGTGGATGGTAGTGTTTTCCCAGGGTAGGGGAGTCTAAAAAACCAGAGGGCACAGGTTTAAGGAGAGAGGGGAAAGATTTAAAAAGGGATCTGAGGGGAAGATTATCCCCCCTCCCCCCGCCCCCCCCCCCCCCCCACCACACACAGAAGATGGTAGGTATATGGAACAAGCTGCCAGAGGAAGTTGCGGAGTTGGGTACAATTACAGTGTTTGAAGGACATTTGGACAGGTATATGGATAAGAAAGGTTTAGAGGGATACGGGCCAACTGTATAGGTTGGCATTTTGATCAGCATGGATGAACTGGGCCAAAGGGCCTGTTTTTGTGCTGTAGAATTCTGTGAATTTATGAGAAGGGGTGGCTGCATCAGACCTAGAATCATACTTAGGAAAAGCTTGTGGGTGGAGGAGTAAGGAGGTGCGCTGTGGTTGCTTGGCAAACTGGTAGCTTTGGCAAGTAGCTTGAGTGCAGTTTGTAAATGGCACGTTCAGGACTCATGGGGTGCCAATCAAATGAGCTATTTTTCCCTGAATGATTCAAGCTTCAAATATTATCGGAGCTGCACTCATCTAGTAAAATGGTCCTGGTGTGTGCCTTGTAGATCGATTGTGCCTGTTAAGGAGGTCATAAGAAACCCACTCTATGACTTGCTATTCTAGCCATGATTTTTAAGTGTCAGAGTCAGAACCCTCTTTGGCAAGCATCACAGCTTGTAAACACTTTCTGTAGCCAGCTAAGTCTTTCAATTCTTGTTTGGGGGATTTACGCTTATTCTTCCTTGCAAAAGGCTTCTAGTTCTGTGAGATTCTTGGGCTGTCTTGCATGCATTACTCTTTTGAGGTCTATCCACAGATTTTCGATGATGTTTAGGTCAGGGACCGTGAGGGCCATGGCAAAACCTTCAGCTTGTGCCTTGAGAGGTAGTCCATTGTGGATTTTGAGGTGTGTTTAGGATCATTATCCTGTTGTAGAAGCCATCCTCTTTTCATCTTCAGCTTTTTTTTTTAAACAGATGGTGTGATGTTTGCTTCCAGAATTTGATGGTATTTAACTGAATTCATTCTTCCCTCTACCAGTGAAATGTTGCCCATGCCACTGGCTGCAACACAAGCCCAAAGCATGATCGATCCACCCCCGTGCTTAACAGTTGGAGAGGTGTTCTTTTGATGAAATTCTACCCTCTTTTTTTTCTCCAAACATACCTTTGCTCATTGTGGTCAAAAAGTTCTATTTTAACTTCATCAGTCCACAGGACTTGTTTCCAAAACACATCAGGCTTGTTTAGATGTTCCTTTGCAAACTTCTGACATTGAATTTTGTGGTGAGGACGCAGGAAAGGTTTTCTTCAGGTGTCGCTGCACAGTAAAACAGTGCACCACCACTCCAGAGTCTGCTAAATCTTCCTGAAGGGCTTTTGCAGCCCAAGGGGGGGTTTTGATTTGCCTTTCTAGCAATCCTATGAGCAGTTCTCTTGGTAAGTTTTCTTGGTCTTCCAGACCTCAACTTGACCTCCACCATTCCTGTTAACTACCATTTCTTAATTACATTACGAACTGAGGAAACGGCTACCTGAAAACACTTTGCTATCTTCTTATGGCCTTCTCCTGCCTAGTGTGCATCATTTATTTTAATTTTCAGAGTGCTAGGAGCTGCTAGGAGGAGCCCATGGCTGCTGATTGTTAAGACAAGGTTTGAGGAGTCAGGGTATTTATAAAGCTTTGAAATTTGCATCACCTGGCCTTTCCTAACAATGACTGTGAACAAGCCATAGCCCTAACAAGCTAATGAAGGTCTGAGACCTTGCTAAAAGTTATCTGAATCATAGAATCATAGAACAGTACAACACAATACAGGCCTTTCAGCCCACCATGTTGCGCCAACCTTTAAACCTCACCTAAGACTATCTAACCCCTTCCTCCAACATATCCCCCTATTTTAAATTCCTCCATATGCTTATCCAGCAATCTCTTGAATTTGACCAACGTACCTGCCTCCACCACCACCCCAGGCAGTGCACTCCATGCACCAACCACTCTCTGAGTAAAAAAAAACTCCCTCTGATATCTCCCTTGAACTTCCCACCTATTACTTTAAAGCCATGCCCTCTTGTATTGAGCATTGGTGCCCTGGGAAAGAGGCACTGGCTGTCCACTCTATCTATTCCTCTCAATATTTTGTATACCTCTATCATTCCTCCTCTCATCCTCCTTCTCTCCAAAGAGTAAAGCCCTAGCTCCTTTAGTCTCTCCTCATAATCCATACTCTCTAATTCAGGCAGCATCCTGATAACTTTCCTCAGCACCCTTTCCAACGCTTCCACATCTTTCCTATAATGAGGTGACCAGAACTTGACACAGTACTCCAAGTGTGGTCTAACCAGAGGTTTGTAGACCTGCATCATTACCTCGCGGTTCTTAAACTCGATCCCATGACTTATGAAAGCTAACATCCCATAAGCTTTATTAACTACCCTATCCACCTGTGAGGCAACTTTCAAGGATCTGTGGATATGAACCCCCAGATCCCTCTGCTCCTCCACACTACCCAGAACCCTGCCATTAACTTTGTACTCTGCCTTGGAGTTTGTCCTTCTAAAGGGTACCACCTCACACTTCTCCGGATTGAACTCCATCTGCCACTTCTCAGCCCAGCTCTGCATCCTATCAATATCCCTCTGCAATTTTCAGCAGTCCTCCACACTATCCACAACATCACCAACCTTTGTGTCATCTGTAAACTTGCCAACCCACCCTTCTACCCCCTCATCCAAGTCATTAATAAATATCACGAAAAGTAGAGGTCCCAGAACCGATCCTTGTGGGACACCACCAGTCACAGCCCTCCAATATGAATGCACTCCCTCCACCACAACCCTCTGCTTTCTACAGGCAAGCAAATTCTGAATCCACACGGCCATGCCTCCCTGGATCCCATGCCCTCTGACTTCTGAAGAAGCCTACCATGTGGAACATTGTCAAATGCCTTACTAAAATCCATGTAGACCACATCTACTGCACTAGCCTCATCAATCTTCTTGGTCACCTCCTCAAAGAATCCTATCAGGCTTGTGAGACATGATCTGCCCTTCACAAAGCCATGCTGGCTGTCCCTGATCAGACCATGATTCTCTGAATGCCCATAGATCCCATCTTTAAGAATCCTTTCCAACAGCTTGCCCACCACAGATGCAAGGCTCACTGGTCTGTAATTCCCTGGACTAACCCCACTACCTTTTTTGAATAAGGGACAACATTTGCCACCCTCCAGTCGTCTGGTACCGTTCCCATGGACAACAAAGACTCAAAGATCCTAGCCAACGGTTCAGAAATCGCCTCCCTCACCTCATGAAGCAGCCTGGGGAATATTCCGTCAGGCCCCGGGGACTTATCTATCCTAATATTCTCTAACAGCTCCAACACATCCTCTCTCGATATCTACATGCCCCAGAACATTAACCTTACCAACACTGTCCTCAGCGTCATCAAGGCCCTTCTCCTTGGTGAATACTGAAGAGAAGTATTCATTGAGGACCTCACCCACTTCCACAGCTTCCAGGTACATCTTCCCATCTTTGTCTCTAATCGGTCCTACCTTTACTCTCGTCATCCTTCTGCTCTTCACATAAGTGAAAAAAGCCTTGGGATTTTCCTTAACCCTAATCGCCAAGGCCTTTTCATGTCCCCTTCTTGCTTTCCTCAGCCCCTTCTTAAGTTCCTTCCTTGCTACCCTATATTCCTCAAGACACCTATCTGATCCTTGCTTCCTAAACCTTATGTATGCTGCCTTCTTCCTCCTAAATAGTTGTTCCACCTCTCCTGTCACCCATAGTTCCTTCACCCTCTGCCTCACCGGGACAAATTTATCCCTAACATCCTGCAAGAGATCCCTGAACAACGACTACATCCCTATATTTCCCTTCAAAAATGTCATCCCAATTCACACTCGCAAGTTCTAGCCTTATAGCCTCATAATTTGCCCTTCCCCAATTAAACCTTCCTGTCCTCTTCGCTCCTACCCTTGTCCATGACAACGCTAAAGGTTAGGGAGCAGTGGTCACTGTCCCCCAAAAGCTCACCCACAGAGATCTGTCACCCGACCCGGTTCATTACCTAATATTAGATCTAATATGGCGTTCTCTCTCATCGGCCTGTCAACATACTGTGACAGGAATCCGTCCTGGACACACTTAAACTCTGCCCCGTCTGAACCTTTAGTACTAAGTAGGTGCCAATCAATATTTGGGGAGTTGAAGTCTCCCATGATAACAAGCCTGTTATTCTTGCACCTTTCCAAAATCTGCCTCCCAATCTGCTCCTCAGCATCCCTGCTGCTACCAGGGGGCCTATAGAATACTCCCAGTAGAGTAACTGCTTCTTTCTTGTTCCTAACTTCCACCCATACTGACTCTAGAGAGGATCCTTCTACATTATCCACCCTTTCTGCAGCTGTAATAGTATCCCTGACCAGTAACACCACCCCTCCGCCTCTTCTCTCCCCTTCCCTCTTAAAACACTGAAATTCAGGAATATTCAGTATCCATTCCTGCCCTAGTGACAGCCAAGTCTCTGCAAGAGCCACAATATCATAGCTCCATGTCATAGATCTGAGATCTCAAATCTCTTGGGGTGCCCAAACCTTTGCATGGTGCTCCTTTCCTTTTTTCACTCTAAAACTGTACAAAACAAAAATAATACACTAATCTTGCTTAAAATTTTGAAAAGAATGTTTCACCTTTAACTTTATGACTTTTGGAGATCAGTTCATCCTCTACTCACTTAACTATTCACAGTAACAGAAATTTTGACCATGGGTGCCAAAACTCTTGCATGCCACTGTAGGTCTGCACATAGCATGCAGCTTCCAATGTTTAACTACACCATGTCGGCATCTCATTTTTACGAACACTCTGGTGTTGCTCCAATTTCCTGGTTTGATGGAAACAAAAGAGCAAGCCAAAGGGTATGCCACAAGCTCACAGATTGTTAAAAAATAAAGTTGCTACTGCTGATAGCTCACAGGATCGCATGAATGAGCAGTTGATTTGTTGGAACAGTTTTTAATCTGTAGCAATGCCACAAAACATGATAAAGGATGTAGTCAATGGAAGGACTTCATTGTTTTCCAGTGTTTCCAATGAAAGCAATCCAATGTTTTCATAAACACTGTACAGTGGCAACTTCTACCAACACTATCACGAAGAGATGAAGCAACAAGATCACTGATTAGGTCACATAGAGTAATCTCTTACTGTATGTTCATTTATCTTGACTTGTCTCAGATCCAATCTTGTTGCCACCTCATTCAGGATTTTCTGTTACTGCTTTACCAGTGATGGCGTTTCTGAGCTAATTTGATGGACATTGAAGTCTCTCATCCAAATTACATTCTCTGCCCTTGCTACTCTGTGGTTCTTCGAAATGGCATTCAACATAGAGTAGTACTTAGTCATCAAACGGAGGGTGGTACACAGATATCAATAGACACTCTTTGACCAGCATTAATCTAAAGTCCTGTAGCTTCAAGGGTTTCGAGATGAGGATGCCCAGCTCCAGTCTCTGCCAGGACAAAACATACTCAGGATTATGACACTGGAGTACAGGGCATTGTTTCTCTACCAACTTGGATATGAATGTAGAAGTTATGATTAACAAGTCTGCCAATGACATGAAAATTGTTGGCAAGGAACATTGTTCAAGGCTAAAGCAGAAGAGACAGACATAAGAGGCTGCAAGTACTGGAATGTGGAGCAAAAGACAAACTGCTCAAGGAACTCAGTGGGTCAGGCAGCATCTGTGGAGGGAAATGAACTGTCGATCCACCAATCCACCTGCCAGCCTCTAGTGGTATTTCCACTCTTATCTTCTCCATCTGTCTATCACCCCTCTTCACTTAGATCCACCTACTGCTTGCCAGCTCTCGCCCTACATGTTCCCTTCACACCTTTATACTGGCCATCTCCATTCTCCTCTTTCAGTTCAGATAAAGGGTCTCGACATTCACTGTCCATTTCCCTTTACAGATGCTGCCTGACCCACTGAGTTCCTCCAGTAGTTTTTTTTTTCCACAACAGGATATAGATCAGAAGGAAAGTTGGTCAGAGCTTTGTCAGATGGAATTTAATCCTGACAACTAAGAGGTGATGCATTTTGGGAAATCAAGAATGAGTAGGACATCTACAGTAAATGGTAGGACACTATGTTGATGAACAGAGACACCTTGGAGTTCATGTCCATAGTTCCCTGAAAGTGGCAACACAGGTGCATGGCATGGTAAAGGTGGCATAGGGCATATTTGCCTTCATAGGTCAGGGCATAGCATATAAAATTCAGGACATCATGTTGCAACTTTACAAAACACTGATTTGAAGTGGGAGGGAGGAGTTTTAAGGGGGATCCTAGGGGTAAATTCCACCCCCCACAGAGTGATTTTCTATCTGGAACTTGCTACCAGAGGAAGTGATGGAATCAGATACAATTATTACATTTAAGAGGCATTTAGAAAGACACATAAAAAGTATACAGTCTTAATGAAGGTAAATAAGATTAGTATAGGTGGGCAAAAGATCAGCATGAACATGGCGTACAACTCTATGACAATTTGTTTAGTCCTAGAGAACAGGTGAAAAGCTAAATGCCACCAAAAATACAGAGCTTGTGTCCACTCAGCTTGTGCTGGGTCACAATGAGCGACAGCAGTTCCCTCACACTGCACCTCCAGCAGACCAAATACTATCCAGCAAAAACAAACTAGAGTTGTCACATAAAGGTCATGGATGTGTGTCCAGATAGTGTGAACACAACCACAGCTTCAGGAACAGATGGTCACAAAAATAATTTCACCGGACACAGCTAGTTAAAAAGAGATAAAGGGATGGATAAGGAACAGCTGAGTTTGTTATTAAACCCCCTATTCCCAGCCTTGCACCTGGTGACTCATGGATATTAAACCTTGTTTGTTTTGTGTGTATATACACACCTTAAATCCCTGATTGAAAAAAGAAAACAGGATTTTAAAGCTTTAATTTTAAATTTAATTTGCCTGTAATTAAATACCCTGTCAAAATCTTAAATGAGAAATTTGATGGAAACTACCACATTTATTTTGAAGCAAAACTGGTGAATAACAAATGAAATTATTTGAATCCTGTCAGGTGCCCTGTAGTTTCAATCCCTATGAGCTATTTTGCAAATATGCCATATGCTGTTCTATGTAACAGCAAAAAACATTAAACTCGTCACAGGAACACAAGTTTCTTGCAAACCATTTACTGCTTAAATAATACAACCGTTTAAAAGAGTAATAAAATATTCATTTCATTAAAACTGGAGAAGGGCAGAGGCCAGCAGCATGGGGCTAGCTGTTTGCAGGCCAGGATATCAGAGGAGCACTTCAACTGATTTAAAATGTTGGGCAACTGGAGTATACGGCTTTTTGGTTTGATAAAATGGTAAATTTGACGATGTTCAAATCAGGTATAATATACTCATTCAAGCTTCTAACAATATCCAGAAGAAAACATTTCCTCACCATACATTGTAACACTGAAATAAACTGTCAGGATACTCGGGCTGAAAAGGATGCTGACTCTCCACAGATCCAAACCACCAGGCATCGTCTATTATACTGCGAAATCTGTCTCCTGGTAAATCAGTAACAGAAAAATATAAATATCCCTTAGAAAGTACTTCATTAATAGCAATTATAACCTAACATCCACATGAATTTTCATTAATTCTCTTTTCCATTATTTTAAATTAACCAATGGTAGAACAATTAAAATCAGGCATGCATAAGTAGCCAGAATTGAAGGATCACAGATATCTTGAATTGTAGGATAAAGAAAGTTACAAAATAGAAAGTGCAGTGAAGACAGGAGTGAGGCCATGAAGACAGCTGAAAATAAAAGTGAAAAATTTAAAAGTGAGATTTTGCTTAATCAGGGCCGTGTAAGTCAACAGTCACAGATGTGATGGATGAACTGAATTATTCCCTGCCATGGCACTGAAGGCTACAAGTGCTGGAAAATGGGATTAGTATAGATAGGTACTTGATAACTGGCATGGGCATGGTGGGTCAAAAGGGCCCATTTCCATGCTGTAGAATACTTCGACTCTTTTATTATGTCAAATGGCTGTGTCTGCAAAGTCAAAAATTAATGTGTTGCACATATTATGCTGATCCAGGGTAGATCTTCATCTATCTGAAGGGTCAATAGATCCTCATTATCTCTTCAAAAAATGTCATTATTGAGAAATGTCTGAGAAACCTTTAAAAATCCATGCCGACTTTGAATTTCAACATGATTTATACCATCCCTCAACTTTTTCCCCAAATTATATGCTCACTAGCTGCTACACTGACCAACCTCTAATATTTCAATGTATGCATTTCCCTTTTTGTTTTAAAAAGGGAAAACAATCCTTAAACAATAAACCTACAAGAAATAATAAACAGAGTAAATATTAATATTTCACGCACTTCCTCTACTTTGTTCACTTTTGCAAGGGCAAGCTCAAAGTATTCATTTTTAAGATATCTTTTATTAGTCACATGTACTGTTCATCGAAACACACAGTGAAATACATCTTTTGCGTAGAGTGTTCTGGGGGCACCACGTCTTCTACTTCCACATTTAAATTAAACCTGTCTCGAGAGGGCCTTACTCATTCCTTTATTATTCTCTTGCTCTTTTTATACTTACAAGATAGGTTTTGAATTTTTCTCAGTTTGTACATCCTTCAATAGTCTTCACCACTTCCTTTTTAATGTCACCCCCTGCACTTTCAACACTCATCTAGCCTTTGAACGGTGCCTGTCACAAGCTTCCTTTTTTTTTGCATTTTACCTGAAGGAACCAGTTTCTTCCAAAAATCAGGGGTTTTAATTCAATGGAGATTCCAGAATTTTTCTGGAGGGCATCTGTACCATTTCAGCTAGGCAAACATTTGATTGCTTCGTTTAACAGACTTTATTAAATTGTTTTTATGGAGATTTTTAAAGTAAAAGACTGAACTTATATTGAGAGCTCATCTTAAAGATGTATAACCGTAGTGTCTTTCCTAACATCAGAGAGATTAAGAGCTCAAGTGTGCAGGTCAGATGCTTCCTGGAACCTATTGTACAAAACAAATTTAGTATCCTCAGATATGCCTTGGAAAGTTGTGAATTACCAGACCAAACCTGGTTACCTCCTTTCATCAGTCCACTCCTGCCCTCCACCTTCCCTCAGTGCTAAAATTAGACATCACCAGTGGATGAACATTGTTATTCTACCAAGACCCATGATCCTCCTTTTTTTTCTTTAAAGTTTGGTTGTCTAATCTTTCTATGCTCCTAAAATTCAAATTCTAGAATGCTCACACTTCACTCGTTCCTAAAGTTTGGGTTTATAATTATCTTCACCCACAGCTGAATGGAAGTCCTACAATTTTCCAGAATGGTACATAAAAGCCATTCAGTTATGTAAATGTTTGATTGCTTAGTATAACAAAAATATACTAAATTATTTTGTTTTGGGAGGTAACGGAAGTAGAAGAACAAATTTCTACTGAGCTTATTTTAAAGACTTTACTCTAGTGCAGTAACATTAAGGATCAGACACTAACACTAGTTAATAGCAGTTATGATCCTTCTTTGCAATTTACTGTCTTGATTAGGAAATTGGCAGTTGTGGGATTCAATATGCACCACAAACAGATCACTTAACAATAAATGAAATTTGCACTACATAGCTTCGAAGTGAGTAACACTAACCTGTTCTTTCCCCATGGCATAAATAGTACTATTATTCAAAAGTGCCAACATACTTTCTTCTAACCATACCAAAGATGGCATCTTCCTCATCTTTAAGACATGAGATTATTCAACTTTACACTGGTTCTTATAAAGGCATCAATACCCACTTCCCATATTGGAAAAAGTAGTATATTGTTGAAGAAAAAGTTGTTTTCAAATGAAAGGTTCTGGCCAATATTGAACAACTGATTAAATGAAAGTTTGTTTTTGCTGGCTACCCCAAAATGAAGAAAAACTCAACTCACCAACTTTCCAGTTTCTCTTTTTAGCTTCATCATATAATTGCCGCAACACTAAAAAGTCAATGACGTCTGGCATATCATGGTACCTGAAAAAAAAACATGTAGAGGGTCAATGCAACTAGATATTTAAAAGTTAACAGCAATATATTTTACATTTATTTTATAAAAGATCATAATTGAATCCAAGAATATATATTCTTATATCCAACAATATTGAAGAGAGAAATTGAATGGGTGCAGCGCAACTGTCCACATGTGAAAAAAAGCATGTTAATGGATGCGATGGGAGGTGAGGACCTTGATACAATCGCTATTACTAAAGAGGTACTGCTGAGCAAACAAGTGGGCCCAAAGGTAAATGAGTCCCCTGGTCCTGATGGAATGCATCCCAGGGTACTGAAATAAACAGTGGAAGTTATAGTAGAGGCACTTGTGATAATTTACCAAAATTCTCTGGATAGGTCCCAGCAGATTGGAAGACAGCAAATGTCATGCCACTGTTTAAAAAAGAATGTAGGCAAAAGGCAAGTAACTATAGGCCAGTTAGCTTAACGTCTGTAGTTGGGAAAATCCTTGAAACTATCATTAAGGAAGGAATTGCAAGACATCTGGATAGAAATAGCTCCATCAGGCAGATGCAGCATGGATTCAGGAAGGGCAAATCCTATTTGACAAACTTACCACACTTCTTTGAGGATATAATAAGCACAATGGATAGAATGGAACAGGTGAATGTTGTACACTTGTATTTCCAGAAGGCGTTCGATAAGGTGCCACATAAAAGACTGATCCATAAGATAAGGATGCATGGAGTTGGGGGTAATGTATTAGCATGGATAGAGGATTGGTTAACCAATAGAAGGCAGAGAGTTGGAATAAATGGGTGTTTCTCTGGTTAGCAATCAGTGGTGAGCGGGGTATTGCGGGGGTCAGTGCTGGGCCTGCAACTGTTCACGATATACATGAACAATTTAGAAGAGGGAACTGAGTGTAGCACAAGTTTGCTGATGACACTAAATTGAGTGGAAAAGCAAATTGTGCAGAGGATGCAGAGAGATGTAGACAGGTTAAGTGAGTAGGCAAGGGTCTGGCCCACTGTGGAGGCGTTGGAGAGGGTGCAGAGGAGATTTACCAGGATGCTGCCTGGATTAGAGTGTATGGAATATGAGGAGAGGCTTAAGGTGCTAGGGCTTTATTCACTGGAAAGGAGGAGGATGAGAGGAGACATGATAGAGGTATATAAAATATTGAGAGGAATAGATAGAGCAGACAGCCAGTGCCTCCTTCCCAGGGCACCAATGCTCAAGACGAGAGAGCATGGCTTTAAGGTTATGGGTGGGAGGTTCATGGGAGATGTCAGGGGGAGGTTTTTCACCCAGAGAGTGGTTGGTGCATGGAATGCACTACCTGGGGTGGTGGTGGAGGCAGATACATTGGACAGGTTCAAGAGTTTGTTGGATAGGCACATGGAGGAATGTGAGATAGAGGGATATGCAGGAGGAAAGGGTTAGATAGTGTGAGGGTGGTTTGATGGACGGCACAACATGGTGGGCCGAAGGGCCTGTTTTGTGCTGTATGGTTCTATGGTTCAGATGGAGTACAATGTTGGTAAATGCAAGGTCATCCACTTTGGAAGGAAAAATAGAAGATCAGATTATTATTTAAATGCTGAAAGATTGCAGCATGCTATTGTGCAATGAATCCCAGAAGGTTGGATTGCAGGTACAATAGGTTATCAAGGGAAATGGAATGTTGACCTTCATTGCTAGAGGGATTACATTTAAGAGCAGGGAGGTCATGCTGAAACCGTACAGGGTACTGGTGAGGCTGCACCTGGAGTACTGCGTGCAGTTCTGGTCTCCTTACTTGAGGAATGATATACTGGCTTTGGAGGCGGTTCACCAGGTTGATTCCAGAGATGAGGGGGCTAGCCTATGAGGAGAGATTGAGTCACCTGGAACTATACTTGCTGGAATTCAAAAGAATGAGAGGCGATCTTATAGAAACATATAAAATTATGAAAGGGATAGTTGAGACAGAGGTAGGAAGGTTGTTTCCACTGGTAGGTGAGACAAGAACTAGGAGTCATAGCCTCAAGATTCAGGTGAATAGATTTAGGACAGAGATAAGGAGAAACTGCTTTTCCCAGAGAGTAGTGAATCTGTGGAATTCTCTGTCCAGGGAAGCAGTAGAGGCTACCTCATTAAATATATTTAAGACACAGTTAGATAGATTTTTGCATAGTAGGGAATTAAGGGTTATGGGGGAAAAGGCAGGTAGGTGGATCCGAGTCCACAGCCAGATCAGCTCTATGGGCCAGATGGCTGAACTCCTGCTCCTATTTCTTATGTTCTTATGCAAGTACAAGGCAGGAGACATCCGAAACAGACTGGAATTACTCTTGCTTTGCATCCGAAGTTCTTGCTTTCTTTTGTCTTCCCCCCTGTGGCTACACAGGAACACATATAACATAGTACAGAGTATTTGATATACAGAACCTTCAGGACAAAATTCAAGTTTTTTTTAAAACTTGTTCTTAGGAATTTGAAGAGGTTCTGATTAAATTCCAGCTGCTCTCAATTCAGATCACGAGCAGCTTAGTATTTCAGATAACATTTTTTAAACACCCAGTGATATGTGAAATTATGATTTAAAAATTAGTTGCATCTTTTGACCTCCACAAAATAACAGAACTCTCTTCCTCTTAATGCTAAAATTGCAAACTCCAGTAAGATGAAAATGGAGATGAAAATAGACCTTCTGATTCCTTTGGTCAGTTTGCAATTTTAGCAGCAAGAGGACGAGAGTTCTGTTGTTCTGTGGAGGTCAAAAGACGCAGCTAATCTTTAAATCATAATTTCACATATTGAATTAAAACGGATACAGAGGAAGTTATATAATAATGTAAAAGGCATACAATATTATAAGTAAAATGTTCATGATCCACATCCTAGAAGATTGTGTTTGAATGAGAAAAAATGGTCAAAGATGTAGGAAATTTAGAAATGAAACATCTAAATAACACAACATGAATACAATTTTATATTGAAAATGTGCAACATATCTCGATTACCAACTCCTGCCATCATGTGGAGAATATGTTTGAAAACCAACATTCTACAACTTCAGCAGGGAAATATATTGAGCATTTTCAGTCGCTGACATGCCATTCCTTTTATGCCAAGCACCTCAAGGTATATGCATATGGTAAAAATAACAATTTCATAAACTTCACTTCTTCAATACACTGTATTGATATAGAAAACTTAACTGAAAGTTTACTTTGCAAGCAAACTACTTAAGTTTATGTACTTTAAGTGATCAGGATGTCTGTTTAATACATGAAACAGCATATATGTATGTTTTGCTACATGAAATTTCAGTTACTTACTTAATAGAGAAAGATTCTCCAGTCATTTTGCCAGTTATAGGATCTAACAGAGAAAGCTTCAGACAGCACAATGTAGGTGGTCCAACTTCATACTTGATCCCAATGACCTTTACAATCTCTTGTTCCTATTTTTTAGTAAAATAATACAAAATTGTTTCATTATAAAATAGACAATATATATTTGTGAAAAACAGCAGTTCATAAGCTCCCATTTTCTTTTTACTACCACAGCATGGGCTATAGATCTTATTGACACGAAAAAACAATCTAGTTCTAAAAACAATTCTCTAACAGCAACATGATGGGCTAAAGCAAAATATTACAACTGCTACTATGGACTCCAATTAACCTATCAACCAGATGACTTTATCTGCAACTTACGCCTACGGCCTGACCCTATCAGGGATATTGTCTTTGTACTGATCAGTCCTACCCATCCTCCCTGTAGCTTAGTGTTAACCAACTTTCTCTTTGATGAAGAATCTTCAACCTGAAACATTAATCCTGTTTCTCTTTCCACATATGCAGCCAGATCTGCTGAGTGTTTCCAGCATGGTCTGTTTTTAGTCTGTATTGCTATGCAAAATTGCTCCTAGGTAGGTAAATGTAAGAATCTAGGGGGAGCTGATGGGAATGTGGGGAGGATAAAAATTGAATTAGTGCAAGTGGATGTTTGATGGTTGGCACATAATGGGCTGAAGGGCCTTGTTTCCATGCTGTACATCTCTAATGATTAAATTCAAATGGTGTATGATTTGTTCAAATGTACCTTTGAGTGGGATTTTAAATCCTCTGGGATATGATAACTGATTTGAAAAAAAATACAAGTTGATAAATACCAATGAATCCATCTGAAAGCTATACAGCTTCCTTCAGTGACCATCATACCATTAATAAGATGTAGCAATTAAAATTACAAACAGAACATGGAAATTTTATTTACAGAAAATATAAAGGGAATAATAGCTGTATAATTTGGCACGAGCTCTTTTATTAATAAATAATTTGTAATTGGGCGGGAAGGAAGACAATTGCCACGTTTATGGTAGTTATCCTTATAAGCCGCACTCACCCTGAGTTCTAATTTGATCCATGGTTGCTTCTGAAGGTTTACATTGTATATTTTTGCTTTCTTAACAGCTTTCACATACGCTTCATGTCCTTGACGAAAATATATAGCCTGGAAGGATACACAAAACTCTTAACTAAAATCATAAGGAATTAAAATTAGAAGATGATTTTCTGTTCAATGGACAATTCTCTTTCCACACTCATCCAGACCAAATGTCAGTTTAACTTTCAACACACAGAAAACAGTCTATTCCATTGGATCTTCTGAAAAGCTCATTTTCCTTTGTTCTGCTCTATTGGACCAACAGATCCAACGCCAGCAAGTTATTTTGACAATTAAGATACTTCATATTTACAGAACAGAAATGAGCCACTCAGCCCAAGAGGTCCACTCCGTTTCATCCAACTCTATCAAAAAAAAAATCCTTCTGTTCCTGTGGTGCACAACTAACACGATGGATCCATTAAATCTACCTGCACTTATCACAATTATCATTTTTGTCAACCTTACAGCCGGACAAGGTGATGACTCCAGTACTGTATGCAAGACTGTGGTGCACATTACATGGCCTGTCCTGAGGGCTCCACAGGGTCTAGATGTTATTCATTTTTGATTAGCCTATTCAACGACAAACCCTTTCTCCTCATGGAGGGTCATGCTTTTAAAAAAAAGTATAAAAGTTGCTGAGATCATTGGCAAGGTAGAAAAGAGCAACAGAGACAGATGAATGGAGCAGTGAGGGGACGAGGGGAAGCAACAACCATAGCATTTTTAACATGACCAACAACGCAAGTTTATGTACATTTAAATAAATGCACTTTGAGTCCTTATAGGAAGTGGTTTGAATTGTAAATTTGGCCCTGCCAGGAAGCAGTATTGTGCATCTCCATTATCTATTCCATTCTCTCTCTCTCACGTTTACCTAATTTCCCCATTTGCTTCACCTACTTCCTGTATAGCAAGTTCCACATTGTGGGAAACAAAACTTTCCAGAGTTCACATACAAAGCATGCATACAGGTCCAACAAGTGGAATGTTAACTTTTATTGCCAAAGGTAGAGAAGCCTTGCGACAATTGGAGTGTTAAGTACAGTTTCAGACTCCTGAGCTAAGGAGGGATATACTTGCTTTGGAGGCAGATCAGAGAAGGTTCACCAGTTTGATTCCCAAGATGAAGTGGTTGTCTAACAAGGAAAGGTTGAGTAGTCTGGGGTAGTCTGTTTAGAAGTACGAGAGATGATTTCATTGAAATGTTCAAGATTCTGAAGGCTTGACAGGGAAGACATGGCGAGGAAGTTTATCCTCATGCACTGCCCATTTAAAACAGAGATAAGCAGGAATTTCTTCGCTCCGTAGGTTGTGAACCTCGAGAGTGTTGAAGAGGCCACATCACTGAATATATTCAGAGCTGACTTTTGTAATGTGAGGGAATCAAAGATAAAGGGGAATGGGCAGGAAAGTAGAGCTGACCTCAAGATCAGATCAGCTATGATCTATTCAACGGTAGAGCCAACCCAAAGCTCTGTATGGCCTACTTCTGCTCCTATGCATTGTCCAAGTGTTGCCCAAATTCTTCACTGAATTATTGATCATCACCCAAATGAAAGAGCATCTGTTGGAGAGACAAACAGTTGACATCTGCCCTCTACGTTCCACTATTTTCCATTTTTTAAATTTCAAATTTCAAGCATCTTCCTAGCAAGGCTTTATTGAGAAATTCAACATAATGGATTTATTTTACTCACTTTTAAGGGGTTCAGCATTCACTTCCTATCATTAGAATTGAATAGCAAATCAAGTTGAGTTTGTATCATTAATTATATTTTTAGTGGATATTAATAATTTGTTAATGCAGATCTTCTTGATCTTCGTGAGGCTACATTTATAAGAAATCCAGCCGTAGCCTACACAAGGACTGGAGGGATGGGATTGTTTCTCTCCAAAGACCACTGAATCAGTATATTAATATTTAGGAAAACCTCATGTTAAATAATTCTGTATACTTGAAGCTATAGACCAAATGTTTTCTCAGGTCAATTTTCCTCTGGATAATGGAATAAATGGTTTCGTGGCTAAGTTTGCGGAAGACACCAAGATAGGGGGAGGAGTAGGGAGTATTGAAGAGATAGGAAGGTTGCAGAGGGACCTAGACAGTTTAGGAGAATGGGCAAGGAAATGGCAGATGAGATTCAATGTTGAGAAATGTGCAGTTGTACACTTTGGAAGCAGAAATAAGTGGGCAAATTATTATCTAGGAGGAGAGAAAATTCAAAGTACAGAAGTACAAAGGGACTTGGGGGTACTCGTGCAGGATACCTTAAAGGTTAACCACCAGGTCGGATTGGTGGTAAAGAAAGTGAATGCTATGTTGGCAATCATTTCGAGAAGTATAGTGTATAAAAGTAAGTAAGTGTTGATGAGGCTGTACGGGGCACTAGTGAGGCCTCATTTGGAGTATTGTGTGCAGTTTTGGGCCCCACATCTTAGGAAGGATAATCTGACGTTGGAGAGGGTTCAGAGGAGATTTACGAGGATGATTCCAGAAATGAAAGGGCTTACGTATGAGGAGCGTTTGTCGGCTCTTGGACTGTACTCACTAGAGTACACAAGAATGAGAGGGGACCTCATAGCGACATTTAAAATATTGATAGGAAAGGACAGAGTACATGTGGCTAGGCTGTTTCCCTTGGTGGGTGAGTCCAGGACCAGAGGGCACAATCTTAGAATTAGAGGGTACAGTTTCAAAACAGAGATGAGGAAAAATTTCTTTAGCCAGAGGGTGGTGAATTTGTGGAACTCCTTGCCACGTACAGCAGTGGAGGCCAGATCAGTGGGGGCGTTCAAGGAGGAGATAGATAGATATCTAAATAGTCAGGATATCAAGGGATATGGGGATAAGGCCGGAAATTGGGATTAGAATAGGTTTTTTTTCTTCCCCCATTCCCCATTTCTCATTTCTTTTTTCCCTTTCCTTGGAGCAGACTCGATGGGCCGAATGGCCTGCTTCTGCTCCCTTTGTCTTGTGATCTTCAACTACTTAGGAGCATGACATTTCACTATACAATATCAGACCCACTAACATTCTCAGGGTGTGGGACAAAAGACGTAAGCCTGACACAACCAAATCTGGATAACATGTCACATTTTAAGTATGCTCTGACCAGTGTCAACTCAAATTCTGATTTTTTGTTTGCTATCGTTGCTAAGATATCCATGTGACTGTAAATTTTATTAAATTGCTTTGCCACATTATTTTTTAATCTATGTACTTTTATCAAAGTATTGTCTATCTAGAACAAGAAAGAGAAAACAAGAGACATTTAAGTGATCTCATCACAGAATCAGAAATAGAAACAAAGATCTGTACAGCACAAGAAACTATTCTATGCCAACATGATGCCAATCTGGAACACAGAACTGTTCCAAGTATACTGCCAAATTTTAAATATTAATCCCATTCACCCATATTGGGCACATCTCTTTATGCCTTTCCTATCTACGTACCTGTTCAAGTACCCATAATTGTATATGCCCTCACCAGCTCATCTGTTAGCTCATTCCAGATATTGACTGCCCTGTGTGAAAAATTTGCCCCTCAGATCTGCTTCAAATTTCTCTCCACTCATCTTAAACCTGTGTCCTCTAGTTCTTGACTCCCCTACCCTAGGAAATAGATTGTGACCATCTATGCACCTCATAATTTCATAAACCTCTATAATGTCACCCCTCAGCCTTCTATATTCCAGTATGAATAAACGCAGCCTTTCTAATCTCTTATAACTACAGCCCTTCATTCCAGGTGAATCTCTTCTGCATTCTCTATTGTCATCATATCCTTCCTGTAGTGTGGCAACCAAAAGTGTACACAATACTCCAAGAGCAGTCTACTCTATGTTTAATGCAGCTGCAAATGACACCCCAACTCTTATGCTCAATGCTTCTGCCTATGAAGGCAAGCATTCTCTTTCAGTGCCTTTATCCAATCATATCACTCCTTTCAGGGGGCTATGGGCTTGCACTCCAAGGTCAATAATCCTCAGGTTCCTGTTGTCTACTTTATATGCCCTAAAAGAATTTGATCTCCCAAAGTGCATCACCTCACACCCATCTGAATCAAATTCCATCTACCACTGCTCCACCCAAATTTCCAGCACAATCAATGTCCTGCTGTGTTCTTAGACAACCTTTTTCGCTATCTATGATTCCACCAGTTTTTGTTACTAGTCATACTCCCTACATTCATATCCAAGTCATACAAACAACAAAGGTCCCAGCACTGATCCCTGCAGTACAGATTTCCTATCAGAAAAACACCCATCCACCACTATCCTCTGCCTCCCATCAAGACAATTTTGGATCCAGTTCGCAAACACATTTTGGATCCCATGAGCTTTAACCTTCTGAACCAGCCTACCCAGCAGGATCCTGTCAAAAGCCTTAATAAAGTCCACGTAAATCAAGTCTACTGCTCTGCCTTCATCAAAAAAAGATCGGATTTGAGAGACAATCCTCTGCACAAAACCACATTGACTCTTCAGAATCAATCCCTGCCTTTCCAAGTGAACATAAAATGTCCTGCAGAATCTTCTCCAAAAACTTTCCTATCATTGACACACAAGGCTCTCGGCCTGTGGTTTCCAGGCTTCTCCCTACCGCCCTTTTGATCAAGAAGGCAATGTTAGCTATCCTCCAGTTTTCTTGAACCTCACTCATGGCAAATGAAGATACAGAAATCTCCATCAGAGCCCCAGCAATTTCCTTCCTCGCTTCCCTATGATCCTGGGATAGATCTCATCAGGCCCTAAGAATTTAACCACCCTAATGTGCTCCAATATTTCTAGGACTTCCTCCTTCCTGATACAGACATGCTCTGGAATATCAGCATACCCCTCTCAACCTTTTCCCTGGTTAATACAAGATCACAAGACAAGGGAGCAGAAGTAGGCCATTCGGCCCATCGAGTCTGCTCCAAAGAAAAGGGGAAAAAGAAAAAAGAATGACAAATGGGGGGGAGAAGAGAGTCTGCTTCATGAGCAGAAAAAGAAACTATTCTAACCTCAATTTCCGGCCTTATTCCCATATCCCTTGATACCTTGACTAAATAGATATCTATCTATCTCCCCCTTAAACACCTCCAATGACCTGGCCTCCACTGCTGTACATGGCAAGGATTTCCATGAATTTTCTACCCTCTGGCTAAAGAAATTTCTCCTCATCTGTTTTAAACCTGTACCCTCTAATTCTAAGATTGTGCCCTCTGGTCCTGGACTCACCCACCAAAGGAAACAGCTTGGCCACATCTACTCTGTCCAGTCCTTTCAACATTTTAAATGTTTCTATGAGGTCCCCTCTCATTCTTCTGTACTCCAGTGAGTACAGTCCAAGAGCCGACAAACGCTCATCATATGTAATACCGCTGAGAAGTATTCATTTAGGATCTCACTCATATCGCCTGGCTCTGGGACCTATTCGTTCCTCAGCTACCCTCTTGCTTCTAATATACTTAGAAAAAAAGTTTTCGGATTCTCCTTAATTCTATTTGCCAAAGTCATTTCATGGCACCTTTTTACCTCCTCCTTTCTTTCCTCCTATTTCCCCTATAAACCTCATGACTCGTTCAAATGACAAATTTCCTAAACCTGACATACTCTTCCCTCCTTTTCCCTCGTCCCCCGTGGACCAAGGTTCCCTAAACTTACAAACTTTGTCTTTTGCTCTTACAGGGACATGCTAACTTTTAGCTCTCACTATCTCACTTTTAAATGCCACTCACTTATCAGACATTGATTCCCCTCCTCCAGCAGCTGCTCCCAATCTACCCCTCTCAGGTCCCATCTCATACTACTGAAAGCTGACTTCCCCACTTTAGGGCCCCAACTTAAAGACCAACTTTATCTGTTTCCATTGACTACCTTGAAGGCCTCTTTTGGGGCAGGTATGACCTGTATAAAAAGGACGGGTTGCACTTGAATCCCAGGGGGACCAATATCCTGGCAGGGAGGTTTGCTAAGGCTACTGGGGAGAATTTAATCTAGAATTGTTGGGGGGTGGGATCCAAACTGGAGAGACTGGGGAAGACGCGTTTGGCTCTCAAATAGAGAAAGCTTGTAGACAGCATGAGAGGGAGGATAGGCAAGTGATAGAGAAGGGACGTGCTCAGACCGACAGTTTGAGATGTGTCTATTTTAACGCAAGGAGTATTGTAAACAAGGCAGATGAGCTTAAAGCTTGGATAAATACTTGCAGCTATGATGTGTTGGCCATTACAGAGACTTGGATGGATCAAGGACAGGAACGGTTACTTCAAGTGCTGGGTTTTAGATGTTTCAGAAAGGACAGGGAGGGAGGCAAAAGAGGTGGGGGAATGGCACTGTTGATCAGAGATAGTGTCGCGGCTGCAGAAAAGGTGGACCTCATGGAGGGACTGTCTATGGAGTCTCTGTGGGTGGAGGTTAGGAACAGGAAGGGGTCAATAAATTTACTGGGTGTTTTTTATAGGCCGCCCAATAGTAACAGGGATATCGAGAAGCAGATAGGGAAACAGATCCTAGAAAGGTGCGAGAATAACAGAGTTGTTGTGATAGGAGATTTTAATTTCCCAAATATCGACTGGCATCTCCATACAGCAAGGGGTTTAGATGGGGTGGAGTTTGTTAAGTGTGTTCAGGAAGGATTCTTGACACAATAAGTAGATAAGCCGACAAGAGGAGAGGCTGTGCTTGATTTGGTACTGGGAAATGAAACTGGTCAGGTGTCAGATCTCTCAGTGGGAGAGCATTTTGGAGATAGTGATCATAATTCTCTCTTCTTTACAATAGCATTGGAGAGAGATAGGAACAGACAGACTAGAAAGGAGTTTAGTTGGAGTAAAGGGAATTATGAGGCTCTCAGGTAGGAAATTGGAAGCTTAAATTGGGAACAGATGTTCTCAGGGAAAAGTACAGAAGAAATGTGGCAAATATCCAGGGGCTGTTTGTGTGGAGTTCTGCATAGGCATGTTCCAATGAGACAGGGAAGTTACGATAGGATACAGGAACTGTGGTGTACAAAGGCTGTAATAAATCTAGCCAAAAGCAAAAGAAGAGCTTACAAAAGATACAGAGAGCTAGGTAATGTTAGAGATCCAAGG
Source organism: Pristis pectinata (assembly GCF_009764475.1). NCBI lineage: Eukaryota > Metazoa > Chordata > Chondrichthyes > Rhinopristiformes > Pristidae > Pristis > Pristis pectinata. Next base: position 46,641,241 of record NC_067412.1, read on the forward strand.
CTAAAAGGAAGGAGCTTAAGAAGGAAATTAGGAGAGCCAGAAGGGGACATGAGAACGCCTTGGCAGGCAGGATTAAGGGAAACCCCAAGGCATTCTTTGGGGTTTTCATGGGACCCTTACTCTTCGTGATTTTTATAAACGACCTGGATGAGGAGGTGGAGGGATGGATTAGTTAGTTTGCGGATGACACAAAGGTTGGAGGTGTTGTGGATAGTATGGAGGGCTGTCTAAGATTACAGCGGAACATAAGTAGGATGCAAAACTGGGCTGAGAAGTGGCAGATGGAGTTCAACCCAGATAAGTGTGAAGTGGTTCATTTTGGTAGGTCAAATATGATGGCAGAGCATAGTATTAATGGTAGGACTTTTGGCAGTGTGGAGGATCAGAGGGATCTTGGGGTCCGAGTCCATAGAACGCTTAAAGCAGCTGCACAGGTTGACTCTGTGGTTAAGAAGGCATATGATATATTGTCCTTCATCAATCATGGAATTGAATTTAGGAGCCAAGAGGTAATGTTGCAGCTACATAGGACCCCGGTCAGACTCCACTTGGAATACTGTGCTCAGTTCTGGTCGTCTCACTACAGGAAGGATGTGGAAGCCATAGACAGGGTGCAGAGGAGATTTACAAGGATGCTGCCTGGATTGGGGAGCATGCCTTCCATCAGGTTGAGGGAACTTGGCCTTTTCTCCTTGAAGCGACGGAGGATGAAGGGGGACCTGATAGAAGTGTATAAGATGAGAGGCATTGATTGTGGAGATAATCAGAGGCTTTTTCCCAGGGCTGAAATGGTTGCCACAAGAGGACATAGGTTTAAGGTGCTGGGGAGTAGGTATGGAGGAGTTGTCAGGGATAAATTTTTTTTACTCAGAGAGTGGTGAGTGCGTGGAATGGGCTGCCGGTAACGGTGGTGGAGGTGTATACGATAGGGTCTTTTAAGAGACTTTTGGATAGGTACATGGAGCTTAGAAAAATAGAGGGCTATGGGTAAGCCTAGTAATTTCTAAGGTAGGGATATGTTCAGCACAGCTTTGTGGGCCGAAGGGCCTGAATTGTGCTGCACGTTTTCTATGTTACCAAACTATAGTCACCATTTCCAAAGGGTTCCTCCACAGACATTTCAATCACTTGCCTTATCTCCAAAACATTGATACTCACAAATTTGAAACTTATCAACTTAATACTGCAAATAGCAATAATCATTAGCAAAACAAAAAGCAATTAACTGTTCCTCCAGCATCACAGTATTTTTCATCATAAATGAATAATCAATTAGTCTGCATCTGATGACTCTGATTGAAGGAAAAATATTGTTCAACTTAATACTGCAAATAGCAATAATCATTAGCAAAACAAAAAGCAATTAACTGTTCCTCCAGCATCACAGTATTTTTCATCATAAATGAATAATCAATTAGTCTGCATCTGATGACTCTGATTGAAGGAAAAATATTGTTCAGAGCTCAGAGAAATATCCCTTGGTTGCTTTACATATTTTTAGCTATGTTTAACCACCTGTGCCAACCCTGGGGCTTTGGTATGAAGGCTCAACTTAAGGGCATATGTGAAAGAACTGCAGTCCTTCAGTGCTCAAAGGTGTCACAACATTCTCCAGCTCCGAGGGGAGGATACTTTCAAGAATTTGTATTATAGGTTTAGAGGTCATGCCCAAAGGTTAAATCTGTTAGGCAAACTCTAAGCAAAGTCAACAGTACAGCTCAAGGTAATAGGCAAAAGGAAGACAACTAGATAACTGGAAAACAGAGATATTCCTTCAATCCAGCACTAAACGGCATTCAAAGTCTGAACTATGGACATGTCATTCAAGTACTGAAGTCAACTATGCAGCCAGCTGTATATATTGGACTGGTGCAGAAATCACAATTGCTCTTCTCTCCATGTGACATTGGCAGAGTATTTCACACAGAAATGTGTGAATGTGTCCGAACAAAACTGGTATGATGATTCTCTTTGATCTCAATTTTCCAAATTTATTTTAATCACCAATTACCAAAAGATATATGACCGCATTCTATATGCAGTGGTAAAGATATAACATTTTTAAAGCAAGGAATGAAGACTAGAAAGTGATTAAGATATGATTTTATAATAGATATATCTAATAATTTAATGCAGGAACAGCACATTGCAAGATAAATACAAAAGCTCAACTCCAACTCATAGACATGCTTTGCACATTTGAAAAGGACACAAACAATTACCTCATCGCCCATTTGTGGTACAAATGGTGACCTGCGTGGAACTGTATCTCTGATCCAAGCTGGAGGAATCCATTCTTCAGTGGGCACACCTTCCAATGCCAGGAGTTCACTGGGCCTCTAGAAAAGGAAAAAACTATGTGGAAGTTTACCTCTATTATGCAAGTGAAAAGTGAAACACTTGTGAAATAGGACTGGATGTGAAGGAATCAATGCTATACATAAAATGGAAGCAGGAAATGCAAGGTTCATTTAACAGTTCATCACATGCAAGTAAAAGGAAAATATACTTACTATTTATAAGCACACACCTTAATGTAAATCTGCTCATTCAATACAAAATATTGATAAGATTAACATGATAGAAGAGCAGCTTCAGCCTTGCAAGAGGTAAGAAGTGGTAATGTAAACTTCAAGCTAAAAATGTTAACTTAAAAGGAAAGCAAAGAAAGACTAATACTTGTAAGCCAGGTAGCTTTTGCCGAGTTGTAAAATCCACCCATATACACTAATAAATGAAAGTCTCATTTAGTTGTGTAAATATTTATATTTATGCTATTTACCAGCTTGAAATAAAATATTCTACCTCCGGCAACAGGGAAAAGATAAAGATACAGGTTAATATAATCTCTAAATAAATGCTTCAGAAGCTATATAAAGTCAAGAGGTAAAGTTATGAATCCATAGTTGCTCATGTTCAGTACATTAGACCAAATTTTTTTTAACAATAAGTTTAATGTATCATTTGGTTAAATAATAATTTCGCCCAAAGCTTCCTTATTAAAATTACTATTTTGCTGCCCTCCTGTTTTTTCATAGGTGTACTCCAATGGGACAAGGGATTTATGACTTCTTTGGCATTTTCAACTTGTGCATTTCATGCAGAATACATTAAATTGACAGCTTTCCGATGAAATACAGTATTCATGCTAATTCACTGCACCACAACAGAATGCACACCTTCATTTAAAGATCTGGGTCTCCATGTAGCAGGAGGATATATAGAAAAAAATAACCCTGCTCTAAACTCTACATACTGACAATTGATCCACTGAGCTGTCAAATCAAAAATAACACCTCAAGCAAAATATCAATTCTCTGGCATGACATTTACAACCATCTTAAAGATATTCAGCAATGATTATGTCAGACCTATTGAATACAAACTATTCAATTATAAACATTGTATCTGGAACTTTCCATTAACAATTTGATTTCAACCCAATATAATTTGCAAGTGGGTTAATCAACATTTCAAAATGTATGCTGAATCACAGGAGTTAACTGTTGTAGTCTGGAGTTTACTTTATATCAGTAATACAACATCAATACAAATATCCTTCAGAGTCAACCAGGTGAAAATCCCAAGAAAATTTACCTTTTGCTTGGACAGTTTGGATTTCTTACGTTTTACGGCCAATCTTTCACCCATCTTTTCATCTTCAGAGCTGCTACTGTTACGCCTTACTATTCGTCTTACCAGTCGCTTGGGTGGCTGCAAGTTAATGCCTGCATCTGCCGTCCAATCTGAGTACTCACTTGAGGAATCACTAAATTTTGAATGTTGAGAAAAGCAAAATAAGACTTTAAGACCAACTTTCACAAATTGGCTTCATTAATAGATTACGGAAAACTAAAATTAAAGCAAAATTTAGAAGCGCTGCAAACCTGAAACAAAACACAGAAACTGCTGGAACCACTCCACAATATACATGGAGAGAGAAAAATTGAGTCAAATAGAAGGTTAGGGCGAGTCCCACAAATCAGTCACCCAATCTTTGTTTGGTTTCTCCAGTGGAGGCCTCAGTAATGAATTCAAGATTTTCAAGTAACAGCCTTTCCCGTTTGTTTAATTGACCCTTCTCAGAACTGGAGAAATGAGAAATACATGCATTTTAGAGTTTTCTCCACTTCTCCCCACCCCAAACTTCAGGGTGGGGAGGAGTGGTGAAAACTAAGAAAATGTCTGTGATAGGATGAAGACCAAGTTTGTCCAGGTGGCATCATGGTACTCCAAATGCGACCTTACCAATGTCTTGTACAGCTATAAGTGACATCCCAGCTGCTGTACTCTACATTCTGACTGATGAAGGCAAGTGTGCCAAGCACCTTCTTCACCACCCTGACTACCTTTGTTGGCATTTGAGAGGGACTATGGATTTGCAGTCCTAGGTCTGTTCTATAACACTCCCTAGGGTCCTACCATTTATAGTGCAAGCCCTGCCCTGGTTTGGTTTATCTAAATGTCACACTTCACATTTCTCTGAATTAAACTCCATCTGCCATTCTTTGGCCCACAACCCCAGTTAATCAAGATCCCATTGTTTTAGAGAGGAAGAAAGAAAGAAATGAAACAACCTGCTAGAATTATAAGATGCAGAACACAAGTTTCTGGAAATATGAAGCAACATTAAACGCTGAAAATTCCAAGTGAATCAGGCAGCTCCCAAGGAGAGAGAAAAATTCAGTTAACATTACAGGTGGATGGTTCTACATCATAAATGGCCAGTTTTTAAACAAACAAGAAAGGCTAGTTGTCTGAAAATTTTGACTTCAATGTTGAGTCCTCTACATTGGAGAAACCAAAGATTGGGTGACTGTTTTGTGGAAGGTCTCTGTTAAGTCCTCAAGGGCAATTCTGAACTTCCAATTGCTCATCACATTACCCACCCCACCCTGACCTCCTTCAATATTGCCCAACACAAAGCTTGAAGAACAGCAACCACCTGGGAATGGAACTCAAAAATGAATTTGATGATTTCAGGTAACTAGTGTATTAGAAGTGGTGAGTTCAGATGTAGGGTTATCCACCTTTGTAGATGACTCTGGTTTTCTCTCTTCATAAGTACTGCTGATCTGTTCGGCATTTCCAGCATTCCCTTTTGTTTCCAATTTCCAGCAATTGCATCTTGCAGTTTCAACATGCTCTTTTGTTTCTTTCTTTCTCACTAACTGCCCTCATTCACCTATTAACTAGATGGCACTGTAAACAATTGTCTTATCTGGACATCCTTGGTCTCCACCCCATCACAGACATCCCATTCGGTCTCAATCATTTTTCCAGTTCTCGAAGGATGATTGACCTGAAATGTTGACTCATTCTCTCTCTACAGAATGCTGCCTGATCTGCTGAGTATTTATGCAGTTTACATTTTTATTAGTGGAAATATGAAATTGTTCTAACTTCCTGAAACAGCTCTTATAATTGTGGAAATCAGCACACCAGAAAAATGTTAAACATGCTATTTTCACACTCAGCAAAAGCCATTACAGAACAAGAAATAAAAACAGAAAATATTCAGCAGATCAAGTGGCACCAGTGGACAAAGAAGCAGAGTTAACATTTCTAGTCAATTCTCCTCCCTCAGAACAGAAGCAATGCTGCAGGCTGTGAACGCTACAACATTTCCCTCTAAACAGAACACAGGTTTATTGTCTCTGTCCTAGCAATGTACACTATCTAAAATATACGTTTTAAGAACCTCTGAACAAGCAACTTTGCAAGAAAAGTGGACACATTCTATTGAAGCTGACTCATCTATCATATCTTAATTGGATTTAACACTAATTTCCTGCAGCTATAATTGTTCTCTCTATATCTCCTAGGTACTTAAAACAATCTTAAGCAAGCTTCAGTAACGTAGCACGGTAGCGTAGCGGTTAGCGTGACGCTATTACAGCGCCAGCAATCGGGGTTCGATTCCCGTCGCTGTATGTTCTCCCATGTCTGCGTGGGTTTCCTCCGGGTGCTCCGGTTTCCTCCCATGTTCCAAAGACGTATGGGTAGGTTAATTTGGGTTTAAAAAAAATGGGCGGCGTGGACTCATTGGGCCGGAAGGGCCTGTTACCACGCTGTAAATAAAAAAAAATCAAAAACAAAAATCAAAAAAAATGCCATCAATTGGTAGCACACATTCTTTCAGGAATCCTTTTAAATGATAATTAAGTGGAATAGTTCACTTTACTGAACAAAGGAGGAAATGGCCTTTATTATGTACAGTTAGCTCTCCAATAACCAATAGCTGACTTACCTTCTGAGTGTTAACTGTGTGAGAAGAAAAGAACCCAAGCTTCAAGTCAGCACAAGCACAACTGGATCATCAACTCTCTTGGTTGCAATGAGTTGACTTTGGGCATGGGCAGCACCTGGGGATTCCTCAGGTGGCTGATGCTTTTGGTGGCCAGATCAGGATGAACCATCTGCCTGTGGCACTGCAATTTGTTTTCAGTCTCGAACTTCACATGGGACATTATGGAACATGTGAAATTCTTAAAGAAACCACTCATCTCATCAGACAATGCAAATAGAAGGTGGAGTGTCCTTGGCACCCCACCTACCACAGCCCCCCAGCCCAATAAGAAGTTATTGGATTTAGGTATGCTCCCAAAGGCTAAAACTTTATTTATACAGCACAGTAACAGGCCCTTCTGGCCCAACAAGGCCGCGTCGCCCAATTACACCCACGTTAACCTACTAACCCGTACGGAGAACCCAGAGGAAACCCACGCAGTCACAGGGAGAACGTATAAACTCCTTACAGAGAGCGGCAGGAATTGAACCCCAATCACTGGCACTGTAATTGCATTATGTTAACCACTGTTGAGAACATTGGGTACCATAGAGCATAGTAAACCATGGTGGGAAATCCAGGTGCTACCAATGACTCCTACTCCAATTCCTGGACATAACACTGCTCATAGGTGGGTAGCTAGGCTTTGAAAGTGTTGGCAGTTGTGCACCTGCTCAGGCTTGGCGGTTGCAATGGATGTAGGTGTAGCCCATGGACACTATTCATTTGGCTCCCTTCCATCATTCATATTTTTGCATTATCCACAGAGATGAAATGAGACTATAGTTTAAGTCTGGAACAACAGCAAGAATAGCAATATAGACAACTCAAGTGAACCCATGAACCATGCATTGAGCACTGGAAATAAACTAGACTGAACTCAGCTGTGACACCCTTCTTCACCAATGGTCATCAAAAATCACAAAAAAATGCACATGTCCATAGTAAGATTTACTTCACAACTCCCTCAAGCTTTTCCAGCAGTTAACACAGAGCAAGTCAGGGGTGTAATTGAATACTCCCCACTTGTCTGGAAAGGTACAACTCCAATAAAACAAAAGCAGCACAACACAAATCAACTTCCTTCATGATGAGCACTTCATTCACCACCAGGGCTGCAGTGCACATCACTGACAAAATGCATTGCAGCATCTCACCAGGTTTCTTCCACAACACCTCACAAACTTGTGTCCTATACACCAACTTCAAAGGCAAAAGCAGCACAGGAATGCCAGCACCTGCAAGCTTCTTTAAATGTGAAACACACCTTTCATAATCTCCAGGTCAAATTCTTGGGACTGTTTTTTTTTCCCCTCCACAGGACTTTCCTGAATTCTCAACTGACCACTTACAGCAGTCCAAGACTACCCTAGGATTGGGGAATCTGGAATAGGCATCAAATGACTGCCTTGCTACCAATACTCATGAGACAATTTAGGGAAGAATTAGTCACTTTAATTAAGTACAAAAGGATTAGAGCTCGTTGAACTCCCAAGCAGGATTCAGTACTTCTGAAGATTGGGAGAGCGACAAATGGGTGAGAGAATTGTGCTAAAGCTGCCTACCTGGAACTGCTTTCACTCTGCCACTCTTCTTCAGCCTCTTCAGATGTTCCATCACTTCCATCTATTGTCTCCATTTCCTGCTTGATACCAGAAGTGTAGTATTAAAAAGAGAGAATTTGTAGCTTGTCATCTCATCAGATGTTGCATCACTCTTCTGTAGAATTTAAGTGACAGGAAATGTAAATTCCCAAGATGAGATGTGTTCACGTCGCAAGTTTAATAATGCGGTAATGAAAACAACTTTGGAACAGGGTTATAAATGTTAATTGGATAAAGGACCACAATCCATTATTTCCTGAAAGTAGCAACACAAGCCAGTATGGTGGTGAAGGCATGCTTGCTTTCATTGGTCAGGATACAGAATAAGAGTTGGAATGTTGTGTTACAACTTTACAAAACACTGGTTAGGCTGTACTTGGAGTACTGTGTGCAGTTCTGGTTGTCATACTGTAGAAAGGATGTGATTGTGCTGGAGTGTGAAGAAGAGATTCATCAGGACGATAACTGGATTGGAGGACTTTAGTTACGGGGCGATTTAGTTATTGGATAGGTTGGGTTGTTTTCCCTGGAGCTAAGGAAACCGAAGGGTGACCTGATAGAAGTGTATAAGATTATAAGACGCATAGATAGGGTAAAACAGTCAAAGTCTTTTCCCGATGGTAGAGGTATCAGAAAGAGGCCATAGTTTTAAGGTGAAAAGAAGGAGTTTTAAAGGGGATCTAAGGGGTAAGGTTTTTACATAGAAAGTGAACGGAACACTATGCCAGAGGAGGTGGTGGTGAAACCTGATACAATCACTACATTTAAGAGACATTAAAACAGACACAAATAGGTAAGGCATAGAAAGATACTATCCTAATGAGGGCAAAAGGGATTAGTGTACATGGTTAAAAAGGTCAGTATGGACGTGGGCTGAAGGGCCCATTTCTGGATTGTATAGCTAAGGCAAATGATCAGAAGTGCTGTGGGATTGGGAAGTTCTGGGGGGGGGGGGGAGGAACATTGGGGAAGGTGGTGGTAATTGGGTGGTTGCTTACAGATGGAAACCCAGAAGTCCCATTCAGTCACAAAGCTTTCATGCTTGATGGCTTCACACTGGAAATCAGCTTGATTGTTGGACTTGGCCTCAGTCACAAGGGGGGGATCCATATTGGGTTATGGTTCAGTTAGATCAGTTGGATGGACTAACTGAATGCATCCAGATCCTACTGGCCCAAAAGCAGCTCTGCACAAAACTGTCCTCATGTCCCTTTAGCTTCCTGAAGCCAGGGAAGCCCAATTGACTAATGAAAAATTTGTAAAGCAAAGACAGCCAGTCTGCTTAAGATCCTTAAATTGTTAATTTGCCTCCTGGGAACTGGGTGGCTGCTCAGGTGCTCCCTCCATTAAACCTTGAAATGGATAGATGGGAGGCAGGTTTTGCATTCAAATTTTAACACCTGACCTGATCCATTGGGTGCTGAAATTTAGTTTCCTACTCCAAGGCAATTTAATTGTCACTCAGCAGGAGGATATTCAGAACATTACATAATAAGCTGTTGGTAAAGTTGAAGCCTACCGAAATGGCTTTAAAGGGACAGTGTCACCATTGACACAAACTGTCTGAAGAGTCAGAAAGTAAAGATGAATAGCTGTTTATCAGATCGGAAGGAATGTAAAGTTGTGCCCCTAACACCCATGCTTCTTTTTGATATGTATTTATAATTTAGTCTAGGCTCCAGGCCATAATTTTTACACTTTACAGATGGTTTAAAACTTGAAACATAATTAGCAGCGATGATGATATTTGCAAACTTCAGAAAGGCAGAATTGTGAAACAGTCAAGCCTAACGGATGAAATTTAATACAGTGATATGCAAAGTGATTCATTTTGAAGGATAAAAAACAGCAATACAAATTAAAATAAGCAATCTTAAAAAGAATGTTCAAAAGAGAGAACTGGGGGCATGCAAATACAAATTTTGAACATTGTAGGACAAATTGATAAGCTTGTTAAAAATAAAACATCTGCAGTCTGGGCTTTTGGTAATCGGAGCAGAGTACGAAAGCCGCATAGCAAGGTATTTATGCTATTGTTTTCATAAATCACTGTTGTGTCCAATTCTGGACAGGACTTAAGGAAGAAAGCAAAGGTTTTCAGTTATACAGAGCTGCAAAAGGAGTTGCTTGCTGAAAAGCAGTTTTAAAAGAAGAGCTAGGAGAAAATGTTTCCACTGCTAGTAAGAGAGGGTGGGGGAAATGAGGAAACACATACAGGATGTGCTGTTTGACAGAGTGAATCAATGGTAATAAGAGACTACTGGACAACTGAGAAATTTCTGCAGAGGGAAGTAAATCTTTGGAATTCTCTACCTCAGAAGCCTGTGTAAGCTCAGTCACTGAGTTCATTTAATCAGAGACCTAGGGATTTCTGGATATTAAAAGGGATGTGGGAAAAGTGCAGGGAAATGGACTGAAGTAGACCTTGATGAATGTTGGAACATGCTTTAAGTTCCAGCTCCTATTCCTAATTCTTATTTTCTCATAAATGTGAAAAAAGGGTTTTGATGGGCGATGAGGAAAAAAGCACTGTAATGGGACTAATTAGTTTGGTCTTTCAAAAAGCTGGTAACTAATGCAAGGGGCTATGTGGTTTCCCCCGTGCCGTAAAATTTAATGATTCTATAAATATTTGCCACAGGATTCATAATAGCCCAGTTTGAATTCAAAGTTACTAACCTCTGAAGAATTATTAGGTTCTTCCACGTGACGAACACTGCGAGTACGACGTTCCACAGTTGAACGCGTTTGATAAAAATGTTGATTTCGGCGTTGAATCCGCCTCCCTGAATGTGGAAAATAATCCTGACCGTCGCTCTACAACATAAGGAGCAAGGCTCACATTGTAACATTATTTCAACCTGGCCCCACTATCCAAGGTCACCTTGAAAAATTATTTTCTAGTTATTATCACAAGTTGTTGTTAATTGCTGAGTAGTATTACTGCTCTGGCTTATGCAAAATTGATGCTGTGCAAATTCCAGGAAAGTTGAAAGACTGTAGGAAAAGGGTCAATAATGATAGCTGAACAGCAGACATGACAGGGATTCACAAGATATTTAGATTACTAATTTTTTTTTTAAATATACATTTAGAAAATGATATGCTATTCGTAATTCCTCAAAACCAAATCCCTCATCAACAGAGGTGCACCATTGACCAAAATTATATCTGGGCTTTCCAATTAAATGTCATCAGCACATCAGTAAATTAGGATACTCTGTGGCAAGCAACTTACTCCAATTCCTGGGTGAATGCATGTCCAACAACACAAGTCTCATAACTATCCAAAACCATATGGTCTACCCAAGTGGCTCTGCAATCTGCACCTAAACTCCAAATGAGTCTGCATTGTTTTGGAGTTCAGGGTGATAAATATCATTGGCACACAAGATTACATAAAATTCCAAAGCATTTTTATAAGTTAATTAAGGGCATAAGGGCAACCAGGGAAAGAATAGGGCTAATTGGGGATCAATGCAGGGATCTGTACATGCAGCCAGAGAACATACATGGAAATTGTAGCTGAAGAATTCAGAGAGGGGGAAGATGACATTAACAAGTTATCATTAAGTGGACTTAAAAGTGGATAAATCCACTAGGCTTCTTGAGATGTATTCCAGGCTGCTCTGGGAGGCAAGGGAGAAGATTGCTGAAGCCCTGACAGAGATCATTAAACCTACACTGGCCACAGGTGAGGTGCCAGATAACTGAAGAACAGGAAATGTGGTACCTTTATTCAAGGAGGACAACAGGGATAAGCCATACAATTACAGGCCCATTTACCTACAGCAGTGGTAGGGAAATTATTGGAAAAAATCTCAGGGACAGTTAGAGTGCATTACTGAGGGCAGTATGATGTACATACATGGACTTCAATAAGGCCTTTGACAAGGTATCACATGGATCACTGGTCCAAAAGATTAAAGCCCAGAGGATCCAGGACAAGTTGGCAAAATTGTCATAAGAGGCTGAGGGTGATGGTGGAGGGCTATTTTTGAGATTGGAAGCCTGTGACCAGTGATGTACCAAGGATCAGTGCTGACACCCTTGCTGTTTGTAACATATACTGTATTAATAATATGGAAGCAAATGCAGAAGGTAAAATAAGTTTGCAGATGATACAAAATTGGTGGTGGTATTGGAGAGGGTAGTTTTAGGCAACAGGATAATATTGATGAGTTAATAAGACTGACAGAACAATAACACTTAGACATACACAATGAATGGGAGAATCCTGGAGCATTCAGGTACAGAGGCTCCTTGGTACACAAGGACAAGGATCCCCAAAAGCTGCAGCACAGGTAGATGAACTGGTCAAGACAGCATATGGGATACTTGTCTTCATTAGCCAAATCATAAAATACAAGTACATGGAGGTTATGGTGCAACTTTTATAAAACATTAAAAGGCCACAGCTGGAGTACACACTATAGGAAGGACATAATTGCACTGAGTGCATGCAAAGGAGATTTACCAGGCAGTTGCCTGGGAATGCAGTATTGTAGTTATGATCAGAGGGTAGATTATGCCAGCTTTATTTTCCATGGAGCAGAGAAAGTTGAGGGGGACCTAACTGAGGTATGCAAAGGTATGAAAGGCATAAAAAAGAGGTAGTAGGAATCACAAGACATTGTATACTTGCATTAAAAACACTAGGGAGAGGGTAGGACTACTCAAGGATAACGGAGGGAATTTATACTTGAAATCAGATGTGGTGAGGTACTAAATAGAACACAGAACAGTACAGCCTGGGAAAAGGACCTTCAGCCCACGATGTCTGTGCTGACCATTATGCCAACCTAAATATACCTTTATGCAACCACATACAAATTCTACATATAGAAGAGTAATTAAAAGTTTCTGTAACATTGAGTACTTTTTTCTGCATGACTCACTTGCAATCCAAAGTCCTGAGTCAACACTAGAGCCTCACAATTCGGATCCTTTTTTTTCTTTCCTAATTCAAGCAAATACAAAAATGAAAGGCTCCACAAATCAAAAACCTATGGACCCTAAATATATTTTGCTCCCCTGAGGAGGTTACAAATATTTGTGGGCCTTGCAATAATTTCTTCTCTTCAAGTTCTGACCCAACCAACACCGTTCCTCCACAAGTCTGCCCCAAATGCCACCTAGCATGTGGTTTTCAGCCCATGCTCATCCTCTGGCCTGTTCTTATACTTTAATCTGCACATCACAGCATGTCCCTTTATTTTCTGCCTCCAATTTATACACTTATCAGCATCTGGTTTAACATAGTAGGCCACATAGTGGGCAGGCACAGTAGTGTAGCGGTTAGCGTAACACTATTGCAGCACCAGCGACCCAGGTTCAATTCCAGCCAGTCTGTAAGGAGTTTGTACGTTCTCCCCGTGACTGTGTGGATTCCCTCCGGGTGCTCCGATTTCCTCCCACATTCCAAAGACTTACAGGTTAGGAAGTTGTGGGCATGCTATGTTGGTGCCAGAAGCGTGGCGACACTTGCGGGCTGCCCCCAGAACACTATGCAAAAGATGCACTTCACTTCGTGTTTCAGGTACATGTGACTAATAAGGATACCTTATCTTATATTTGTAGTTCTCAGTGTGTCACATGGCTGCATCCACACAACAAAAAAAACAGAGCACAGCCAGTTGGTGATGCTATCTCAATTCCAGAGACCCAGGTTTGATTCTGACCTTAAGCAAAATTGGGGAAAGTATTAGGTAGGTGCTGGGGAGAGTCTATTGTGAGCAAATGTTACTGGGCAAGTTCATATCTGCCAATTGGTGCCATTTAAACGCCAACTGATCAGAATTCAGGACCAACATATTCCCGTAGGGAAGAAAGACAAGGACGGCAAGGTTTGGGATCCTTGGATGATGAGAGATGTGGCAAATTTAGTCAAAAAGTAAAAGGAAATGTATGCAATATTTAGGAAGCTGAAATCAGACAGGGCTCTTGAGGAATATAAAGGAAGTAGGAAAGAACTTAACCAGGGAATCAAGAGGGCTGAAAGGGGGGCATGAAATGTCCTTAGTGACCAGGATCAAGGAAAATCCCAAGGCATTTTGCACATATATGAAAAACAAGAGGGTAACTAAGGAGAGGATAGAATCACTCGAGGACAAATCAGGGAATTTATGTCTGGAGTCAAAGGAAGTGGCCCAAGCATTAAACAGGTACTTTGCATTGGTATTCACCAAGGAGAAAATGGAGGATAGAGAAATCAGGGAGGGGTATGCTGATATTCTAGGGCATGCTAGATAGACAAATAAAATATGCAGGGAATGGAGGAATATGGAACATGTACAGGCAGAAGAGATTTAGTTTAAATTAGCATCTTGCTTGGCATAGAAATCATGGGCCGAAGGGCCTGTTCATGTTCTAGGTGTTGACTGTGTGGATATGCACATTCTCCTTGGGACTACTTGGGTTTCCCCAGGTTTCCTCACACATGCCAAAGCTGCGCTAGTTGGCAAGTTAATTGGCTCCTGTAAGTTGCCCTTTAGCATAGGTGGGTGGATGGGAGGGGAGGGGCTGGGGGTAGTGATGGGGATGCAAGAGGGAAAAAAAAAGATATGGTTGGGGTAATTGGCTACTTGTGATTGGTACAGACAGTGGGCTGAAGGAGCTATTTCATGCTGTATGACTCCTTGATGCCACACAACTCTAGCAATGTGCTGATTGGACAACAAAAGACCAGTGAGCTGAGAGTACACAACAATTGATCTAAATAAAGAGCTTCTATTTTTCCCCATTTATTCAGTATCTACATGCAAAAGAATCTTTTAACCACATGAAGAACTTGATGTCATACTGGAAATATTTAAATCATGTGGATTTCCTCATTCCCACTCTGTGACTTGCCCCTTTGTAAAATGTCACCTTGTCCTTCCATCAGTTTTTTTTGTTCTTGACATAAACTTCACAAAAGCACAAGGATGCATTTACTTTTTAGCTATAAGGAAGTTGGATAAAATTATTAAGAGTGGCTACAATTTTTTAAGATTTTTAGTGTGTTTCCACATTTGAATATTACAGCCATGTTATTATGCATTTAATATTTACTTGTTTCTAATTTTTTTTTACTTTCACTGATCAAGCCTTGCACAGGCTACCTATTCCATTGCTGAGGGCAACCCTTTTGTTCAACTTGAGCTGATGTGAGCCCCTAATTAAATACATAAATATCCTGACCCAGGGATTTTTCCAAGTTTATGAATTAATCAGAGACACTCCACAGGATGTACAAACAGTTACTGGAGAAACTGAGTCAGACAGCATCTGTGGAGGGAAATGGAGCGTTGATGTTTCAAGTCAAGACCCTATATCTTGTCTGAAAGATAGTAGATATAAAAAGGTGAAGGGAAGGGATGGAGCAAGAGGAGGATCCAGGTGAGGAGGGGTGATAAGCAGATGAAGGAGGGAAGAGTGGAAATAATGACAGAGGCTGGGAGGTGATAGGTAGAGGCAACAAAGGGCTGCAGATTATGGAATCTGATAGGAGAAGGTGAAGCATGGAATCAAATAAGGGAGGTGGGCAGGGCAGATGTGAACACAGATGGAGTGGGTGGCAGAGGGGAAAGAAACAGAGAGATGGGGGGGATGCTATGATGGATGCAGGAGGATCTGGGTAGATTGGGAGGAGAGAAAAAAAGGAACAGAGGGGGAGCAGTTTACCTGAAATTGTAAAACTCAATGTTCATGTCACAGGCTGACAGATTACCCAGGTGGAATACAAGGTGCTATTCCTCTAGCTTGCATTTAGCCTCACCCCAGCAGTGGAGCAGGCCAAGGACAGTCATATCGTTGAGGGATTGTGGTGGAGAATTAAGATGGCTAGCAACCAGGAGTTCAAAAGGCCATGGTGGACAGAGTGAAGGTGTTCGGCAAAATGGTCGCCTAGTCACATCAATGTGGGGAGGCCACATCAGGAGCACCGGCTGCACTAAACAAGGCCAGGGGAGATACATGTAAATGTCTGCCTCACCTGGGCCCTAAACGGCCCTTTCAGGTCTGCAGTCTCTTGGGTCTCCACTTCACAGAAATGCTGACTTCAGCAGATGTATGAAAAGGTAAGGTTTTTTTTGGAAAAATACTATTTTATTCAGGTTGTTAACACTTGTCTTTCCAAAAGTTAGCACAAATTGTCTTCAGGTGTGGGTTTCAGGAGGAGTCATGGATTGTGCAAATTTTTGCAGAAGAACACTGTACAAAGAAGTTTGAAAACCAGCGATATGAATACACACTAGATTCAACACAGGAAAGTAACATTAAGTGACTGGACGATAGCTAATATTGTTCCATTGCTCAAAAAAGGCTCTAAGAATAAGCCGGGAAATTATAGGCCGGTGAGCCTGAAGTCAGCAGTGTGTAAATTATTGGAAGGTATTCTTAGGAATAGGATATACAAGTATTTGGATAGACAGGGCCTGATTAGGGATCATCAGCATGGCTTTGAGAGTGGTAGGTCACGTCTAACCAACCTTGTAGAGTTTTTTTGAGGAGGTCACCAAGAAGGTCGATGAGGGAAAGGCAGTGGACATTGTCTACGTGGACTTTAGCAAAGCCTTTGACAAAGTCCCACATGGGAAGCTTGGCATTCAGGATGAAGTAGTCAATTGGATTCAACATTGGCTCAGCAGGAGAAGCCAGAGAGTGGTAGTAGATAGTTGTCTCTCTGACTGGAGGCCTGTATCTGGTTGTATGTCGCAGAGATCAGTGCTGGGCCCATTGTTGTTCATCATCTATATTAATGATTTTGATGATGTGGTAAACTGGATCAGCAGATTTGCAGATGACACCAAGATTGAGGGTATAATGGACAGCGAAGAAGGCTATCAAAGCTTGCAGCATGATCTTGACCAGCGAGGTAAATGAGCTGAAGAATAGCAGATGGAATTTAATGCAGACAAATGTGAGGTGTTGCACTTTGGAAGGACAAACCAGGGTACCACAGTGAATGGTAGGGCTCTAAGGTGTGAGGTAGAACAAAGGGACCTGGGAATACAGATCCATAGTTCCGTGAAAGTGGTGCCACAAATAAATAAGAGTTGTAAAGAGAGCTTTTAGCACTTTGGCCTTCATAAATAAGGGCACTGAGTACAGAAGTTGGGATATTATGTTGAAGTTGTACAAGACGTTGGTGAGGCTGTATTTGGAGTATTGTGCATAGTTCTGGTCACCTACCTACAGGAAAGATATCAATAAGCCTGAAAGAGTGCAGAGAAAATTTACAAAGATGTTGCCAGGACTTGAGCACCTGAGTTACAGAGAAAGGTTGAATAGTCTAGAACAATACAGCACAATATAGGCCCTTCCGCCCACCATGTTGCACCGACCTTTAAACCTCACCTAAGACTATCTAACCCCTTCCTCCCACATATCCCCCTATTCTAAATTCCTCCATATGCTTATCAAAGAATCTCTTGAATTTGACCAATGTACCTGCCTCCACCACCACCCCAGGCAGCACATTCCATGCACCAACCACTCTCCGGGTAAAAAACCTCCCTCTGATATCTCCCTTGAACTTCCCACCCATTACTTTAAAGCCATGCCCTCTTGTATTGAGCATTGGTGCCCTGGGAAAGAGGTGCTGGCTGTCTACTCTATCTATTCTTCTTAATATTTTGTATACCTCTACCATGTCTCCCCTCATCCTCCTTCTCTCCAAAGAGTAAAGCCCCAGCTCCCTTAGTCTCTCCTCATAAGCCATACTCTCTCATCCAGGCAGCATCCTGGTAAATCTCTTCTGCACCCTTTCCAACGCTTCCACATCCTTCCTATAATGAGGCAACAGAGTTTTGTAGAGCTGCATCATTACCTAGTGGCTCTTAAACTCGATCCCACGAGTTATGAAAGCAAACATCCCATGAGCTTTCTTAACTACCCTATCCACCTGTGTGGCAACTTTCAGGGATCTGTGGATATGAACCCCCAGATCCCTCTGCTCCTCCACACTACCCAGTATCCTGCCATTAACTTTGTACTCTGCCTTGGAGTTTGTCCTTCCAAAGTGTACCACCTCACACTTCTCTGGATTGAACTCCATCTGTCACTTCTCAGCCCAGCTCTGCATCCTATCAATATCCCTCTGCAATCTTCAATCATTGTGTAGTCTGCAAACTTGCTAACCCACCCTTCTACCCCCTCATCCAAGTCATTAATAAATATCATGAAAAGTAGAGGTCCCAGAACTGATCCTTGTGGGACACCACTAGTCACAGCCCTCCAATATGAATGCAATCCCTCCACCACAACCCTCTGCTTTCTACAGGCAAGCCAATTTTGAATCCACTCGGCCAAGCCTCCCTGGATCCCATGTCCTCTGACCTTCTGAAGAAGCCTACCATGTGGAACATTGTCAAACGCCTTACTAAAATCCATGTAGACCAGATCTACTGCACTACCCTCATCAATCTTCTTGGTCACCTCCTCAAAGAACCCCATCAGGCTTGTGAGACATGATCTGCCCTTCACAAAGCCACGCTGGCTGTCCCTAATCAGTCCATGATTCTCTAAATGCTCATAGATCCTATCCCTAAGAGTCCTTTCCAACAACGTGCCCACCACAGACATAAGGCTCACTGGTCTGTAATTCCCTGGACTATCCCTACTACCTTTTTTGAATAAGGGGACAACACTTGCCACCCTCCAGTCCTCCGGTACCATTCCCGTGGACAACGAGGACTCAAAGATCCTAGCCAACAGTTCAGCAATCTCCTCCCTCGCCTCACGGAGCAGCCTGGGGAATATTCTGTCAGGCCCCGGGGACTTATCTGTCCTAATATTTTCTAACAGCTCCAACACATCCTCTCTCTTGATATCTACATGCTCCAGAACATTAACCTTACTAACACTGTCCTCAGTGTCATCAAGGCCCCTCTCCTTGGTGAATAGAGGAGAAGTATTCATTGAGAACCTCACCCACTTCCACAGCTTCCAGGCACATCCTCCCACCTTTGTCTCTAATCGGTTCTATGCTCTTCACATAAGTGAAAAAAGCCTTGGGATTTTCCTCAACCCTACTCGCCAAGGCCTTTTCATGTCCCCTTCTTGCTCTCCTCAGCCCCATCTTAAGTTCCCTCCTTGCTACCCTATATTCCTCATGAGCCCTATCTGATCCTTGCTGCCTACACCTCATGTATGCTGCCTTCTTCTTCCTAACTAGTTGTTCCACCTCTCAAATCACCCATGGTTCCTTCACCCTGCCATTCTCTCTCTGCCTCACTGGGACAAATTTATCCCTAACATCCTGCAAGAGATCCCTGAACAACAACCACATCCCCATAGTACACTTCCCTTCAAAAATATCATCCCAATTTACTCTCACGAGTTCTAGCCTTAGAGCTTCAATTTGCCCTTCCCCACTTAAATATCTTCCTGTCCTCTTTGCTCCTATCCTTGTCCATGACAATGCTAAAGGTTAGGGAGTGGTGGTCACTGTCTCCCAAATGCTCACCTACTGAGAGATCTGTCACCTGACTCGGTTCATTACCTAATACTAGATCTAATACGGCATTCCCTCTAGTCGGCCTGTCAACATACTGTGACAGAAATCTGTCCTGGACACACTTAAACTCTGCCCCGTCTAAACCTTTGGTACTAAACAGGTGCCAATCAATATTTGGGAAGTTGAAGTCTCCCATGATAACAACCCTGTTATTCTTCCACCTTTTCAAAATCTGCCTCCCAATCTTCTCCTCAGTATCCCTGCTGCTACCAAGGGGCCTATAGAATACTCCCAGTAGAGTAACTGCTCCTTTCTTGTTCTTAAACTCTACCAATATTGACTCTAGAGAGGATCCTTCTACATTATCCACCCTTTCTGCAGCTGTAATAGTATCCCTGACCAGTAATGCCATCCCTCCTCCTCTTCTCCCCGCCCCCCAATCCCTTTTAAAACACTGACATCCAGGAATATTCAATATCCATTCCTGTCCTGGTGACAGCCAAGTCTCTGCAAGAGCCACAACATCATGTCCCATGTACTTATCCAAGCTCTCAGTTCATCACCCTTATTCCTGATACTTCTTGCATTTAAGTAAATGCACTTTAGCCCATCCACCTTTCTACTTTTATAGCCTGTGCTTTGCTTCTCCTTCCGCAAAGCCTCTCTACATGTTAGATCTGACATTCCACATCCACTTCTTCCTCTGACCTAACCCTCTGGTCCCCATCCCCCTCGCAAACTAGTTTAAACCCTCCTGAACCACAGTAGCAAACCTGCCTGCAAGGATGTTGGTCCCCCTCGGGTTCAGGTGTAACCCGTCCTCTCTGTACAGGTCCCACCTTCTCCAGAAGAGATCCCAGTGATCCAAAAATCTAAAACCTTGCCCCCTGCACCAACTCCTCAACCACACATTCATCTGCCATCTCCTCCTATGCTTACCTTCACTATCATGTGGCACTGACAGCAATCCTGAGATTAGGTTAGGTTAGGACTTTATTCCCTGGAGTGCAGAAGAGTGAGGGGAGATCTTACAGAGGTATACAAAATTATGAGGGGTATAGATAGGGTGAATGCATGCAGGCTTTTTCCTCTAAGGTTAGGTGAGACTAGAACTGGAGGACATAGGTTTAGGGTGAAAGATGAAATACTTAAGGGGAAACGTCTTCACTCAGAGGGTGGTGTGAGTGTGGAACGAGCTGCCAGCGGAAGTGGTAGATGCAGGTTTAACTGTAACATTTAAGAGAGGTTTGGATAGGTACATAGATGGGAGGGGTTTGGAGGGATATGGTCCTGGTACAGGTAGATGGGACTAGGCAGACGGTCAGGTGGCATGGACGAGATGGACCGAAGGACCTGTTTCTGTGCTGTAATACTCAATGACTCCAAGAAGAATTTGATACAATCCAGATTGAAACTCTCTGACTGGTAATGTTTGGTGCAAGTTTGAGGATCGGGCAGCTATTATATACCTGAAGGGGGATTGAAGGTGCAATTTTCCATGGCCACATATAACCTCATACCTTGAAACTTCAGGAGTGCGGTACCAACAACGAAGAGTCCCTACAATAATCCCTCCTTATGGTGAACCACCTCTTGTGGCTCTATCCTGCCAATGGGCCAGGACGTAACCAGAGGTTGACACTGAGAAGTCAAAAGACACTGGCATAACATGATTCTGTGACCACGTCAGACTAATGGGACAGTATTTGAGAGGAGGATCCTGCAGGGTCAACTGGGCTGTATGCGTCTTTTGTTTTTTTTCCTAAATCTAGCACCTAGATCAATGCCAGGGAAACTATGGTTTTATTCTGATTGTCTTTTGACGTACAAGTTTAATACAAGTGAGTGGATTCCTTGGTCATTTCAGACAGCAGTTAAGAATGAAACATGTTGCTGTTTGGAGTCATACAGAAGCTCGAACACTGGTGAAGAACATTAATGAACCAAATCTTTTTTTTACAAAAAATGCGGTGACACAGTTAGCAATTATTGATAGTAGCATTTTGTACAAATTCCAAACCTAATTAACAGAATTTTAGGCTAAACAGAATTTTCCAAACTGCTGGAGTAGGATAACAGGTTGTTCTACCATTTGAGAATAAATAATAATGACAGCTACTAGAACATAGAACAATACGACACAAGAACAGCCCTTCAGCCCACAATGTCTGCACTGAATACGATGCCAAATTAAACCAAATCTCTTCCACCTGTACGTGATCTATATCCCTCTATTACCTGCATATTCACGTCTGTCTAAAAGCCTCTTAAACACCACTATAGTATCTGCTTCCACCACTATCCCTAGCAGCCATTCTAAGCACCTACCACTCTGGAAAAAAAACTTTCCCCCTCTCACCTTGAAAGCACATCTCCTAGTATTTGACATTTGGGAAAAAGACTTTAATTGTCTACCCTATATATGCCTCTCATAATTTTATAAATTTCTATTAGGTCTCCCCTCAGCCATCAACACTCCAGAAAAACAACAACCCAAGTTTATCCAACCTCTCCCGATAGCTCATACCCTCTAATCCAGGCAGCATGCTGATAAATCTCTTCTGCACCCTTTCCAAAGCCTCCATATCCTTCCTGTAATGGGGCGACCAGAACGGCACACGACACTCCAGGTACAGCCTAACCGAAGTCTTATATAGCTGTAACACGACTTCCTTACTCTTGTACTCAGTGCCCTGACCAATGAAGACGAGCGTGCCACTCTTTCCCACTCTATATATTTGTGTGGCCACTTTCAGGGAGCTATGGACTTGGACCCCAAGATCTCTCTGTACATCAATGCTGTTAAGGGTCCTGCCATTAATTGTATAATTTCCTCTTACATATGACCTCCCAAAATGCAACATCTCATGTGCTCGGATTAAGCTCCATCTTCCATTTCTCCACCCATATCTGTAACTGATCTATATTCTGCTGTATCAATTAACAGCTCTCTACACTGTTCACAACTCCACCAATCTGTGTCTAGCCCATTGTTATTTTGACACCAAATCCTGACTAATACATCATCTAAAATTAGTTCCCTACAGAACCACCCATTCTTAACACCAGAAATTACAGAAAACAAGATTTCATGTTTGGTCTGTCTTACTAAAGGGTGCTAACCACTTATTCACTTTCAGAGAATCACAGAATCGTACAACCCTGAAACAGTCCCAATCTGCCCACCTTGTCCATGCTGACTGTGATGCCCATTTACACCAATCCCATTTGCCTCCATTAGGCCCATATTCCTTCATGCCCTTCCTATCCATGTACTTGTCTAAATGCCTTAACACTAATTGTGTCTGCTTTTATCTCCTCCTCTTGCAAATCATTCCAGATTATGACTACCTTCTGTGGGAGAAACCTACCCTCAGATCTCCTTTAAATTTATACCCGTGGCCTCTAGTTCTACACTCCCTTCACAGAACCACACAACTGTACAGCACAGAAATGGCCCCTTTGGCCCACGTTGCCCACGCTGACCATGATGCCTATCTATGCTAATCCCATTTCCCCTTGCATTAGGCCCATGTACTTTGATTGGAAAGGCATAGAGGACATGTCCAAATGACATTTAAACATTATAATTGTATGCGCCTTCACGATCTTCTCTGGCAGATTGTTTCAGATATTCACACTGTCTTTAAAAACTTACCCGTCAGATCTTTACATTTCTGCCCTCTCACCTTAAATCTGCCCTCTTGTTCTAGACTCCCCTGACCTGGAAAAAAAAAGACACTGACCATCTAACCTATCCATGCCGCTCAATTTTATAAACCTCTAAAAGATCACCCCTCTGCTGAATGTTGTTTCAAAAATTGCAATTTAGTTCTTTAATAAAGAATCAAATTTTTCAATGTTCCATTTTTCAGTGGAACATTTTTCACTAGGGTACAATGTATGTTGATTTTGTGTTCAGTTGTTGGTTAAGGTATATTACAAAGTTCTGGTTACAGGTTGAAATCTCAATGTCAAGTCCAAAGACAACAGAAATAAGATGACCTAAACAAGAGAACATTAATATAACCAAACACTGTGTAAAGCTCTGCCAAATGAACATATTTTTGGTATTTACCTTCTGTGTTGGTTGCAATGGTTTACGTTTTTTCTCAGTTGTGTACAGATTAATTTCTCCATCTCCTTTGCAAAGGCGCAATTCCTCCTGAAATCTGAAATCAGTCAATTCTTCTAAGTGGACAACATTCATTTTTTTAATGAAGTTATTTACATATTTAATATGCTCTCCCAAATTTCTGTAAGTCATATGTCAAGGAAGAAAACAATGAATCCTTGTAAAAGCAGAATATGTTTGCCAATAGCTACCTTTCAAATCTGAATTCAAAACTGGTCATGTTATATAGATTATCTGATGAAATCAACCAAATAACAACTGCATCTGTGAAATCGGGCACATTCTCCATTTAAGTAACTTCAGGACAACAAAGATAATTTGAAGGAGTTCATAAAAAAATATGATATCAAGTGTTAATGTGTGGTTCCACTATTCTGCAAACTGTGCAATGGCTCATTCATTTTGGGAATTTAATGATTCCCAAAGATTTACACAGTTCAAAGACTTATACAGCAGAACATAATTTTAATTTGAAATGCAAAGGCATGAACCTATGGAGGATATTATCCATTTCAAAAATAAAGATGATCGTGAAACATGTAGCACTGAAGTCAGATAATGTGTACCCTGCATCTAAAAAATGATCCCAAAATATTAATATTTAACGAATATTGTAATCTAAATATTTATAT
Organism: Pristis pectinata; assembly: GCF_009764475.1. Taxonomy (NCBI): domain Eukaryota; kingdom Metazoa; phylum Chordata; class Chondrichthyes; order Rhinopristiformes; family Pristidae; genus Pristis; species Pristis pectinata. Next base: position 46,665,341 of record NC_067412.1, read on the forward strand.
GATGGCGTACGACAGGCTGATATGCTGGGGCATTTCGACATGAGGAAATAGGATGTGCTGGAACTATAGAAAAAAATTAGGATAGATAAGTCACCGGGGCCAGATGGGATATAATTACGGGAAGCTGGGGAAGAGATTGCTGCCCCTTTGGCAATGATATTTGTGTCCTCACGGGCCACAGGAGTAGTGCCAGATGATTGGAGGGTGGCAAATGTTGTTACTTTGTTTACGAAAGGGAGTAGGGGTAATTCTGGGAATTACAGACCAGTGAGTCTTACTTAAGTGGTGGGCAAATTACTGGAGAAGATTCTCAGAGACAGGATTTATGGGCATTTAGAGAAGCGTAGGCTGATTGGGGACAGTCAGCATGGCTTTGTGAGGGGCAAGTCATGCCTCATGAGCTTGATTGAATTCTTTGAGAATGTGACAAAGCATATTGAAGGTAGAGCAGTGGATGTGCTGTACATGGATTTTAGTAAGGCATTTGATAAGGTTCCTCATAGAAGGCTTATTCAGAAAGTCAGGAGGCATGGGATCTAGGGAATCTTGGCTGTGTGGATTCAGAATTGGCTCACCCACAGAAGACACAGGGTGGTGGTAGATGGAGCATATTCTGCCTAGAGGTTGGTGACCAGTGGTGTTCCGCAGGGATCTGTTCTGGGACCCCTGCTCTTTGTGATTTTTATAAATGACTTGGATGAGGATGTGGAAGGGTGGGTTAGTAAGTTTGCTGATGATACAAACGTTGATGGTGTTGTGGATAGTGTAGAAGGTTGCTGTAGATTGCAACAGGATATTGATAGAATGCAGAGCTGGGCTGAGAAGTGGCAGATGGAGTTCAACCCGGATAAGTGTGAAGTGATGCACTTCAGGAGATTGTATTTGAAGGCAGAATACAAGGTTAATGGCAGGACTCTTAGCAGTGTGGAGGAACAGAGGGATATTGGGGTCCATGTCCATAGATCCCTCAAGGTTTCCATGCAGATCAATAAGGTTGTTAAGAAAGCAAATGGAGTGTTGGCCTTCATTAGTCGGGGTATTGAGTTCAAGAGCTGAGAGGTGATGTTGCAACTCTGATAGATCTCTGATCAGACCACACTCGGAGTATTGTGTTCAGTGCTGGTCGACTCTATTGGAAGGATGTGGAAGCTTTAGAGAGGGTGCAGAGGAGACTTACCAGGATGTTGCCCGGATTGGAGAGCATGTCTTATGAGGATAGGTTGAGCAAGCTAGGGCTTTTCTCTTTGGAGAGGAGGATGAGAGGTGACTTGATAGAGGTGTACAAGATGATAAGAGGCATAGATAGAGTGGACAGTTGACTTTTTCCCAGTGCGACAATGGCTAACACGAGGGGACATAACTTTAAAGTGATTGGAGGAAGGTATAAGGGGGATGTCAGGGGTAAATTTTTTTTATTACACGAGAGTGGTGGATGCGTGGAACCCCTGCAGAGGCTGTGGGGGAAGATACATTAGGGGCATTTAAGAGACTCTTAGATAGAAAAATAGGGGGCTATGTGGGAGGGAAGGGTTAGATAGATCTTAGAGCAGGATAAAATGTCGGCACAACATTGTGGGCCAAAGGGCCTGTACTGTACTCATACTCCAGCAACAAAATAGATACAACCTTTAATACTAGAATCAAACATTACAACATGCATAATTTGCAGTAGCCAATGAAATAAAGCAAGCATCTCTTCTAACAAGAAGAAAGTTAAATAGCAATATGCATGTAACTTATTAAAAAGAATAAAAGAATTGCAATTATGTGTCTTCCTCAGGTACAGTGTACTCGTGTTAGAGGAGTTGTGTTCTGTGTTGTGAGTTACCCCCCCCACCCCGCCCATTGAATTCAAATGTTACAAGTGAAGATGCCTTCCTGATCGAAGCTTTTCTTTCAACTGCAATGACCCCACAGCTGCACAGTCTGTAAGCAAGGGAATTCTGATTATAATGTGGACAGACTGAGAGCTTTGTTGTTTTAATTAACTAGAAATGGATGTTACATTGTTTGATAAAGTATAATTGGAAGAGATTGTCATCAATTTCCAAAGAAAATCCCTTAAGTGGCCTCCTGCTGTGAACCAGCAACCTGTGATTGTTGTCCTCGATAAACAGAAAAAGTATACAGAGAATTGAACTAGTTTATTTCTTTTTCACCATAAGTTTTTATAAGGGTGAATTTTAATTCCATATCTCAAATTTCTTGGCTGTAATCTGTGAATTCTGCAAGGGTGAATTTGTGTCACTCAAACTGTACACAAGAATTAAGAAATAGTTTAAAGTGCTTTCATTGGACAGACACACCCATTTGTATTCATTTGTGGAACAGTATTCTTACCTGCTAATTCCAGGTGGAAGCTCCATAACTACAACCCTCCTGCTCCATGCCATCAGGTCTCTCTCTGTAGCAATTTGACTCCTAGGAGCATTATTATGCATTTGTCGGACACCTTCAATTTGACCACTCCGTCGAAGTCCAATATTCGGTGAAGACAGCAAGGCTGTAATATAGAACAGTTCCTTACTATTTGTAGGAAGCGTGTTTAAAATATGCAGCATGGTTAGAGCAATTACAGATAAATAACCCAAGGTTTATTTCAAAATGTCCACAAAAGGGATTTAGACTGTTGCAGCACTCACAACTAACAGATCAGACCACTGATCCACAGTCCTGCCATGCACAGCCTTGAACAGCCACATTCTCAATGATGACATAGCCCAACAGAGGAGTGAAGAAGACAAGGTAGAAGTATTCACAAAACAATTACAGATAAAAATTATCCATTCAATCTCCTTCTAAACTTCCCATCATTGGGGCACACATGCCAAAACAATGACAATGAAAACTGCTGGGAATATTCAGCAGGTCAAACAACATCTGTGGAAAGAAAATCAGAACATTACAGGTTGAAGACCCTTCACTAATTTTACTTCTTTTTCTCAGATTATGCCTGACTTGAATATTCTGTTCTGTTTTTATTTCAGATTTCCAGCATCTGCACCCAATACAACCAATCATCATCCCATTCAGGCTATTTCAATGCACAGCAAACTGATAGGAGGAGTCAATAACAGTTGTTTCAAGAATCACTTGCTTATCAATGTTCATTTTCAGTTTCACCTGAAGCACCTGTTGCCAGACTTAAGATTTAGTTAAGTCTGCATTTAGCATTCTATTTAACCAGTAGTTTCTTTTGTACTTTTCATCAATAAAAACTGCTATTGGCAGTTGCACACTTCATTAAGTTGTCTGTAATCACTATCAGCAGGAACTGACTCAGGTCTCTGCAATTTTAGCAAAAACATCTTGCATTTATATCAGCCAATACATGAAATGTGGGATTTCAGTGAGTGAAGGAATTAGGTGAAGGGAAAGAAAGTAAGTACTGGGTTAGTATTTTGAGGAAACATCACTGTTGAATTAATAAGAAATAACCGCAGCAGCTGATGTTAGTGTTTGCAGTTTGGGAAACATTAGCTCAGACCTCATGAACTGCAGGCTGAACATCAGGAACACTTCGAGAAGACAGTCACCCTGTTTAGGTTAAGTACTATAGAGATGATCAGAGGACATGAAGACACGACTACGAGTCATATCTCATGGAAATTAGCCCACTACAGTGCTGGTATTCAAGTACCTATCTATACTCACCCCATTTTCCAGCACTGTGTTGCCCAGTGGACAGATGGGACTAGCTCATTGGGTAACAGTCAGCATGGACCAGTTGGGCCAAAGGGCCTGTATTCATGCTCTATGACACTTGAAAGGCCATAAAAGGTCAAGTGGTCATTTAAATAAATCTTTAATCTTGTGAGATTATCTGCCTTCACCACCCCACAGGAAGTGCATTCAAGATTTCAAACACCATCTGGGTGGGATAAGTATTCAAATTCCCCTCTAATCTCCTACCACTCACCTTAAACCTATGCCCTCTGGTTATGGACACCTTTGCTATTGGGAAAAGGTATCCATGCCCCTCGATTTTATATATCTCCGGGGGGGGGGGGGGGGGGGGGGGGGGAGAGGGGGTTGCGTGGAGAAAGTGAGAGAGGGTGGGGGAGAGCGAGAGTGGGGGAGAGAGAGAGAATTTTTGGTCTGCAGGGGAGTCAAGTATTATGAGCAACAGGTAGAAAAGTAGATTTGAGGTCATGATCAGCTCATTTAGACTTGAGGGGCCTCTTAGGTAAACCTCCTTCTGTTCTTAATGCAGGAAGTATGCACCCATTTCATATTCCACCCAATTACAGTTGATCCAAACATTCCCCATTGGGTGGGTCATGTCAAATTATCCTCAATCCTCAAATAATAATTGTCACAATGATTCAATGCAAAATAAAACTTTAGGAAATATATTTTTATCCTTTTTTCAAAAGCAGGCTGCCGCAATTTGCAATGAAGCAACAATGGTGCAAGTATATTAAATTATGAGATTATTTTAGGGAGGATTCAGCTATAGTATACTGCCACTTGTGCATCTGTTTGGTTTGTAAATTGTATTAATCTTTTCATAAAGGAATACTAAGATGTACTGCATTAAACAAGTACAATGTTATAAGGCATCTGCTTTTAATGAATGAGGATGATATTATGAGACTGCTAGTTTTGATATATACTGTTACTCACCACTGCTTAGTGAATTTGATCTACTGTAAGGACCATCTGATACAGATATTCCTTCACTTCTCTGCCTCATGTCATGTTCTCGCTGGAGTTCTCTAATAGCATCATCTAGAACACTGGTTTCCTGGTCATTTTCGTACTGATTATCTGTCTGTTGGCTTATGACCTGTTCCACTACTTCACCGTTACCTGAAAGAGAAATTGGTCTTTATCAATTTCATTTACATTTCAGATACAAGTAAATATCCTCTTTCCTCCAAATATTTAGTTACTAAAGAATCAACAAGGTAATAGTTTACTGAAGATACAAAATATTCAACACTAGAACTGGAAAAAAGATAAATGAGATTTTAGATATTTTCAGTGATCTCAGAATTTTTAGCAAAGGTGAAAGCACACATCGTAGGTAGCCTTCTGACTCGGGCTGGAAACTGGTTAGGCGTTACGAGTGAGAGAAGAGGAAAATGGTTTACTCTTATCATCAAGAAGCAATGAGTGGCATTTCCCAAGGTTCTGTTCTGGGCCTGAAGTTCACCATATTTACTAATAACTCAATTGTTTCAACAAAAAGTTTGTAAGATGACATTCATTTGGAAGGTTCAGGAATGCAGATGGGAACAGGAAGTTACAATAGGACAGGCTGTCAATGAGCAGGCAAAATTATGGGCATATGGGAAATGTTGGTCTTTTTTTTATTTACATGGGAAAAGTACAAAGTCACCTCCTTTGAATGCAAAGAGATAAACAGGAATATTTAATAAATATGGGAAAACAAAAGATTGCAGAGTAGCGAAGATATTTGGAAATCTAAGTTTATACAACATCAAAAGCTAGCAAACAGATATACAAGCAAATACTGTAATCAATCTCAAGGGGCCCTGATGACTAAGGGGAGGAAACTATGCTTTAGATGTACACAACTGGAGTGAGGCACAATCAATTTTGGTCCATATATGTCAGAAACCTTTACTGGAAGGATTCCTGCACAGATTCACTAAACTGCCTCTAAAACTCAGCACGTATTACCTGAGTATAGAAGGCTGATGGGTCAAAGCATTTAAAATACTGAAAAGATACCAAAAAACTATTTTATGAAAAGCTAGACCATCCAGGAGAAGATTTCATTTTTATCAAACAGAGTATCATGGAAATTTACAATTCTTTTCATTGAACTGGATATTCAGATATTTGGAGCTTTCACGACTGAAATTGAAAGTTATTGGTGTTAAGGACATGGACCAAAAGTAGAAAAGTAGTGTCAATCAGCCATAACCTAACTGAATGGCAGAACAGGCTTGAGGAGCTAAATGTCTAACTCTTATTTTTAACAATAATACATTTATATTAAACAAAATTGGCTTAGAATCTTTAATTCCTTTCGCCTTTAAAAAGCAATAGTGTCTGCAAAATACAGAATTTACAAATGGACAAGACCTACAAATCCTATACACACAGGGAAGGTGTAATACTTACTTCTTGCCCCCAAGTGGATAACCTTACTGCACTTGTCCCCAATGACACTGGACCTCATCTAACTTCAATAATCTCAAATATCTCATATGGTCTTGCATTATGACAACATACACCAGGATGAGAAACTATACTACTCATATAATGATAATTCAGAGGCAAAGGGGATCTTTCACTCATGAGTATATCCAGCATTCACAAATATTACTAATATCATTTCTAAGAGTGAGAGTATATGTCAAGTACTCAATAGGGAACTATTCTATTTTATTTAGGAAAATCCATTTAAAACCTATCATCCACACAAACTCTCTTCTAAAAAGTCATCAGGTGGCCAAAAGTCCATGCTCACCATTTGCCATGTACCCCAACTGTGGAACAAGCTGTTCATCCATGCAATTTTCCCGACCGGGCACCAGCCGTTGATATTGTGTTGGGTGGGGGTTTCCATCCACATCAACCAGAAATGGGGGAGGCATGAGATGGGGTGCCTGCTGTGTCTGCTCATCCAGGACATAATTATTTGAATCACGGATAAGAGGACGGTAATCAGTGTGAAAAAACATTTGATCTGGAATCTATTGCAAGGAGAAAAAAGTTTACATTTGAATTCAACAATTAGCAACACAAGGACCAATTCATAAATTAAGCTTTTGCTTCTCTGAAAAAGATCACAGAAACAACAGTTTGCAGTTTTATTCTACTCTTTCCTTTTGTGTTTTCCATGTCTTCCTTTCCTGAAAGCACAGGTGTGTTACAGGAGCGCAGTTTTAATGCCCAGTCACATAGCCACACCACAGTGACAAGATCCATTTCAACAAAAACTAGTGTGCTCATCCACAGGTTTAATCTGCAAGGGGTGAAACCTGATCATATCCTCACTTCACACATTTCCTATTGTGATTCCAAATTCCAAATGAATTGTGATTAAAAACACAAATCCTGATTACTTTGAGAGATCAAGATCAGAAATTTACGTCCCATGTCCAGCTCAGATCAGCTAATAATAGCCTCAGTACTTCTTCGCCTATGTGATACCAATATTTAGTCTTATCCATTAAGACCTTAAGGGAGTCATGCTCTACTGTTACACCATTTGAAAATGTTTACAGTATTGTGTAAAAATAGGAGAAGAATCTTCTCCCAGCATCACTTCATTTAAAATAGTTGTCTTGGTTCTCAATGTGATACACTTGAATCAGTTTCCAAACATAACAATGCCAATTAAGTTCTACACAGTACCAGTTCTGCCTTCTCCACACACGATTTAACACTTCCTTACCATACTAAACCTAATAATGTTACCACTTAACCCAGAAAGGGAATAGAAATGAGAATTAAAAGTCATATTCTTCTGTTTCTTGTGCACCATTTAGTTTTTCCAATCTGGTCCATCACATGCAAAATATTTAACGGAGCAAAATCAGGCTTGTTTCCCATCCAAGAAAGTTATATAGAAGCTGACAAGGACAAAGTGGTTAAGAAAAAAAGATTTCAACATTTCCATCAGGCAAGAGTTTCAGATTTAAAAAAGCAAGATAGGACAAAGATAAAATGGAGAGAGACTTGCAGGGCAAAGATAGAGTAACGATGTACTTTAAAGTTTAGCGGAAAATAGTTCCAACATTTTTTTTTTCTAAATTAAAAGTTAAAATGTGATAAGTATAAAAATATTTCCAACAGTGCAGTAGGCTGATTACTTCAATGTCCATATTTATTCCTGCAACACACACGAGTCGAACAAGCATGCTGTGGACAGCTTACTTCCACACAGCAGCCGAGCTATGAATTGTGATCACTATGGCATTTCCAGAATGCAAGCACTTCACAACCTACCTTTTCATATGGTTTACTGCAGCCAAATCCAAAGATCAGTAAATGTCCATGAGAGTCTGTGCATGCAAAATGCTGTCCATCTGCAGAGAATTTACAATCAAACACAGCACCATGACCCTGACCTTCAATCTGTAGAAAATAAATAAAATCTCTTTTGGTTATATTGATGGATTGAACAATGCTTTGCATTTTAAATACCCACTTAGGGTAAACAATCCCAGATTATCTATTCAAATTAGCAGAATTATACAACAATGAAACAGATAGTAAAATTGTAAAAAATAAGTATTAAATATTAAAATAAAGGTTCCAATTCTAATGTGCAGGAGTGCAAGAAGCTGCAGAGAATAGTGGACTCATCCGCCCCCATCATTAGTAGTACCTACATGAGGCACTGCCTCAACAAGGCAACATCTATCAAAGATCTCCACCATCCAGGCCATGCCACTTTCTTGCAGCTACTATTAGGCAGGAGGTACAGAAGCCTGAAGTCCCACATCACCAGGTTCAAGAACAGCTATTTCCCTTCAACCATTTGGTTCTTACACCAACCAACAAAACCCTAATCGCTACAGTTTAGCAACACTATGACCACTTTACACTAAAATAGACTTCATTTTTTTTTCATTCTAATTGTGTATATTTTATGTTTATGTTTTCCTTGTGAATGCTGCTTATATGATGCCATGTGCCTGTGATAGTGCTGCAAGTTTTTCCATTGCACCTGTGCATACATGTACTTGTGCATGAAAATAAACTCGACTTTGACGATGCGACACTGGTTTTTCAACTGCAATTTGACTTAAGTTTTGCTCATTGGCTACAAGAAGCCAGTTATGAATTTTTAATTTTCTCAGGTCACTTGATGCCCATGTACAGAACAGCACAATTGAAGATATTTAGATTATGTTTAGCCCACTGACTACAGAAAATGCTCACCATGTTAAAAAAGTTCCGGAGTTTGGTACCTTTTGAAAGGTCCCAGATGAATATGTTGCCATCGTGCCCTGCAGACAACATAATCCTGGAGTCAAATGGATGAGCCTCCAGTACAAAAACTTCATCATCATGACCCTGTAAAATTAGTTTCATAAACATTATTATTCTTATAAATCACTTTATTTAAACTGATTTTGTTATACATACAGCCAAAATATGGCTCTAATAGCCACAAGCACCATACTAAAGTTAACTAGAACTTTCAGCCTTATATTTGTAGACAACCTAAGCACTCTCCTACGTTTTATTTTGCCCTCTTCTCTTTGGGCATCAAAGCGTCTGGTGCAAAACTCAGCATTGGACAGAGTACAACAGCCCCCCCAACAGCAAAAACTTACAACCAACATAATTTACATTTAATTCAACCAAAATCCAGTGAATTCACTGTATTAACCTGGTTTACCTACCGAGAGGACATGAAGCAGCTGGCCAGTGTAGGAGTTCCACACTTTCAAATGAAAATTATTCACTGCTGTGATTACTGTGCTATCACAACGATCCCAGGCTACCATGGTTACTTTCAACTTACTGACTTTGTCTTCCACGGGAACTGAATTGTTCCTGTGAATAAAAGCAATGATCAGTCACAAATAATTGTACTTTTTCCTCTTGTGCACATTTGTTCTAAACAAATGGCAAAGATCTGATGTTTTGTATTGTATACATTTTAAAATCTACTTTATACTGCAGAATTGATCTCAATGTTATGATCTATGAACAGACATTTCTGAATAAAGGACCTTTTGATCTGCTATTTAGAAGAATTGGCAAATCAATATTACCTAAATTTGATCATGTTTAAAGCTTCATAAATGAATACATCTTCGAGATGAACTTGTTGTCAAGTTTCTTTTTACCACATAGGTGAAAAATCAAGTGTGATAAAACACTGATGAAATAAGAACAAATCTACATTTGTATAGTGCATTTCACAAAACCTCAGGACAAAATCAACAGTAAATGAATACTTACACAACAAATATCTCATGTCCAACAAAATTTTGTTTTTATAATAGCATTGATCAAAGGATAACCATGAGCCAGAAATCCAATAAAACTCCCAAGTTTTTCTTCAAACACTGTAATGAGACTTTTTACACTCAACGAAAAAGCCCATTCCTTATCTAAGCATCATCACCACCTAGAAGGTAGTACTTCCTTTGTACTGCACATGATTTTCTAACCTGAGATGACAATGACAAGTTAAGGCATGTTTCAAGGGTGATCCAAAGTTAATTTACAACAAATTTGCCTTCAGTAATTTATCAAAGAGATAAACACAAATAAGCCTTTCAAACCAGTAATTCACAAACAGCAAATGCTGGAAATTTATTGGAACAACGCATACTGGAGAAACTTACTGTGTTTGAAATGCAATTTAGAGAACATCAATGTGCATAGGTTGGGGAAAACCTGTATATTATTTATTGGCATAAAATGCTGCAAAATGATGCTATAACAACTTACCCTGGTAACTTTGTAAACATATCCAGGACTATACTCTTCCACTCTTGGTGTTGATATTGCCAGATTCTAGCTGTTCCATCACGGCTACCACTAAGAAATCTTAAACTAGCCAAAATTGGGAGAAAATGAAGAGAAATATTTTAAATAAATTTGAAATTGCTAAGCTATTGTGAACAATGTCACATTGACAGAAAATAATTAATACTGCAATATGTCCCAATGGTACCTCATAGAAACATCACCAAATACAATCTAAGAGAATATTATGCCAGATGACCAAAGGTCTGGTCAAAGAGATAAATTTTAAGGGGTATCTTTATAAAGAAAAGAGGAGGGAAGGCAGAGTGTTTATTGGATAATTCCAGAGCTTAAGACCACCCAAGGTATAACAATTACATCCAGGGATAACCAATTGCCAGAATTGGTTAGATGCAGAGGTCTTAGAGGGGTGCAGCAAACTACAAAGATACAAATAGGGACAGTTGGATTTATAGGAGATAGTGATGAACATCCTGCTGGAGTGTAGCTTCAAGTCGAGCTACATTCATTGCAATGCATTAGAGAAGGGGAAATCTACCTGGATATTTTGAACCAGGCGGAGGTCATTGGTCAGGGGAATTGTGACTGCTTGTGAGGCAAGTAAGGGGATCAAGAAAGCAGGAGTGCAGGAACTTTAGCCTTTGTAATTGTCCAACAGGCTTGGTATTCTGTCAGCTTATCTGCATGGAACTAGAAACCACAGGTGGATCAACCAACTACAAAATATTGGTTAGATCACACATGGAATATTGTGTGCAGTCCTGGTTGTGACGTTATAGGAAGGATATGATTAAGCTAGAAGGGGTGCAGAAGAAATTCACAAGGATGTTGCCTGGACTGGACTGGAGAGATCGAGTTGGATGGGCTGGGACTGTTTTCCCTGGAGCAAAGGAAGCTGAAGGGTGACCTTGTAGTGATTTATAAAATCATGATGGGCATAGTCACAGTTGTTTTCCCCGGAGTAGGAGAGTCTAAAACTTGGGGGGGGGGGTGGAATGGGATGTGGGGGAAGAATAGGCTTACAATGAGAGGGGAAAGATTTAAAGAGGATCTGAGGAGCAAGATTTTCCCCACACAGAGGGTGGTGGGTATATACAACAAGCTGCTGGAGGAAGTGATAGAGGCTGGAACAATTACATTGTTTAAAAAACAGTTGGACAGGTACATGGATAGAAAAGGTTTAGAGGCAAATAGTATTAGTCTAGATGGACATCTGGGTCAACATGGACAAGTTGGTTGGGCTGAAGGGCCTGTTTCAGTGCTGTACAACTCTATTAATCTAATTGATTTCAAGCCAGATGAGCAAACAAGAGAGGTTGAGGTAGCAAGGAATGGCAAAGTGAGGGGGGACTGATACAAGAAGGTTGGCAGGACAAAAAAAGAGGTTTGGCATAGTCAGTATGAGTAGCTAAGCACCAAATTAAGCAGAACCTCAAATATAATCTCTGGATTATTACCTGGGCCCCTGGCATTGGGCAAGTATGAGAAATTAATGCATGGTTCAAAGAGCATGGCTAAAAGGCATTTGGATAGATACTTGGATTGAACAGACTAGAGGGTAATGCACCTAATGAGGGCAAATGGGATTAGCGTGGATGGGCATCACGGTTGGCATGGCTGTAAGGGTTCATCTCTGTGCTGCACTTCCCTAGGACTGATCGAAGAGGGTTCTGGTCCATGGTCCATTGGCACCAGTACTGGGAAAGAGCTGAATCTTTGGGATGGCCCATCCCAGTATTCTTGCAAAACACATAGCTGGGAAGTGGAGAGGATTTTAAATTAAATAGTGGGACAAGGGATCAAATTTGGGAAGACACAGTATATTAAACAATGGCAATAAGGCTAAAGACAAAGGTAATAATATGTGAAATGATAAACAGACTGTAATAAGGAAGGAATAAAGTACAAATCTAATATAAATCAACAGATGTATACAAAAATAAAGAGACTAATTGAATCAAAATAGATGAACAGAGTGCAAATAGAAAAAATAAATAATGATTACAGAGATATAGTTCCAGACTGGGACCTGAATTTTGAAGGGCATATGACATTTTGCAGGGGCAGGAAGCGAGGCAAAGGTAGAAGATTGGCTCTGTTAATTATTTATGGTCTTGGCATAGAGGGGATGACACCAGTTCAGGAAACCTGGATGTAGAAATTGGATGAAGATGGGCAATATTCAAGAAATCACTTACAGGAGTGGTAGAGCCACTCTAACAGTAACCACACTATAGGAGAGAGTAAAAAGGAAGGAAAATTGGGAGCTTGTTAGAAAACATTGGCATAACCATAGGGGATCTGCTTGTAGATTGGAGAGAAAAAAGGAAATCAAGGTGAGGAGATGGTAGACGGTATTCAGGATAGTCTCTGAGAATGACATGTTTCTGGAGTCAAACAACCAGTAGATTGTACTAGAAATGCTAAAGTGCAATGAGATAGCATTAAATCAGGACCACACAGTGAGGGTGACTCCAGGTAGCAGCAATCAAAATATGAGTGAATTTTACATTCATAAGAACACAAGAAACAGGAATAGCACCAGAGCAATACACGAAAAGTGCTGGAGGAACTCAGCAGGTAAGGCAGCATCATGGAGGGAAATAAATAGTCGACGTTTCAGGCTGAGATCCTTCATCAGGACTGGAAAGGGCAGAAGCCAGAATAAGAAGGTGGGAGAGGGAGAGGTGGAGGAGTACACGCAGGCAGGGGATAGGCGATTTCAGGTGATTGGCGAGTCCAAGTGAGAGGGGGAAGGGGGAGAAGGTGTAATGAGCTAAGAGGTGATAGGTAGAAGAGGCCAAGTGCTGAAGGAAGAGGAATCCAGTAGGAGAGGGCAGTAGATCATAGAATAAAGGATGGGGGAGGAGAAGAGAGGAGATGGGCAGGTCAAGGTGGGGGAAGAAAGCCATCAAGTTGGAGACTTCCAAGGCGGAATAAGAGGTGCTGTTCCTCCAACCTGCAGCTGGCCTCAACGTGGCAGTAGAGGAGGCCATGGATAGACGTGCCAGTATGGGAGTGGGATGTAGAATTGAAGTGGGTGGCCACCGGGAGGTCCTGGCTGTTGCAGTAGAAGGAGCGAAGGTGCTTGACAAAGTGGACACCCAATCTGCATCGGGTCTCCCCTATGCACAGGGGGCTACACCGGGAGCACCAGATGTAATAAATGACACCCTCAGACTCACAGGTGAAGCACCACCTCACCTGGAAGGATTGTTTGTAACCCTGAATAGTGGTGAGGGAGGAGGTGTAGGGACAGGTGTAGCACTAGGTGTGGTTGCAGGCATAAGTGCCAGGGTAGTTACCAGTGGGAAAGCACAAGTGGACAAGGGAGTCACGGAGCAAGCGGTCCTTTTGGAGAGCGGGGAGAGGGGGTGAGAAGATGGGCCTGGTGATGGGATCCTGTTGGAGATGGCGGAAGTTGCAGAAAATGACGTATTGGATATGGACGCTCCTTGGGTGGTAGGTGAGGACAAGGGGACCCCTGTCCCTGTTATGTTGGCGGGGGGAGGGGGTGAGGGCAGACGTGTGAGAAGTGGAGATAAGGGTAAGGGCAGCATTGAAGGTGATGGAAGGGAAACCCCGGTTACTGAAAAAGGACATCTCTCATGTCCTAGAATGGAAAGCCTCGTCATGGGAACAGATGCAGCAGAGGAACTGGGAGAAGGGGATGGCATCCTTACAAGTGACAGAGTGGAAAGAGGTGTAGTCAAGGTAACTATGGGAGTCAGTGGGTTTGTAGAAGATGTTTGTGGTTAATCTGTCTCTGGAGATGGAGACAGAGAGATCCAGAAAGGGGAGAGAGGTGTCAAAGATGGACCAAATGAATCTGAGAGCAGGATGGAAACTGGAGGCAAAGTTGATGGAATTGACGAGCTCAGCACAGTTGCAGGAAGCAGCCCCGATGCAGTCGTCAGTGTAGCGGAGAAAGAGTTGGGGGACGTTAACGGTGTAGGCTTGGAAATGTGGACTGTTCAACATTGCCAACAAAGACGCAGGCATAGCTGGGGCTCACGCAAGTGCCCATGGCTACACCTTTAGTTTGGAGAAAGTGGGAGGAGCCGAAAGAAAACAACTTTTAACTTTTCCCTCAACAACTTTTCTTTCGGCTCCACCCACTTTCTCCAAACTAAAGGTGTAGCCACGGGCAGTTGCATGGGCCCCAGCTATGCCTGCCTCTTTGTCGGCTTTGTCCGCTGCAAGAGCCAGGACCTCCTGATGGCCAGCCACTTCAATTCCATATCCCATTCCCATACTGACACATCTATCCATGGCCCCCTCTACTGCTTCATTGAGGCCAGGCACATGTTGGAGGAACAACGCTTTACATTCTGCCTTGAGAGTCTCCAACCTGATGGCCTTAACATAGATTTTTCTACTGCCAGTAACTCCACCCCTTCTTTTTCTTCCCCCCCCACCCACTCCTTTGTCCACCCTTATTCATATGGCTCCCTTCCCCTGCCTTGATGACCTGCCCATCTCCTCTCCTCCCCCATCCTTTATTCCATGGTCCACTGCCCTCTCTTACCAGATTCCTCCTCCTTCAGCCTTGGGCCTCTTCTACCTATCACTTCTCAGCTTATTACATCTCATCTCCCTCCCACTACCTTTCCCCTCTCACCTGGACTCGCCCATCACCTGAACTCACCCATCACCTGCTTGCGTGTGCTCCTCCCCACCTTTTTATTCTGGCTTCTGCCCTCTTGCTGTCCAGTCCTGATGAAGGGTCTTGGTCCGAAACGCCGACTGTTTATTTCCCTCCATGAATGCTGCCTGACCTGCTGTGTTCCTCCAGCACCTTTTTGTGTATTGCTCCAGATTCCAGCATCTGCAGAATTTCTTAGGCAGACAGAGTCTGCTCTACCATTCAATAAGATCCCTTGACTCACTCATAGTTCAATGTCTGTCAATCACTGCTTTGAATATATTCAATGACTCCACGTCCAAAGCTCTTTGTTGCAGAGAATTCAAAAGAGTCATGATGCTCATCAAGAAGTCCCTCTCCATTTTAAATTCCCCCTCAAATGGGTAATCCACTTTTCTGAAGCTATGAACTATAGTTCTAGATACTAACAAGCGATCCTCTCCACATCCACCCCCACCAATCCTCCTCAGAATTCTATGTTTCAAAAGGATCATCTCTCACTCATCCAAAGTCTGACGATCACAGGTCCAACCTCCTCAACCTCTATGTCATCCCAAGAATCAACCAAGTGGATCTTTTCTGTATGGTCTCTATAGGAGGCCAAACTGTACACAGTATTCCAGGTGCAGGCTTACCAGCTGCCTGTAAAATTGCATTAGAACTACCCTATTTTTGTGCTTCATATCCCTTGAAGCTAAGGCCAATATTCCATAAGCATTCCAAATTACTTGCTGTACCTGTAGGTTAACCCTTTGTTTTTCCAAGTACAAGGAGCCTCAGGTCTCTCTTTACTGCAACATTTTGTCGTGCCGCTACATTTAAACAATAATTTACTTTTTCATTCTTCCTTCTAAAGTGGATAAGCTCAAATTTTCCCACATTATGTTCTATCTGCCAACTTCTAGCCCACTCATTCAATCAGATGCAGAGTTCAGTCAAAAACAAGTGTCACAGTCTCAAAATAAGAGACCAGCCTTTCAGGTTAGAGATGTTGAGAAATTTCAGAATCCAAAGGGTGGCGAATCTCTGCAACCAAAGTCAGTCTTAGTCAGTCCATATATTCCAAACCGAGATTGACAGATTTTTAGATACAAAGGGAATCAAGGGATATGGGGTTAATCCAGGAAAGTAGCATGGAGATTAAAGATCAGAAATAATGAACAGAATGGCCTGCTTCTGCTTTATCTTGTGTTCTATGTTCGAGAAGGTCGTGGAATGGTCAGGGTAGGGGCCCAAGTCGTCAAGAACCAGATAGGGTTCAAATGAAGGAATGCATAACAACAGAAGAGGAATCTGGGAGGAAAGGGGAACCAACAAATAAAAAATACAGGAAGCTTCAATTTAGTTCAATGTTAGATAACATTTACTAATACAGAAGAACATTTTCAAGTTATCTTATTTCTAATTTCCACAAAATAATCAACTGTGGTAAAAAGTGCACTCTACAAGGACTAAAGCATTAACTTACCTGTGGCTACTGTTGCAGAATTGAATAGCGACAACTTTATCCTAAATAAGAATGAGAGAAACCATAAAAGACGCTGGTCCGGTTTGACAAAGAATTAATATCCATCAGTCAGCTCTAATCTAAATCTTGTAGGTTGTGTGCCGCTACCCCAAACATTTAGAAATTATGCATTCCCAGCCTTTTTACCAATTACACACACTTGCATTCATTCCAATATTTGCTTCTGCCAAGGGTAGCCCAGTGGTTAAAAGTCAAATCAGAGATACTACCATATTTAAAAGGTATCAACAATCACAGATAAATGCTTAATATTCTGTTTACTTTAATAAGAAGTGTTAATCCATTTAAAATACCTCAGGAGGTTAAGAGAGCAGATGATGAAATACTATGCAAAAGCACAGGCCCAAATATGGCCAACTACAGTCATTACCACAGTTTTTAATTCACAAGTTTCTTTGTTTTAATGCAGGATGTATGAACCAACTTTGAAAAGGTAAAAATGAGAACTGAAAAGATATCAAAATAAGTACTTTCCTACTGTATTGTTTTCAAAACAATTACACCACACATTTCATTAATCAATTATTGTATACCTAACTTTAATGATTTTGTACACACAAAATGCTGGAGGAATTCAGCAGATCAGGCAGCATCTATGGAGGGAAATAAACGGTCGACGTTTCAGATCGAGACCCTTCATCAGGACTGGAAAGGAAGAGGGCAGGAACAAGAATAAGAAGGTCGGGGGAGGAGTACAGGCTGGCAGGTGATAAGTGAGTCCAGGTGAGGGGGTAAGGCAAGTAGGTAGAGGAGGGGTGAAATGAAAGGGAGTGATGCAAGAAGCCGAGAAGTGATAGGTAGAAGAGGTAAAGGGCTGAAGGAGGAGGAGTCCAGTAGGAGTGAACAGTGGACCATTGGAAAAAAGGGAAGATTGGGAATATATGGGCAGGTCATGAGGGTGGGGGAGGAAAACAGAAGGGGTGGAAGGGCCACAGGAATGAGGGAAGACAAGGGGGGGGGGGAAGAAAAGAAAAGGGGGAATAAGAGGGGGTCAGGGGGGTGGGTTTACCTGAAGTTAGAGAAATCGATGTTGAGGCCATCAGGTTGGAGACTACCAAGATGGAACGAGGTGTTGTTTCTCCAACCTGCATCTGGTCTCAACATGGCAGTAGAGGAGGCTGTGGATAGACATGTCAGTATGGGAATGAGATATGGAATTGAAGTGGCTGGCCACCGGGAGATCCTTGCTTTTCGGTGGACAGAGTAAAGGTGCTCAACAAAGCGGTCACCCAATTTGCGTCGGGTCTTACCGATGTAGAGGAGGCCACACCAGGAGCACTGGATGCAATACATTACACCCTCGGATTCACAGGTAATGCGCCGCCTCACCTGGAAGGACTATCTCGGGCTCTGAATGGTGGAGAGGGAGGAGGTGTAGGGACAGGTATAACACCTTGCACGGTTGCAGGGATAAGTGCCGGGAGGGTCATCAGTGGGGAGGGACGAGTGGACAAGGGAGTTGTGGAGAGAGGAATCCCTGAGGAAAGTGGAGAGAGGGAGGGAGGGGAAGATGTGCCTGGTGATGGGATCCCGTTGGAGGTGACAGAAGTTGCGAAGAATGATGAGTTGGATGCGAAGACTTGTGGGAGGTAGGTGAGAACAAGGGGAACCCTGTCCCTGTTATGTCGGGGGGGGGGGGGGAGGTGGTGAGGTGCACGGAATGAGGTGAGGGGAAATGGAGGAGATGCAGGTGAGGGCTGCATGGACTGCATCCTGTTTACTGAATGGAAAGCCTCATCATGGGAACAGATGCAGAGAAACTGGGAGAAGGGGATAGCATCCTTGCAAGTGACAGGGTGGGAAGTGGAGTAGTCACGGTAACTGTGGGAGTCAGTGGATTTGTAAAAGATGTTGGTGGTTAATCTGTCTCTGGAGATGGAAACAGATCCAGAAAGGGGATAGAGGTGTCAGATTTCTGGACGCGGGTTGGAGGAGCAACACCTCATTTTCCACCTTGGTAGTCTCCAACTTGATGGCCTCAACATTGATTTCTCTAACTTTCAGTAACCCCTCCCTTATTTCTCCCCCACCCTGCGTCTTTCCTCATTCCTGTGGTCCCCTCACCCTTCTCTTTCCCCTCCCCCGCCCTCACGACCTGCCCATCTATTCCTCACCTTCCCTTTTCTCCCCCCAATGGTCTACTACTTTCTCCTACTGGATTCCTTCTTCTTCAGCCCTTTGCCTCTTCTACCTATCACCTCTCATATTCTTGCATCACTCCCTTTCATCCCTGCTCCCCCACCCACCTGGACTCACCTGCCAGCCTGTGCTCTTCCCATTCCCTCACCTGACCTTATTCCAGCTTCTTCCCAGTCCTGATGAAGGGTCTCAACACAAAACGTCAACTGTTTATTTCCCTCCATAGATGCTGCCTGACCTGCTGAGTTCCTCCAGCATTTTGTGTGTATTGCTCCAGATTCCAGCATCTGCAGAATCTCACGTCTCTTTTTAATGTTTCTGAGCTACTTTTTGACATATAATCACGTTATTACTTTCATTCTTTAATTGGTTTTACTTACAGATCTGAAAATGTCAATGAACTCAAAAAATTAGCAATACGCATCAACCTTCCCTCCCCCAAATTAAGAATGAAATGGAGAATTTATATAATACTTCCTCTCTAACAATGTGACATTCATAAGTAAACAAAAACATCTTTGTGCCAATAAGATTGTGTTTACACTGCATTTGAGTGAAGCGTTCTCAAATGGCGTCGAAGCTTTTTTTGGGAATCAGTCAGGTTCCAGCCCATACAGAAGACGACAAGTCTCCTTCGAGCAGGAAGCACTCTGCTTCAAAGTTAAGCTATCCCTTCTGTATTTACAATAAAAGTAAATGCTAACGCTTGACAACAAAGCAGAGATGTAATGCAATTTCAGCCTTGGAAGAACCTAATGGAATAAGCAATAATCTTTTCTTCCAGCTCCATAAGGAAGATTACTCACAGGTGATATTATTTGGAAAGGAGTTAAATTATTTCCAAAATTATGTTTTAAAGGAATATGCTTGCTAAATCAAAGTTTATGCAGTTTCTGAATAAAAGGGGGAATCATGATTAAAAGTAAGATTCCCTCCTTGGTAAAGGAAAACTAACATAATGCATGATATGCAAGCTTAACATATACAAATTTACATCTTACCGTATGTGATGCCAGCTCAGAAATTCTTTCTGGTGAACCAGAACCCAAGTAATAAACCCTAATCACATGATCTGTACTGCCGGTTGCTATAAACATTCCCCCTGTGAAATACAATTAAAATAAGTTTAACTAAAGGAAATGTACTTAAAAATCAAGTAGATTCTCATTAAAATCCAATAATAAATGTTGTTGTTGATAGTAAGGAGGATAGTACAACAGGGACAGCAATGATGCATGGAATTTAATCCTGAAAAGTGTGAGGTGATGCACTTTGGCAGGATTAATAGTAGGATACGCATAATGAATGGTAGAACCCAGGGAATATTGAGAAACATCGGGATCTCTGTACATAAATCCCTGAAGGCGGCAACACAGGTAGATTAGATGGTGAAGGTAGCATATGGGAAACCAGCCATCATTAGCAGGGGTATAGAATATAAGAGCAGGAAAGTTATAATACAGCATTATAAAACATTGGTTGGGCCACAGCTAGAATACTGTGTGCAGTTCTGTTTGCCACTTTGTAGGAAGGATGTGATTGTGTTAGAGTGCAGAAGAGATTCACCAGCACATTAACTGGATTGGAGGACTATAGTTGTGGAGAGAGATTGGAATGGCTGAGTTTTCCTTGGAGCAGAGGGAGGACCTTATTGAGATGTGCAAAATTATGAGGGACACAGACAGAGCAGATGGCATGAAACTTTTGCCCAGAGCAGAGATATCAAAAATCAAGAAAATAGGTTTAGGATAACGGGAAAGGGATTTAAAGGGAAGCAAAGGAAAAATTTTTTTTGTGGTTGGAATCTGGAGTGCACTGCCCGAGTGAATGGAAGCTGGTACTCTCACAACATTTAATATATATTTAGACTAACACTTGAATTGGATTGTGAGGCATCGATGGCTACAGCCAAGTACTGGGAAGTGCCATTAATGCAGATGGATAATTGATGGTCGGCAGGAAATGGTGGACTGAAACGCCATTTTCTGTGCTGAATAACTCTATGACTTTAAGGGTGTGGAGAATGAATGAGGTATGGGATTAGACTGGGGGAGGTATTAATGGGCACAGGGAGTGAGTAGAGACTAGGATTAGATGGTGGGATGTTTAAGGGTGTGGAGTGTGAAGGGAGAGTTGGACTGAACTGGGTGGAAGCAGGTACTCTCATAACATTTAAGTAGTATCGAGACAAGCACTTGAATCACCAAGGTACAGAAGCTACAGACTGAACGCTGGTAAATGGGATTATTGTAGATGGGTATTTGATGGTTGACATGGACATGGGAAGGGTCTGTTTCTCAGCTGCATGATTCTATGACTCCAATAAAGTTCATATTAATGTAAAATGTGCCACCCTGTCTTCAATTAAAAAGTGGTTATTCTAGTTCTTGGCCTGACCATTCCCACTGAAGTCATGGGGAGCCTGGTTGTTTCTTGGAATGTGTAGCTAATTAATGCTGTTGTTAATTTGGTCAGATGGGTCCTCTTCCCTTTTTGCTCAGAAAAGAGCATTTTCCTCCTTACTGTACTAAAACACCCTTGTCAAAGGAAATCCTGAGGATTAAATGTGATATCTTGGGATGAGTCAAGGTGCAGAGGGGGCACTCAAATAAAAAGATATTTTGTTTTGTGAAGAAAAACTTACCAGAACTGAAAGAACAGCAGGAGATCTGACTTGCTGGCCTGGATCGATCTGTAAATTTCATTGGAAATTCACTGTAAAATAGGAGCATTTGTTTCAATACAAAACATCCACAAGAATTGGAAACTAAATTCCTATTACTACCAATGTACATTCTTCCAGATAGGTATTATGCCACATCTCCAATTGCCTTTACTGGAGGACATAAAAGATTCATGTTTACTTAATTGACAGCAACTAATCCTTTCCACCATCTTCCTGACCAACATTCCTCCCTCATTCCACTTGCTGTTTGTATAATTTAGCTTTCACAAGATTAGCAGCTGTGTATTGTCTTTATAACAGTAACTCAAAATGAAGTTTATTGAATGCGAAGCTGAGTGTCTAAGATACATCTACTAGGCTCAGATATAGCAACTTCCTGCAATGAAAAATTAAATAAATACTGAACATCAGGAATTGTCACAAAGTATAGCTCAAACTGGGGAAGGCATGGCAGGGAAAGCTTATACTTTAGATCACTTTACTGCTCAACAACAAACTAAATGAAAATTTGTTTCTGACCACAGGAAATCACTACCCTTTCTGGCAGTATCATATTTAATCAAACACTTTTTACAGTCAACTCTGCTAAGAAATGCTTAGAGATTGTATGAATAAAATTGATCACACATCTTCACCAAAAACATTATTAGAAACCATAGGAATGTAAATGAAAGTCAAGAGGCTCACATCCACAAAGCAGGACTGAATATTTTTCAAATAACTTACTTAAATTTTATAGTCTCCGTATTCCATTGCCAAAAGCAGATAGTCCCGTCAGCACCGGTGGACGTCAAGTATCGTGTTTTTCCCCTGGTGCTAGGGCAAAACTGAAGTACAGAAGATGGAATCAATACATTGGAAAGTACAAACTGGATTTAAAATTATTTTAATCTATAAAGTTTATTTCTAAAATTGACAGGATTGAGTTTCAGTGATTGCAAATTTCTCCTCCTGCAGGCACTAGGAAGTTCAGCCAAATATGGCTCATGAGCATTCATTTTTATACCTTCAGCCAAACAGATTAGGAATGCATGTTGCACCAACATCACCCATCTCATTCAGCAAAGTTAACTGAAGTTGCCAGCCCTTTACCCAATGATTCAGCAAGTTCACCTGGACTCTGTGCCTGCTTCAGCTCACCTGCTGCTTAAACCTTCATTTATGGTTTTGTTATCACTTAATATCACTATTTCAAATAGCTTTTGACCAGCTTCTCTTATTCCACCTTTCCTTAATTTAAGGTAATCCAAACTCTTCTGCTCTTCTCCCAGTGTTCACACATAATCATTGCACTTGCCAATTTGCATCGTCTTCTAGTTATGCAACATCCAGTTTAAATTCCTCACTATTTTAAAATCTCTTATTTCTACAATCACCAAATAAAGAGCAGCTAAGTGTTGGTCCATCAAGAATGAGACTGGGTCTTTAATAATGGGAAGTAAGAAAATGGCAGGCACTCTGAACAAATCTTTTGTATCCATCTTAAAGGCATCCCAATAATAGTAGAAACACTGTGGAGAAGAAGGAACTTAAAATTATCACTGCATAAAGTACAAATCACAATAATGGAACTAAAGTCCAACAAGCCTCCTGGACCAAATGGTGTGTTAAAAGAAAAAGCCTGCAGAAATAATGGATGCATTGGTTGTGGTCCTGCAAAATTACTCTGATTCTACAAAGATCCCAGATGATTAGAAAACTACAATTGTAAAGCTACCATTTAAGAAACTAGGGAAACAAAAAGCTGGAAACCATTAGCTAGTTAGCTAATATCTGTAAATGAGAAAATGCCAGAATCCTTTTTGTACAAACAAATTGAATAAACAAGTTTTTAAAGGAAACAGTACAACATATTTATTGAGTTCAAGGAAATAAAAATGAGGGTTACTAACAAGCTGAGAGTTAATGACACTGGAGCTAGCATATTGGCACAAGTAGGGGATTGGTTAACACAAAACAAAGACATTTCAGATGAATGAATCACTTTCAGGCTTGCAATCTATAATGTGGGTGTCACAGGGATGGAGTCACACAGCATGGATACAGGCCCTTTGGCCCACCTGACTATCAAAAACTTATTTTAAACCAATCCGACACTAATCCTATTTAATCCTTCCTATATTCCCATCAATTCCCCACAGATTCTACCAGGCACCTGCACACTCAGGGCAATTTAGTGGCCAAATAACCTATCAACCTGAACAATACTTATTGATATTGTCCTAGATACCAGAAACAACAATTCTTCTTTTAAAAGTACATGGGAATGTTATCTGTTTGTTGGGAAGGCCAAGGGGAGATAGAAAGGACTAACTATTCAGCAGAAGGTCTGATGTGAACATGGACAATATGTAAACAGGCAGTAAATTATATGTCTTTTCCCTTTTGGAATGTGTTCCTAAAGTGCTGCTTGGCTACCCACCCTCAGCCCAACTACATGTTAGGTTCAGCTGGGAATGATAAAACAATAAATATTCAGCTCAGGCTTGTTTCAATTGACCTTGGAAAAGGGAAAAAAAAACAAAACATCTGAAGTTCAACCAAAGAAAAGCCAATTTAGTAAACTGAAAAAGAATTTGTGAACCACACATCAACAGGAAAAGCAATGAATGGTAGATGGGGTGGGGGAGAGAGGCAAGTGCCAGGTGAATAATTTGGATACATTAGACAAATCCACAAGATTGTGGAAAGAAGGAGATTCAAAGCTAAGGTTCATTGATGACAAAAGTACAATTGAAAAATGTCAGCCTATATAAATGTTGATTCATAATTTAGTAGCAAATCAGACTGAACAGTTAACCAAGTGCAATAACAGAGTTAACATAAAAGGGAACACTCACATGAATTTTAAATATATAATAATATATATTATAAAACAAAAATCAATGAATAGTCAATTACCAGGTTTCTATTGAATAATAACAAAATTTCTAATAAAAGGTACCATTAAGTATGGTTGAGATACCATTTAGAATACTTTGCAAGTTTAATTGTTAAAGAGGATGCTACCCAAAGGAGATGGCAGTACAAAGGTTGCATGTAATAAAATAGATAAAGGAGACAGAATTTGAAAGGTAGGCAACACAAAGGTTATACAGACAGGATGCTATTGTGGGCAATGGTGGGATGACAGGTTAGAAGTTAGATCCATAGAGTAATACAACACAGAAACAGGTTCTTTAACCAAGGCTGCACTAATGGTGAGAAGGGTCTATGGCCTTGGTTGGGCAACAATGGTGCCAGTCAGCTGGTGACTAGTGAGTACTTTCAATTTTTTTTTAATAGTTCCTGTAATATAGGAGACCAGATTGGATTTTGATGAGCTTAGTCGAATTCTGAGATGCTCCTTGTGGTCTGGATGACATCTGTGGGAAGTGCCTCTGGTTTTGTCAGCTTCAATGCCAGGTTTTATACCTTGAGTGCTGACTGGGAGCATTATGTACATCTGCAAGGCTGAAAGTTATGTGGATAGCATGTTTTTCAAGAGGTGGTTACCCTGCAGCTCAAAGAAGGGCATTCAGAGAAGGGACAGGTGACCAGCAGGCAGAGGGAGGGAGGTGAGCAGGTCATCAGGAAAACCTCAGGAGTGCATCTCACTAGAAGAAGGTGAATGCATCTCTGAGGAATCCAGTCAAAGCCAAGATCATGGCACCATATTTGGCTCAGCTGCACAAAAGAAGAGCAATAATTCAAGGGCAATATTGGTAGAAGATTCGATAGCGAGGTGAATAGAGAGGTACTTCTGTGGATGTAAATGAATGGTGTGTTGCCTCCCTGGTGCTTGGGTGAGAGATATCACTGAATGGTTTTGAGGCATTGCAAAGGAAGAGGGTAAACAGCCATTGGTGATGGTTCTAATAACAGGTAAAAAGAGAGGTGGGGTTCTGCAATATGAATTTGGGGACCTGTGTCACAGATTAAAGAGCAGGATCTCCTAATCTCTGGATTACTTCCAGTGCCACGTGCTAATGAACATAGGAACAGGATGACAAATATAAACTAGACAGATTGCACCCAAACCAGAAAGGGTCCAATATCCTTGCAAGGTTCCTTGTGCTGTTGAGGAGGGCTTAAACCAACTTTGTAGGGCAATGAGACAGTAGATATACAGCTAGCAGTTGGGGTATGGAGAGAGGTGCAGTCAAATATCGTAAGAAAATTTAAGTCAGTCCAGTAGGCAAAGCAGACATGGGCTTAAAGGAACATGGGAGGAATACAAGGCTAAATTGATTTATTTTAATGCAAGGATTCTGACCTGCAATACAGATGAACAAAACACTGATTAACAAACAGGTGGGAACGTATCATATAGACATGGTTAAAAGAAGGGGAGGACTGGTAACTCAACATTCCAATACATAGAACCTTCAGATGTGACAAATGAATGTAAAGGAAGAAGTAGCACTGCAATATTAATGGAGTCCATTAATTTCGTAATGAAGGAGGATATTCTAGTAGGTTCTTCGAATAAGACCTTATGGATAGTGATTACAGGTATCTTAACAGTCAGCAGGAGATAGAAGAGCAGATATATAGACAAATCACAGAGGGGCAAGAGTAATAAGGAATTTCAACTTTCGCAGTATTATCTGGGATTGTTATAATGTGAAAGGCTTAGAAGGGGTGGAATTTTTAAAGTGCAGGAGGAGAGTTGAGTCAGTATGTAGATAGTCCTACTAGAAAAGGAGCAGAACGGGACCTAATCTTATGGAATGTAGCCAGGCAAGTGGTTAGAGAGTCATTCAGAGAGCCATTCAGAGAGCATTTTGGAGAGAGTGATCATAACTCTGTAAACTTCTAGGAAGCTATAGAAAGGAATAAGGATAGTTCAGGAGTTAAGCTGAACCGGCTAAAGGCCAATTTTAAATTAAGAACCCAAGCAAAACTCAACTAGGAGAAGCTACTTGCAGGTACATCAACATCATTTAAAATGAATGAATGATAGATAGATCAGGGCCAATGTGAAAGTTATGGATAGCAAAGTGGGTAGATAAAGTATATGGCAAGTATAGAAAATGGAAATGGGAAAGACCTTCCATGTATGCAGAAAGTGTGGAAGGGCACTTCAATTGCTATTTTGCCCTCAATTTTTTTTTATGCACAGAGCCCGAGGACACAGGTGAGATCTGAAGTGAATATTCTAAAGGAGAAAGACACTGAAGTTGGAGAATTGATGAGGGGTGGGGGGGATAAAAAACAGTGAAATTCTAAAACAGTTTATCATTAAAGAATGTGTTAGCCATCTTAATGGGCTTAAAGATGAATAAATCCCCAGATCCTAATGAGATGCATCCCCAGTTGCTAAGGAGGAGACTGCCAAGGCCCTGTCAGAAATTTTTCAATCTTTGTGGCCATAGCTGAGATGCCAGATGCAGTAACTTCATTCAAGAAATAAACCAAGGTAATTATAGGGCTTAGAGTCTAACTTTGGTGGCAGTAGTTATTGAGGGAAAAATATAACCCGACAAGAAAAGTGCATACTTGGAAAGGCAGGGATTAATCAAAAATAGTCAGCATATATTTAAGGAGAGATTCTGTCTGGCCAATCTGATTGACTTTTTCGAAAAAGTAACAAAATGTGTTAATAAGGGCAGTGTGGTTGATGTAATCTACGTCAACTTCAGAAAAATTGTTGATAAGATTCCACAAGGGAAACTAATACGAAAAAAATTACAGCCCATGGGATTCATGGTAAGTTGACAAAATATATTCAACATTGTCTTGGTAATAACAGGCAGAGGGTTGTTTTTTGTGATTGGAAGCCTGTGACCAGTGGTATAACTCAGGAATGTGCTGAGACCCTTACTGTTTGTTTCATACATTAACTATTTGGATACGAATGCAAGACTGGATAAGCCAGGTTTTCCTTTGAGTGGACAAGGCTGAGATATGCAACATTGTGAGGGGCATAGATAGGTTAGATAGTAGGAAATTATTCCCCATCACAGTGTCTAAAACTAGAAGGCATAGAGTGGATCTAAGGAAGAACATTTTCACCCAGTGGGTGGTTGGAATCTAAATTGCATGGCTTGAGTGGGCGGTGGAGATGGAGACTCTCTAAGATTTAAGAAACATTTGGCCGAGCACTCCTAATGTTAAGGCATAGAAGGGTATGGGTCAAGTGCTTGTAAATGAGTTAGTGTAGATGGGTATTTGATGGTAGACCAAGGGCTTGTTTCTGTACTCCGATTCTTATGGCCTCGATGGTTTCAAGATTGCATCAATAATTTGAAGACGATTTAAAACTCATTTTACAAATGGAGAAATGGTTAAATGCAATTTAAAATTTGCATTATTTCCATAAAACAACAAGACACAAATAGGCACAATTCCTTTACCAGTAAAGAAGTTATAGATCCAGTATGTCCTTGCAACACTGCGACAGGAGCACATGTCCGTAAGCACCAAACACGGATCACTTTATCACAGCTGCCTGCAGCAATCAATGTGTTCTCATAGTTAACAGCCATATCAGAAATCTCAGCTGAGTGCCCACGCAGAGTAGACAGAAGTCGTCCATCATCAGTGGCCCAAATCTTCACCAAGCAATCATCTGAACCCTAGAAATAAGACAATAAATTTAGATACCTATAATTAAGCATATTACCCATTATTTAGCTAATCACATCACTCCAGCTTCAATAATGCAATCCCCGGTTATAACACAAATGCCATGAAACTAAATTTTCATTAGACATTACATTATATATTTAAAAACACACACATATATCAAAATGCTTTCAAATCACATTATGTTTATGGTAGTGTAAAATGTTAAAACCCAAGATCGATTGGAACTGCCATTCCTTAAGTAAATACTGTAAGATTTTCAAAGTCCCAGTTTCTTCCCTTGTGAAACTTGTTGGAACATTAAGTAAATTATTGGTAGAAATCCATCTGTTGAGTTGCAATTTGCAAGTATATGGAATTTTATAGCACAGAAACACACCTCTTGACACCTAAAAACACACATCAGCTTTTGTACTCCAAAAACCTCTTACTTCATCTCTCCATGTGAACCAACCCTTTTGCCCCTTTCTCTCACTAGTCCATTTTAATGCACCTGTGCAATTCATCTCAACCTTTCCATGTAGCGCACACTCACACTACAAGTACACATTTTAGTTCTAAATTATTTAAAGTTCAACACAAGCATTACTGAAATTTTAAACATCCTAATTTGATCAGAAGATCTGCAAAATTTATCTCTATTGTAAAGGCACAGGAAATCACAACTTAAGTTCTGAAAAGAACATGAAATTTAGCAACAGACTGATACTGTTATATAATATACAAACCACATAATGCATATTGTATTGAAAGATAATTCCCAAGAATACTTTTAATAATTTATCAGTTTTAATGGTCTTGAAATTGAATAATTTCACCTCATCACTAAGCAACATGATTATCATCCAAATCTATTTTTATGTACTTTCAATGCTCTTTCTTTATTGCTGTATCCTCATTGGTCCTCTCACCATGGAATTGCCCACACTGAATGCTCAATGGTATTCTCACCGTGAAAATTCTCCTCCCTGTACGGTCAAAAGCTATACAGTACACCGAGGAAAGATGCCCAAGTATCCTCTTGTACATTTTCACATGCTGATAAGCCACAATAGGAAAAACTTGGCTGTGTCGTCCACATCCTGTTAGTTGTTTAGCAGTGGTGATATTCACTGAAATCAATAAATGACAAAATTCTACTGAGTCTCATGTGATCAAAATACCAAAGTCAACTTAATAACAAAGGCAAGATAAAATTAAATATTCTCTGCATGCAATTTATTTTCTTTTAAATATATAATGAGTCTGTAAAATGGCACACACCTCTTAACTTGCCTTACCCATTCCGCGTGCATCAAAACTAAGTTACTGTTCTCTATTGCACTGGACCCTCTCATGGAATCAGAAATGTACAGCACGGAAACAGGCCATTCAGCCCAACTTGTGCCAAGCAGTGGGCACCTTTCCATATTAACCCCATCACCCAGCACTTGGTCCAGAGGCCTCTGTGCCTAAGCAGATTAAGTGTTCCTCCAGACACTCTTCAATGCTGTCTGCAACCCAGCTTCAACCACTCTCTCAGGCAGTGCATTCCAGGTACTTACTTGTCTCTGGATGAAGAAGTCCCCCTCATATCCTCTCTGAATCTCTCTTCCCTTATCCTAAACCTATGTGCTCTAGTTTTATCTACCCCTGATATGTGGAAATCTTTCTGGCAGTCTACCCTATCTATAATCCTCAATTTTATATACTCGATGATATCTCCTCTTAACCTCTTCTGCTTCAGGGAGAAAAGATCCAGTTTCTCCAGTCATTCCTCATAGCTGAACTGTTCCATCCTAGGCAACATCCTAGTGAATCTCTTCTGCACCCTCTCTAGTCCCATCACATCCTTCCTGTAGTGTGGTGACCAGATGGCAAGTAGTAGTCCAGCTGAGGTCTGACCAAAGTTTTATGAAGTTGGAGCATAACTCCCCTACTTCTGTATTCAATTCCCCAACTAAGGCCAGTACCCTATATGCCTTCCTAACCACACTGTCTACCTGCGCTGCCACCGTCAAGGATCTATGGACTTGTATCCAAGGTCTCTGTTCCTCAGTACTCCAACAGATCCAAGCTTTGTTGGTGCTCCAAAAATGTATCACCTCACATTTGTCTGGATTAAGTTCCATCTGCTATTTTTCAGCACATTTCACCAAAACATCAATATCTCTCTGCAGCCGATGACTACCTTCCATATTATCAACTCTGCCAATCTTCATGTCATGTGCAAACTTGCTGATCTTGCCCCCCCACATCCATATTATTCATGTATATAACAAACAGCAAGGGTCCAAGCACCAATCCTGTGGAACAATACTAGTCACAGGCATCCAATAGCAAAAATAACCCTCTACCATCACTCTATCTGCTATTGCCAAGCCAATTTTGGACCCAGTTTGCCAACTTGACCTAGATCCCATAGGCCATGACTTTTTGGACCAGTCTCCCATGTGGGACTTTGTCAAAGGCTTTATTAAAGTATATTAAAAATCACATCTACCACCCCATCCTCATCAATACACTTTGTTACTCCTTCAAAGAACTCAATCAAATTGGTCAGACAGGATCTACCCTTGACAAAGCCACGTTGGCTGTCTCTGATTAGTCCCTACCTTACCAAGTGGTCATTAATCCTCTCCTTCAGAGTTTTTCCAGCATCTTTCCTACCACTGATGTTAGACTCACAGATCTACAGTTACCAGGCTTTCCCCCGTTGTCTTTCTTGAAAAAGGGGGGCAACCATATTTGCTGTCCTCCAGTCATCTGCTACCTCACTTGTGTCCAGCAAAGATTTCAAAATCTCAGCCAGAGTCCCTGCAATCTTTTCTGTTGCCATACTGTGGTCTGCTCCAACTTACAAATTAAACCTGAACAAAACCCAAGTACTCCGAATTTTTTTCCATAGCTGACCATCTCAAACATCTGTCCATGTGTCAGTAATATTAGACTAAACAGTCCTGACCTAAACTCAAATGTTTCATCAGAACATACATCCAACCCCCACCAATCTGTTGTGCTTGGGTCCAGTAGCAAGCTCTAACTCCAGTAATCATGCTCAAAAATAATTTATTACAGCCCTTTAACCCAGAAGTGTGAACTTAATAACCTGGACCAAAAATCTGAAATACAGTTTGGAAGCTGCTTGAAAGAATTGGCATTTCAAAATTCCTAAATACTTAAAAACACTTACTTTGATGAGTAAACATTATAAACAAAGAGAACAGAAAATTGACGCTTTAATTTATGCTATTTCTAATGTGGCCTCTCAATCAATTTCCTTTAATTTTCAATATGAATTTTATAATCTGGTTTCAATTTTCTTACTGCTGGCAGCACAGATTTGCTCTTCACCACCATCAGATCCAGCAAGCTTACTGTTACTTTATTCTTAAATTCTCAAGGAATATAGATATGGGCAAAGGTGGCAAGGTTGTCATTTAGTGACCAAGCTCAAGTGCTTTGGAAAGGCTGGAGATGTACACTTTCTGAACCATTGAACTCTCAATAGTGCTGTTAAGTTGAGAGATCCAGGACTTTGACTGAGTAATGAAGAAAAATTAATGAAATATTTCCAAGCCAGCACAATGATCACTCGAGGGGAAATAGCAGGTGGCAACATTCAATTATTCCTACTGCCCTTGTCCTTCCAAGTTATATAGGTTGTAAAGGCATTGAAACTGCATTGATGAATTGTACGAGCACATTTTGTTGATTGTACATTGATAGCCATGGTGCACTGGTAGTAGCCTAAAAAGTGGAAACAATCAAGCCGGTTGCTTCAAATGGTAACGAGCATAGCATTTTATTACACATGCACTCATTAAAGCAAGCGGAGGGTATTCCATCACATTCCTGATTTAGAATCATAAAAATGTACAACACCAGTGGCTGCCAATAGGCCCATCTCATCTGCTCCAGAATGGCCTTTAGGTTATTTTCCTTTCCCAATGCTCAGACCATAGCCTCATATTGGTTCCAAATTGCTCACCAGATTTGTTTATATTGAGAATTTCTGCCTCCACCACACTATTAGTCAGCACATTCCAGGCCCCATCCATTCCTTACATGAAAGGACATTTCCTCAGCTCTTCTACAATCCTTCTACCAACTACCTGAAAATACATGTCTCCCAGTTATTGATACCAGGGGAAAAAAAAAATCAGGTCCTTCCAGGTTTCCCAATTTTACACATCTTGATTAAATCTCCCATTTTCCAAGGAAGAAATCCCCAGCCTAGCCAATCACTCCTTCGAGCTAAAATTCCTTGTGAATCCGAACCCTCATTAGCATATGCTTTCAATAGTATGGTAATTACAATATACAAAAATGTAGATTGTGAGAGTAAGGGACAGTGCATACAAATAAATGTGCCGAGTCAGAAAAATGGAAAAAATACAAAAAAGGCTCTTGACCCAAATCTACTCAGCATTTGTAACAAGATGACCAATGAAAATAAATGGACATGAGTCAATGGCAATAAGAGAGACATTTTTGCAAAGTGATCAAGGGTGAGAACTGATTAATTCAGGGTACCTGATAACAATAGGCAGAAAGGAAAAGGAATTAGGACAGTCCTATTAATGGAGTCCATATAACAGTCAGAAATGATGTTAGCTTAGAAGATCAAGATGCAAAATCAGGTTGTATAGATTCAAAAAAAAAACAAAAAGTTGGTGAGAACAGACTACAAGCTTCCTAATGGTGACTATGCTGTACAAAGTACAAATTTAAAAAATATAGGGAAGGTACTGTATATTCATGGGAGATTTTAATCTTCATGTACATTGGACAAATCAAATTGGTAAAGATACTCTGGAGGACAAGTTCAAAGAGCATTTGTGAATTTCTTCAAACAATACATTATGAAACCATATGGCACTGGGCTATTTTTGATTTGTTCATGTGAAATGAGACAATTTATGATCTTTCAGTAAAAAGTGCTAACATGGCAGAATTTCACATTCACTTTGAAAGCGACAAACTTGAGTATGAAATTTCACAACTAGCTTGAGTGTGAGAAACTTAAATGTCAAAGTACATTTTATTGTTTAAATAGAGACTAAAGAATATTGCTGCAGAGAGGAATCTGGGTGCTCATGTAACACTTACTTAGCACGTAGGGACTATAATTAACACAAAAATGAAGGTATAGCTGGCTAAAGTTAACTGAGAAAATAGATTAGGAGGTAAGACAGGAGATGAGCAGGAGCAGATAATTCCAGATATATTTCACAGTTCCAAAAACAATATGTGCTATTAAGACATTCTGTGAGAGGGGTGATCTATCCATGGGAACTCTAGAACACAAAAGCTTGGAGGTGTTGTGGATAGTGTGGAAGGCTGTCAGAGGTTACAGCTGGACACGGGATGCAAAACTGGGCTGAGAAGTGGCAGATGGAGTTCAACCCAGATAAGTGTGAAGTGGTTCACCTTGGTAGGTCAAATATAATGGCAGAATATAGTATTAACAGTAAGACTCTTGGCAGTGTGGATGATCAGAGGGATCTTGGGGTCCAAGTCCATGGGACGCTCAAAGCAGCTGCATAGGTTGACTCTGTGGTGAAGGCGGCATATGGTGTATTGTCCTTCATCAATCGTGGAACTGAATTTAGTAGCCGAGAAGTAATGCTGCAGCTACATAGGACCTTGGTCAGACCCCACTTGGAGTACTGTGCTCAGTTCTGGTCACCTCACTACAGGAAGAATGTGGAAGCCATAGAAAGGGTGCAGAAGAGATTTACAAGGATGTTGCTTGGATTGGGGAGCATGCCTTATGAAAACAGGTTGAGTGAACTCGGACTTTTCTCCTTGGAGCGACGGAGGATGAGAGGTGACCTGATAGAGGTGTATAAGATGATAAGCGGCATTGATCGTGTGGATAGTCAGAGGCTTTTTCCCAGGGCTGAAATGGTTGCCACAAGGTGCTGGGGAG
Source organism: Pristis pectinata (assembly GCF_009764475.1). Lineage (NCBI taxonomy): Eukaryota > Metazoa > Chordata > Chondrichthyes > Rhinopristiformes > Pristidae > Pristis > Pristis pectinata. Next base: position 46,699,257 of record NC_067412.1, read on the forward strand.
TAGGTATAGAGGAGATATCAGGGGTTAGTTTTTTTTTACTCAGAAAGTGGTGAGTGTGTGGAATGGGCTGCCTGCAATGGTGGTGGAGGCAGAAACGATAGGGTCTTTTAAGAGACTTTTGGATAGGTACATGGAGCTTAGAAAAATAGAGGGCTATGGGTAAGCCTAGTAACTTCTAAGGTAGGGACATGTTCGGTACAACTTTGTGGGCCAAAAGGCCTGTATTGTGCTGTAGGTTTTCTATGTTTCTAACACAGAACAGTACAGCACAGGAGCAGGCCTCTCAGCCCACGATGTTGTGCTAAACTAATTAAACTAGGAATTAAAATCCTACTAAACTAGCCTCTTCTGCCTATGCAAGTCCATGTCCCTCCATTCTCTGCATATTCATGTGCCTATCCAAGATCTTCTTAAATGCCTCTATTGCATTTGCCTCCACTTACCACTCCTGGCAGCACATTCCAGGCACCCATCACTCTGTTAAAAAAAAAGTTGCCCCACACAGCTCCTTTGAACTTACTTCCTCTCAACTTAAGCGTATGCCCTTTATAGTATTAGACATTTCAACCCTGGGGAAAAAAATAATAGCTATCAACTCTATCTGTGCCCCGCAAACTTGTATAAACTTCTATCAGCCTCCACTGCTGCAGAGAAAACACCCAGAGAACTCAATAAGGGTGGTATCAAATTGAAAGTTAAAGAAAATAATATTGTAATATCAGCCAAAATATTGGGAAAATTTTAGAAAGTAACAAAGGATGACGGAAAATAAATGAGCCAGAAAATAATTGAAACTAAACAAGTATAAAAGTGGTCAATAAAACAACCCAATAAAGACAAGGGGCAAATGGAAGAGGCGGACAACACTTTCTTTAGTTATAATTGCTTTAAGCAAACTATTGCAGTTAAAGGCTGACAAGTCCCCTGAACTTGATGGCTTCTATTCCACAGACTTAAAAGAAGTAGCTGTGTGGATAGTGAATACATTGGTTGAATGTTTGTAGAATTATCTATATTCTGTCTACATCGATTAGAAAACTGCAAATGTAACACCTGTTACATCTGGAGATGATATTGTCCAGAAGGCTCTTTAGAAGTTCAGAAAGAGGCAAAAACCTTACGGTTACAGCCATTTTATTAGGTGTTCGTCATAGTACAAGTCAGACAGGGTCAGCCTGTACCAGCAGGCAAGGCAAGTAGAGAAGTAACAAAGAACTTGAGTACATGCTTTCCTTTTATACTACAAACCCCTCTGATAAGAAACCTGTTTACTGGTACTGACTGAGTCACACTTAGCTTTGCAGACAAAGGAACCACAGAAGTATAGAACCAAGTACTATAAGTTACTAGAAGTTTACAGACAAACTGGTGATCACACGAACAGATAAGCGAGTGTAAAAAAAAGCTAAAACTACAAGGAAAGACACAATAAAAACAATCTGGACCCTAATCCAATTCCAGAAAGGTGGGAGACAGAAAACAAAAAATTACAGGCAAGTTATCTTAACATTTACCATTGGGAAAAGAAAATGCTAGAATCCATTAAGTAAACGCAGATACAGAAAATCAAAATACATACAGAAAAGCACTTTTACTTCAATTGATGAAAACGAAATTGTGCACGACAAATTTGAGTTTTTTGACAATATAAGCAGCTTGGATAAGGGAATGCTATTAGATGTAGTGTATCTGAATGTCCAAAAGGCACTTGATAAGGTGCCACTTAAGATTCTGTTCATTGCATTGATGGCAACATAGTAGCATGGATTGAGGAATGACAAATCTACAGGAAACAAGCTGCTAAACTGCAACTCGTGGGGTAGTAGAGATATCCAATCTTGGGCCCTGATTAATTATGATGTAATGAATTAGGTGAAGGAATTGAGTGGATTATAGCCAAATGTACCAGCTGTACAAAACAATACACTGTGTGTTAAAAGAAAAATCACTGTAGATACTAGAAATCAGAAATAAAAAACAGAAAATACTGTGAATATTAAACAGGTCAGGCAGCATCTGTGGGGAAAAAATTCTTATGAAGAGTCTTTGATCTAAAACTTTAACTCTGTTTCTCTTTTCAAAGATGCAGTCTGACCTGCTGAGTGTTTCCAGCATTTTTCACTTTCATTACAGGGTGGGAATGCAAGCTGTGAGAAGGTTGCAATCAGTCCACAAATTGATAAATTTAACAGATGAAATACAATGTGGGGAAATGTAAAATGATGCCTTTAATTAGAAGAGGAAGATATTGTTTACAGAAAGAGAGACAAACTAAAAAATGCTCTTCATAGAAAAATATGGAGGATCAGAGGGATCTTGGGGTCTGACTCCATAGGACACTCAAAGCAGCTGCACAGGTTGAATCTGTGGTGAAGAAGGCATAGGGTGTATTGTCCTTCATCAACCGTGGAATTGAATTTAGGAGCCGAGAGGTATTGTTGCAGCTATATAGGTCCCTGGTCAGACCCCACTTGGAGTACTACAGGAAGGATGTGGAAGCTATAGAAAGGGTGCAGAGGAGATTTACAAGGATGCTGCCTGGAATGCGGAGCATGCCTTATGAAAGCAGGTTGAGGGAACTCAGCCTTTTCTCCTTGGAGAGACGGAGGATGAGGGAGGACCTGATAGGAGGTATATAAAGATGATGAGAGGTATTGATCGGGTAGATAGTCAGAGGCTTTTCCCAAGGGCTGAAATGGTTGCCACAAGAGGACATAGGTTTAAGGTACTGGGGAGTAGGTATAGGGGAGATGTCAGGGGTAAGTTTTTTTTACTCAGAGAGTGGTGAGTGCGTGGAATGGGCTACTGGCAACGGTGGTGGAGGATACGATAGGGTCTTTTAAGAGACTTTTGGATAGGTACATGGAGCTGAGAAAAATAGAGGGCTATGGGCCTCTAAGGTAGGGACATGTTCAACCTAAATCGTGCTGTAGGTTTTCTATGTTTCTATAGAAAAATCAAGATGAGCTGGCTAATGTGGATCCAAAACTGGTTTGGTGAAGAGGCTGGTGATTGTAATGTGATTTTCTGATTGGAAATCTGAACAACGGTATACCACAAGGATCAGTGCTGAGACTCATTACTTGTGATATATATTTGCGGAAAAGGTGGACGTCGTGGAGGGACTGTCTACGGAGTCTCTGTGGGTGGAGGTTAGGAACAGGAAGGGGTCAATAACTTTACTGGGTATTTTTTATAGGCCACCCAATAGTAACAGAGATATTGAGCAGCAGATAGGGAAGCAGATCCTAGAAAGGTGTGAGAATAACAGAGTTGTTGTGATGGGGGATTTTACTTTCCCAAACATCGACTGGCATCTCCAGACAGTGAGGGGTTTAGATGGGGAGGAGTTTGTTAAGTGTGTTCAGGAAGGATTCTTGGCACAATATGTAGATAGGCCTACAAGAGGAGAGGCTGTGCTTGATTTGGTATTGGGAAATGAACCTGGTCAGGTGTCAGATCTCTCAGTGGGTGAACATTTTGGTGGTAGTAATCATAATTCTATCTCCTTTACGTTAGCACTGGAGAGAGATAGGAACAGACAGACTAGAAAGGCATTTACTTGGAGTAAAGGGAATTATGAGGCTCTCAGGCAGGAAATTGGAAGATTAAAATGGGAACAGATGTTCTCAGGGAAAAGTACAGAAGAAATGTGGCAAATATTCAGGGGATATTTGTGTGGAGTTCTGCATAGGCATTTTCCAATGAGAGAGGGGAGTCACGAGAGGATACAGGAACCGTGGTGTACAAAGGCTATAATAAATCTATTTGAAAAGAAAAGCTTACAAAAGGTACAGAGAGCTAGGTAATGTTAGAGATCTGGAAGAGTATAAGGCTAATAGGAAGGAGTTTAAGGAGGAGATTAGGAGAGCCAGAAGGGGGCATGAGAAGGCCTTGGCGGGCAGGATTAAGGAAAACCCCAAGGCATTCTACAAGTATGTGAAGAGCAAGAGGATAAGATGCGAAAGAATAGGACCTATCAAGTGCAGTAGTGGGAAAGTGTGTATGGATCTGGAAGAAATGGCAGAGGTACTTAATAAATACTTTACATCAGTATTCACTACGGAAAAAGAGCTGGGGGATTGTAGTGGGGACTTGCAGCGGGCTGAAAATCTTGAGCGTGTAGATTTTAGGAAAGAGGAGGTGCTGAAACTTTTGGAAAGCATCAAGTTGGATAAGTTGCCGGGACTGGATGAGATGTACCCCAGGCTGCCATGGGAGGTGAGGGAAGAGATTACGAAGCCTCTGACGATGATCTTTGCATCGTCGATGGAGACGGGAGAGGTTCTGGAAGATTGAAGGGTTGCGGATGTTGTTCCCTTATTCAAGAAAGGGAGTAGGGATAGCCCAGGAAATTATAGACCAGTGAGTCTTACCTCAGTGGTTGGTAAGCTAATGGAGAAGATCCTGAGAGGCAGGATTTATGAACATTTGGAGAGGTATAATATAATTAGGAATAGTCAGCATGGCTTTGTCAAGGGCAGGTCCTGCCTTACGAGCCTGATTGAATTTTTTGAGGACGTGATAAACACATCGATGAAGGGAGAGCAGTAGATGTAGTGTATATGGATTTTAGCAAAACGTTTGATAAGGTACCCCATGCAAGGCTTATTGAGAAAGTAAGGAGGCATGGGATCCAAGGGGGCATTGCAGTGTGGATCCAGAACTGGCTGGCCCACAGAAGGCAAAGAGTGGTTGTTGAAGGGTTGTATTCTGCGTGGAGGTCCGTGACCAGTGATGTACCCGAGGGATCTGTACTGGGACCCTTGCTCTGTGTGATTTTTATAAACGACCTGGATGAGGAAGTGGAAGGATGGGTGAGTAAGTTTGCGGATGACAAAGGTTGGGGGTGTTGTGGATAGTTTGGAGGGCTGTCAGAGGTTACAGAGGGATATAGATAGGATGCAAAGTTGGGCTGAGAAGTGGCAGATGCAGTTCAACCCCGGTAAGTGTAAAGTGGTTCATTTTGGCAGGTCAGATATGATGGCAGAATATAGTCTTAATGGTAGGACTCTTGGCAGTGTGGAGGATCAGAGGGATCTTGGGGTCCGAGTCCATAGGACGCTCAAAGCGGCTGCGCAGGTTGACTGTGTTAAGGTCGGGGAATTGAATTTAGGAGCCGAGAGGTATTGTTGCAGCTATATAGGTCCCTGGTCAGATCCCACTAGGCGTATTGTGCTCAGTTCTGGTCACTTCACTACAAGGATGTGGAAGCCATAGAAAGGGTGCAGAGCAGATTTACAAGGATGCTGCCTGGAATGCAGAGCATGCCTTATGAAAGCAGGTTGAGGGAACTCGGCCTTTTCTCCTTGGAGCGACAGAGGATGAGGGGGGACCTGATAGAGGTGTATAAGATGATGAGAGGTATTGATAGGGTGGATAGTCGGAGGCTTTTCCCCAGGGCTGCATTGGTGGCCACAAGAGGACATAGGTTTAAGGTGCTGGGGAGTAGATAGAGAGGAGATGTCAGGGGTAAGTTTTTTTACTCAGAGAGTGGTGAGTGCGTGGAATGGGCTGCCGGCAACAGTGGTGGAGGCGGATACAATAGGGTCTTTTAAGAGACTGTTGGATAGATACATGGAACTGAGAAAAATAGAGGGCTACGGGTAAGCCTAGTAATTTCTAGGGTAGGGACATGTTCATCACAGCTTTGTGGGCTAAAGGGCCTGAATTGTGCTGTAGTTTTTCTATGTTCTATGTTTCTATATTAATGGCTTGGATGTGAATGTAGGAGTTATGATTAGTAAGGAAGGATATGGGCAAATGGGACTAATGTAGATGGGCAAAAGGGTCAGCATGGGTGTGGGCTGAAGGACCAATTTCTGTGCTGTACAATTCTATCAGATTCTAAAGGGACATTATGAGGTAGATTCTTCATGGGGGAGTCTGGAACTAAAGGATTCACAAACACCCACCAGGGAATGCCCATCCCCTGACCTGCTCTAGTAGGACTAGTTAAATTCCACCCACCTCACGAAATAAAGCAAAGTAAATTAATATCATAGGCTTCATAGGAAGGTGATTATATACTATCTTTCTGGAGTTGGTCACTGCCTCGTACTTGTGGTATGAATTTTATTCTCCACTTATGAGCCTATGCTTGAACAGTTGAACAGGTCTTGCCACATATGCCCATTGACTGTTTCTTTGTAAGGACTTATGAATGGGAGACACTGTAGTCTTCATTCCATCATGAGCCTCACTGTCGTTTGCACTCTATTCCACCCAACTTTCAATTTTGTAATACAAAAATAGATATGGATGTACCAAACAGAGAGGTTTTTGTAACAAATTTTCAATATCTTTCCAACTTACCAACATTTGGACATTTTCCATAGTTGATAGGAGGTTCTGGTGGTCTTCCACGATGAAGGGCAGCAAAGGCTGAACCTTTCCACACTACATGTTTACAATCTGTTGGTGAAAGAAAGAGAAACATTGTTTTTAATTCAATCACTAATATGCAAGTGTTAATGACAAGGCTTGCACTTATGCACTTGAGAAGATGATAGGGAGCAAATTTCTTAAACTGCTAAAATCTGTACAAGCAAAGTACTCCCAGTGCTGTTAGACTGAGAATTCCAGAATTTTTACTAAGCAATAATCAAGGAACACTGGTACATTTTCAAATCAGCGTGCTATGCAACTTGCATAGTAATTGAACTATAGTAAAACCAGCATTCTAAATCATTGGAAAGTGCCAAATCAAATTCTTAACCACACTGGCATACCACTACTAGAACAACAACACCAGAAGGTCTCAGAGTGGCTACAGAACATTCTCAAGGGGGAGGAAGAGCAGCCAGACATCATGGTGCACATTGGCACCAACGACGTAGGTAGAATTTATTAATGACTTGGATGAGGAGGTAGAAGGGTGGGTTAGCAAGTTTGCAGATGACACAACGGTTGGTAGTGTTGTGGATAGTGTGGAGGACTGCCAAAGATTGCAGAGGGATATTGACACGATGAAGAGCTGGGCTGAGAAGTGACAGATGGAGTTCAATCTGGAGAAGTGTGAGGTGGTACACTTTGGAAGGACAAACTCCAAGGCAGAGTACAAGGTTAATGGCAGGATTCTGGGTAGTGTGGAGGAGCAGAGGGATCTGGGGGTTCATATCCACAGATCACTGAAAGTTGCCTCACAGGTGGATAGGGTAGTTAAGAAAGCTTATGGGATGTTAGCTTTCATAAGTCGTGTGATCTAGTTTAAGAGCCGCGAGGTAACGATGCAGCTCTACAAAACTCTGGTTAGACCACACTTGGAGTACTGTGTCCAGTTCTGGTCACCTCATTATAGGAAAGATGTGGAAGCGTTGGAAAGAGTGCAGAGGAGATTTACCAGGATGCTGCCTGGTTTGGAGAGTATGGATTATGAGGAGAGACTAAAGGAGCTGGGGCTTTACTCTTTGGAGAGAAGGATGATAAGCGGAGACATGATAGAGGTATACAAAATATTAAGAGGAATAGATATAGTAGACAATCGGTGCCTCTTTCCCAGGGCACCAATGCTCAATACAAGAGGGCATGGCTTTAAAGTAATGGGTGGGAAGTTCAAGGGAGATATCAGAGGGAGGTTTTTTTAACCCAGAGTGGTGGGTGCATGGAATGCGCTGCCTGGGGTAGTGGTGGAGGCAGGTACGTTGGTCAAGTTCAAGAGATGGTTAGGTAAGCATATAGAGGAATTTAAAATAGGGGGATATGTGGGAGGAAGGGGCTAGATAGTCTTAGGCGTGGTTTAAAGGTTGGCACAACATGGTGGGCCGAAGGGCCTATATTCTGCCTGTATTGTTCTCTGGTTCTAAGAGAGATGAGGTCCAGCATAGCGAGTATCGAGATTTAGAATAGAGGCTGAAATGCAGGACCTCAAAGATAGTTATTTCTGAACTAGTCCCAGTGCCCCGTGCTTGTCAGGACAGGAATAGAAAGATAAAAGAGATGAATACATGGCTGAGGATTTGGTGCAGGGGGCAGGGTTTCAGGTTCTTAGATCATTGGAACCTCTTCTGGGACAGGGATAACTTGAACAAGAGGAACAGGTTGCACCTTAACTGGAGGGGAACCAATAGCAGTTTGTTGGTGCAACTCGGGAGGGGTTAAACTAGTTTGGCAGGGGAATGGGAACCAGACCACCAGGTTAGAGGGTGGAGAGATTGAGGGGAAGGTGATGTCATGACAAGTCTGTAAGAAAGGACAGGCAGGAACAAGGTAATAGACACAATCACGATGGGGTGGATGGGTTGAAGTGTGTTCATTTTAATGCTAGGAATATCAAGGGCAAGGGTGAATGAACTTAGACCATGGTCTTAGTACATGGAACTATGAAGCTGTGGCCATTACAGAGACTTGGGTGCGAGAAGGACATAACTGGATACTTAATGTTCCGGTGTTTCAATGTTTTATAAAAGACAGAGAGGGGGAGTAGTTGCACTATTAATCAGGGACAATATCACAGCTACACTCAGAGGGGACAAAATGGAGGGCTCATCCACTGAGTCTATATGGGTAGAACTCAAAAATAAGGAAGGTACAATCTCTCCAATGCGATTATACTACAGACCCCCTTGTAGCCACCAGGAGATTGAGGAGCAGATGTGCAGGTAGATTAGGAAAAGGTACAAAAAACAGGGCTGTTGAGTGGGTAACATCAACCTCCCCAATATAAACTGGGACCTCTTTAAGATTAGATGGGGCATAATTTGTTAAGACGCATCCAAGAGCATTTCTTAAATCAGTACGTAGATAGTCCAACTAGAGGAGGGGGCCATACTGGACTTCGTGCTGGGAAATGAGTCTGGCCGGGTGACTGAAATTTCAGTGGGTGAATACTTAGGAAATGGTGATCACAACTCCTTAAGTTTTAAGATAGCTATGAATAAGGATAAGTATGGACCTTGTAGGAGAGTATTAAATTGGGACAGGGCAAATTATGAGTGTATTAGGCAGGAGCTAGGGAGACTTAATTGTGAACAGCTGTTCTTGGGCAAATCCACATCTGACATGTGGAGGGTGCTTAAAGACCAAATGCATGTTCCAGTAAGAATGAAGGCCAAGGATGGCAAAGTTAGGGAACCTTGGATTATGAGTGAGGTGGTGAAGTTAGTGAAGAAAGCATTTGTAAGGTTTAGGAAGCTAAAAATCAAACAGAGCCCTTGAGGATTATAAAGAAGCCAGAAAAGAACAAGGGAATTAGGAGATCCAAGAGGACCATGAAAAGACCTTGGCAAGTTGGATTAAAGAGAATCCCAAAGCATTCTATATATACACATCAAGAGCAAAAGGATAACTAGGACGAGGTAAGGAAGGAGACAGTGTTGGATCTCTTGAAGCATGCTGAAAAGTCCCCAGAGCCTGATGGGATATACCCCAGATTATCGAAAGAGGCAAGAGAGAAGATTGCTGGGGCCTTGACTAAGATCCTCTCGAGCCACAAGCAAGGTCCCAAATGACTGGTGAGTAGCTAATGTTGTTCCACAGTTCAAGGAGGGAAATAGGGATAACCCTGGAAACTGTAGACCAGTGAGTCTCACATCAGTCGTACAGAAGCTATTGAAGAGGATTCTTAGGGATGGGATTTATAAGCATTCGGAAAACCACGGCCTATTTACAGACAGTCAGCGTGGGTTTGTATGGTGCAATTCACATCTTGCTAATTTGATTGAGTTTTTCCAAGGAAGTGATGAAGGTGATCAATGAAAGTACAGCTGTGGATGTTGTCTACAGTGATTTTACTAAGTCTTTTGACAAAGTCCCTCATAGTAGGCTCATCCAGAAGATTAAGATGTATGGGATCCACAGTGACTTGGTCGTTTGGATTCAGAACTGGCTTGCCCATAGAAGATAGAGGGTAGTGCTCAACAGGACTTATTCAGGCTGGACGTCCATGATTGGTGGGGTTCCTCAGGGATCTGTACTGGGACCTCTGGTGTTTGAGATATATATGAACGACTTGGAATGTAAACGTGGATGGATGGAATAGTAAGTTCACAGACAATACAAAAATTGGTGACATTCTGGATAGTGTAGAAAATTGCCAAAGGATACAACAGGATACAGATCATTTGCAAATATGGGCAGAGAAATGGCAGATGGACTGTAGTCCAGGGAAGTGTGAGGTGTTGCACTTTGGAAGATCAAATGTAAAGGGAAAGTACACAGTTAATGACAGGACCCTTAACAGTGTTGCTATACAGAAGGATCTTGGGGTCAAAGTCCATAGCTAGATATGGTAATAAAGAAAGCAGATGGTATGCTTGCTTTTATTCGTCAAAGCATTGAGTTCAAGACGTTATGTTGCAGCTTTATAAAACTCTGGTTGCACTACATTCAATTCTGGTCACCCCATTATACAAAGTATGTGGAGGCTTTGGAGAGGGTGCAGAAGAGGTTGATCAGAATGGTGCCTAGATTAGAGGGCATGTGCTATAAGGCGAGGTTGGACAAACTTGGGTTGCTTTCTCTGGAGCAGCAGAGGCTGAGGGGAGGCCTGATAGAAGTTTAATCTTGAGAGACATAGATACAGTAGACAGCCAGTATTCCCCAGGGTCAATACTAGAGAGCATGCAAGTTTTTTTTTGTATAAACACAGAGTGGTGGGTGCCTGGAATGCACTGCCAGGGGTGGTAGTGGAGGCAAATACAATAGAGGCACTTAAGAGGCTCTTAAATAGGGACACGAATGTGCAGAAAGTGGAGGGATATGGACCTTGTGTCAGTGGCAGGAATTAGCTTAGTTAGGTGTTTAGTTACTAGTTTAATTAGTTCAGAACAACATCGTGAGCTGAAGGGCCTGTTCCCGTGCTGTACCGTTCAATGTTCTGAATATAGCATCAACCAATATGAATCCAAATTGAACTGCAATAAAATCTTTTCAATATAAAACAATTTTGTACAAATTTGATCATGTTGCTTTTCAGTTCATCAACTTTAAGAAAACAGAGGCTACACCTTACAGCAAAAGACCAAGACAAACCCATGAAGTACATGAATATACAGTACCAATGTTCAGATAAGACTGGATAATCTGCAGCTTCTTTAAATGCAGGAAAGAAAATTTGAACTATAAATCTGACATAATGCTAACACCATATGGAGCAATGCCAGTTTCCAGTTCTATAAAAAAATCACTAACTTGTACTCAAATATTTGTCCAAATTGGGTACAATAATGATATGCAGGCAGCGCTTCTGTCAATTAGAATCTCATTTTAGTAATACCTTCAATATATTTCCTAAAGCTAAAATATATTCAAAATACAACAGACTGGAAATATTTCTATTAAATAACCAAAGCAATTAAACAAGTTATTTAGTTCTTCACCAACAGCATTGCCAAAAATAAATAATAGAAACAAATAATGCATCATCCATTTTATTTACCTTTCATAGTCCTTAACAATGACTGCCGCCCAACTCCCAGCAAGGTTTGCACTCCAGGAACACTGGGTGGGATTTCCTTATCCAAAAGGGGGCCAATTCGTTTACAAATTTGCAGCAAGTGATCTGAAGACACATGTTTGTTTGCTAAAACCTAAAGTCAACATTGAAAACATCTTTGCATTAGGTTGTTAAATGGTTTCTAATAGTTGCACAATAACATTGTTCAAGAGGTGCTATTCTATATATAAACATATAATTCAAGTACAAATTTAGGTTAAAAAATTTAAAACACATGCAAACTACAAACAAAAATAATGTGCAGCTCTCCTGTTACATAACATTTTCAGAATTAGTTCTCAATATATTAGCTTACTTTTATTGTTCTTTTCTCTAATATAATTTGGTATGAGCTCACAAGCTAAAGTTCGACTATATTACGAAATCACATGAATAACTACAAGATGTATTAAAAGCCATGGCAAAAGATATTTATTTCCCAATTTACTATGAACATCCACTAACTTGGCATCCTCCCATCTGTAAGGGATGGATATACAGCTGTCAAGCTCTGATGAAGCCTTAAAATGCTGCATTTCCAATGGTGACTAACCAAGTCAATTCTGGAAAGAAAGTCTGCCAAATGTACCACAACCCATGTAGGGTGATCAATAATTGTGTCCTTGCTTATAGCTTTAGAATCTACCATGGAGCTGAAACTACTCAGCTCCATGGTAGCACATCCTTACCAACAATCACTGTCAACAGCTACCACTTCCCACGTATCATTATCCACGTTTGCAGCTTTCATAACGCTTTTATATCTTTAAAATGGAGCTTGGCACACTACTTCAGTGATCTTTTGACATGAATCACTGCATCATATAGTATGTCCTTAGAGTTGCAGATACACAGGATGAAAGGTATATGTCCTGCCAGCAAAGGCTTCCTTGCTTGCTGAATGCTGGGATGCATGGCATCTTTGCTCCTGACAAGACTATTATGTCGAAAGCCTTTCTTCCTTCTCCGCGATACCAAGAATACACTGCTGACATTAAGTAAAAGCTGTGAAGTCTTCTTTCTTCAGCTGTACATGGTCCGTACTTAACTGCCATACAGCAATATGCTAAGAATGCAGATTTTACAGATCAGCATCTCAGTCCTGAGAGTTCGGCGATTTTGTTAATCTTACAAACCAGTTTGGTTGATCCAGCCAAAGGCGATGACTGCTTTTCCCATCTACATATTGAGGCCTTCAATGGACCCAAGATCAAAAAATTCCTTGACCATTTCCAGCAAAATGTTGTTGAGTCTGATTGCAGGTGAAGATACAGTGCCTTATCCCATTACTGCAGTTTCTTGACACAGCCAAATGTACCACAACCCATGTAGGGTGATCAATAATTGTGTCCTTGCACAATTATTGATCACCCTACATGGATTGTGGTACATTGTGCAAACATGGAAAAACTTGATTATAAAAGCTGAGCAGCTTTGGTTTACCTTCTACCTAAGTAATGAATGCAGCATATTGGCTTAGGAGTTCTCTAATCAGAGGTTGCTGCACATTCATCTGAACTTTCAATCTAAAGAGACCAAAAGGCTTTCCGTCTGATTGTGTACATTTTCCCTGTGGACATGGGTGAACAGTAAGGAGTGCCAAAACGAGACGCTCAGAGTAGGGACCAAAACAGAGACCATTTGCCCCATTCTTCACCTCAAAACTATCAAAAGCCACCAAATGTATAGTGTCACGTGCACTATGAAAGATACAAAAGAGATTTGGGGGAACAACCTGTATCAGGTAGAGTGCGTACCACTCACAGTACTAAACACTCTGGTCAAATCCACAAAAGGAAATGTAGCATTTGCTACTTACTGCATTTCTCTCTAGAGCTGATACATAGAGAGAGTATCACCTACCATGGATTTCCACAGCTGTAGTTGAGACAAGTCATAAAATTAATTGAGAAGAATCCAATTCAAACACATTGTCCGCTAGCCTACATTTTAAAAATAAATAATAAATCACGCTAGCCTAAAATTCATCTTAAATATTCCACCAATTATAGACTGAAACTTGCACAATAACAATTTTATCAAGTTTTAAATTGCCAGGAATGGGCCTCAGAATTAAACAGCATTTGCTTAACTTTGATAATATATAATTAACTTACAACAACTAAACAAACTTTAAATTTTAAAGCCAGCTCCACAATGGCACATCAAGGACAGGATCTAGCTGTGGCACGTGACATGGCACAATAAAGGCCCAATTCCCTCTCAGATCTACAAATCCAAATTGAAGAAATGCTGCTTAAATCAGACTAGTAACAGAAACAGCTGTTAACTAGGGGAAGGAGGGGGACATAGTTTCAAAAACTACAGGATCATATCTTCAAGGGGGATGCAAGGCCATTCACCAAAATGGAGTAAATGACCAATAATACACTATTTAAGGAAATACCTAGAAATCTCCGGTAGGTGCTCACACTTGGTCGGTAATATATTAAAATGTTACATTTTCTTGTATCTTTGAAATATTTATATTACTAATTAAGAATATTAACTGTAGTGGCATGTAATTGATCATTTAATACTTGCCACCAGCATCTAAATTTTATACCTTACTAAAAATTCAACTATGGCATTGAAAAATTCTTTAACGTTTCTAGTTTGTCCAAATTCTTTCAGAAAATCTATTACTTTTAAATAATACCTTAAGATTCTGTATAAATAATTAAATGGCTTTTTAAGAATTAATCTACAAGGCAATACAAAATATTCCTTGAAGCACATGTGAATTAAAATCCAAACATACAAGCATATAATTACTGAATAAAATTACTTTTTAATCCAATGAATGTGAACACAATTAATGCAAGAACAAGAAACAAATATTCAGCTAGAAATTTCAATATTAGAAATAGGGCAGATTCAGAGCAGAGAAATAATCTCTTTCACTTCCAAGTGGCTCTACATTCTTATTTGCACCATTTTTAAACCATCGTTTTCTTCATTTTACTACAAAATAACGAGAGGAGGGTTTGTAATCACCAAAACACCACTTCATTAGAGTTAGTAAATATTTTAAATCATTGAACACAATTCCAAAAGGTAACCAATAGGGAAAAAAGATGGCAAACAATGGACTAGTCAGTGCTCTAAGATATTCCAGCTGTCCATTATGTGCAGTCAGTATAAGGCAATGCTAATGAATTGGCAGACGTGATCGACATCAGTTTCCTGTACCAGAGCCTACTTGCCAAGCATCCAATGGGAGGAAACGTCACATTTCACCCAACCGCGGCCGCAGATCAGAGGCGCTCTGCGATTGGGCGAAATCGCAGTATCCCTACGTAACCGCTTATCTTACCCTAAACTATCGCCCACAATAAACGCACAATTTTTTTTAAAAATTAAAATCACTTCCTTTCATTTCACTTTACCCACGATTTCACGTCATTTTTGTGCATCTGCGACAGAGTCAAAATGGGTTTTGGAGTAAACAGCAACTTTAATGAGAACGGAAGTCGTGCGATTAAAGAGGTGTTATTACATTACATTTTATATATATAACGGGTCAACTTTTTGCGGGAGATTCAACTCCCAAAATAAAAAGTCAAAATTTTTCGTTTTATTTTATGAGGCCGAGTGGTTTGGAAACTCTCACCAGGCTGTCGAAGCTCCTGCGATGCTCCTTCCCTTCCCAGTCCAGACGCCTGGGGATCAGCTGAGGGAGGAAACGAAAGGGAGAGAATGAAGCAGAGAGACCGGGGAGGAGAGAGTGAACACTGGCGCCCGATGCGGGGGCAGCGGTTGCTCTTACCTGGTACTCCTCCAGCTCCTGGATCAGGACCTGCGCGGAAGGAAGCAGAGTGAGTCAGGGCTTTCGGGCACAAGGGCAAAAAGGAAGGCTGCGGCTCGCCCCGGGACCGGCTGCACTTACCCGCGCTGACTTCTGACAGGGTCCAGAAAGGAGGAAGCGGGCGATCAGGTAGTAGAGCTCTGCCGGGTGAGGGGGGGGGGGGGGGGGGTGGAGGAAGGAAGAAAGAAAGGAGCAAGTCAACAGGGAGCCGGCTCTGCCTGAAAATGGCCCTCTATCTCGCCGCCGCCCTCCCACCCCAAATATCAACCGGCAGCCGACACCCACCGCACTCCAGCTGTGACACCCGGCTGCAGTCGGGCCGCCTGTCTGACATGTCGAGGCCGGGCCCGAACCCGGGCTGACGCTGACTCGCTCCCCTGCCTGCGGCCCGTACGCCACACGCTTCAATCGCCATCCAGGGCACGGCCGCCTCACCGCCCGCCGCACCGTCCTCCGCCGCACATAACTAATCCTCCCCACTCTCTCTCTCCCCCCCTCTCCTCAACCCGCCATTGGTAGGGGCTCAACCTCCTTGGCCTCAGTCGCCACGGTAGGGTAACATTCGTAATAAAGGGGGCTTGACACCTGACGTTACTTCTCGAAAAGAAGGACAGGAACTCGCTGGCGGAAGGATACATTCTTTTTATATAACACGGCTTGAGTCAACGGAACGTGATGGCGGAAGCAGCTGACTGATTGACATTGGAACCAACCAATGGCGAGCGTCGCAGCTGTTTTTCAACCGTTTTAAAGAGCCAGTCTGGGGGCGGGGTTTGAGTGTTGGTGCAAGATGGCGGCGCGGTATCTCCATCGAACCCGGCGAGTGGTCGGTTACGGTAGAATGTATTTTGAGTTAGAGTTGTAGTGACCGAGTTAATCCCGTTATTCAGTAATAATTTCAGTATTAGATGTGAGGCATTATCAGCCGGATAAATGAGGAGTGTCGTGGTGTGGCCGTGAGCTGTGGCCTGCCGCAACCCCGCGGTCCTGCTCCAGTGTGCACCTTGAGTGTGGTGACTGGGGGTCTGTGTGGTGGGGGCCTGAGGACCGCCAGTGCGCACCGGCAACTCCCCGCATCGTGAGCCCGCATCTCCAAAATCTAATCTAACCTAACCTGGAGGTCGACCGTCAGTTAGAGATCCCGAGTGGGTTGAGCTCGGTCAGCCATTTCACTAATGAACGTCTTCCCAGAAAGATACTGCAGGATTAATCGTTGTAATTTTTTTTAAACAAGCTTGTTTGTAAATGAATTAATCTAATGAGTTAATAAGAGCAAGTTTGCTTTAATTTTATTTTTTTAAATGGCAAATGTTTTAAATTTGAGATTTCGGTTGTATCATTAAACAACGTGCATAAAGTGATCATTTTGATTTATGTTTGTGATTACTGTTTAGAGGGTATCGAAACGCACCATTACCTGTTACCATGTTTTTAAACAACTATTTGTCCAATTCATTTTTGATAGCTACTATTGAATTTGATTTCATCATTGCTAGGAAGTACATTCCAGATTATTGCAACGCCCAATTTAAAAAAAACTTAATTTTTTTTCAGTCAGCTTAAATCTGTGTCCTATGTTTGTTATGCTTCTGCTGGTGAAAAAGTTCATTATCTGCTGCTATGAAAACAGTTCATGACTTTTCTCAGGCACGGTAGTGTGGTTAGCGTAACACTATTACAGCGCTAGTGATCTGGGTTCAATTCCGGCCACTGCCTGTAAGGAGTTTGTACATTCTCCCCGTGTCTGCGTGGGTTTCTTCTGGGTGCTCTGGTCTTTTCCCACATTCCAAAGACATATGGGTTAGGAAGTTGAGCGTGTGCTATGTTAACGCTGGAAGCATGGTGATACTTGCAGGCTGCCCCCAGAACACTCTATGCAAAAGATGCGTTTCACTGTGTGTTTTGATGTACATGTGACTAATAAAGATATCTTATCTTGCCAGTCTGGCTTTTTCCTCCTTGATTCCTATTACAGTGCAATCTTTCAAATTATGTCCTGTTTACACATGTCTAGATCACATCTGTCAAGAAAGCAAGAAAAACACCACTTTAGACTTGCCTCTAGCCTAAATGTAAATGCTTTGCTGTCATCTGATTTTCAACCAATTAACTTTATCCATCATTGTCCTCGAATTTCCCCAGAATCATTAGCCTGGTTGACCTGTAGCTGTTGAAACTATCCCCCTTGCCTGTTTTTGTTTTAAATGTATAATATTTGCAGTCTTCTAGTTTTGTGGTATCAGCTCCTATTTCCAAGGATGATTGGAAGATTGTGGCCAAAGGCTCTGCAATTTCTTCCATTATTGCCCTTAATAACCAAAGATGTACCACATCCTGTCTGTGACTTTGATTTTGAAGCTGCCAGCTTTTTAATAAGTTCTTTATTTTTATATCTAAACTATTGCTACTATGACCTTAAATTGGCAACATCCTCTTCAACGCTTACAACATTTTTGTTTGTCCCTATAACTGGTTTTACTTGTTTTTTAGTGCTTGACTTTTTTTTAACCACCTTTTGCTATCCTTTTATGCTCAAATACAAAACCCTAATGAGAGAATAAGCATTTAAAATTTGCTTGTCTTGGTTCTTAATTTTCCCTTTGTTACAATGCAGAGTGTATGTGTTCTGCACTACATTTCAGTCTTGAGATGAATACTATAGAACTCTTTCATGTCCAGGATCCCATTAAGCTAAGCTACCCTCTTTAAAGATTATGTTCACTCTAGTTATATGTACTGTATAGGCTGAACACGCGAAGAATTGGACCATTATTGTTCTTGCCATTGGAGCAATCTTTAAAACCACCCCCTGCATTTGTTTCAAAATAGAAAACAATCCTTGAAAGGCCTGTTACTGTGCTGTATAAATAAAGTTTTAAAGCACTTTTAAAACAAGTGCCTCCAATTCCCTGCAGAGAAAAAAATCCATGCTTCATAAAGAAATTTATTCTGTGGTGTAATTTCTGATTAAGGAAGTTTGAGCAAACATCTATGATGCTATGGCTCAAAGAAACTTCATTGGCCTTAAACTGCTTTTGGACATTGTTATTTAAGTAGAAATTCATAATGTATGCATTTTCTAATTAATGGCTCCTTATCACTGACATCAACCAGATGAAATTGTATTTCCTCATTCTCTGTAATAATCCTTGTAACTTAAAGCTTTTAGCAAGCACAATTTCATTATTTTGAGACTTCAGGCTAAAATTCAGCCAATTAGTATCGAGAATTACTTGTTTCTACTACAGTTCTGAGGTGATTTAATTCTATGTGGGATATCTGGGCTGTCCTGGAAGGGACAGGTTGGAATAGGTGGGTGGTTTAATTGGCTTCTTGCACACTCCTGCAGGGCTTCCACATCTTACTGGGAAAGACTGAAATGCTTCCCCCCACCATGCTTCTCTTCTTCCCTTTCCTAGCCTCCTTTTTTTTTCCCCTCTTATTACCTTTAACCCAGCTCTTTACCCATTGCTCTTCCCTCCTCCCCTGCACCTGCCAATTACCTTCATCTACCTATCACTACCCTGTGCCCACGCTGCCTCCCCTCCTTTGTCCACCAATCACTGCTGTGCTTTTCCCCTCCTATATATTGGGCTTCCCCTTTTCCTATCTTCAGTCCTAAAGAAGGGTCCTGACCTAACATGTTGACTGCCTGCTTTTCTCTACAGATGCTGCCTGGCCTGCTGAGTTCCTCCAGCATCATCATGTTTTTCATCTAAATTCCAGCATCTGCAGTCCTTTGTTTCTCTGAAATGCTTCTGGCCTGCCTTGGTGCTTCTCGTCCACTTTGAAAAGTTTTTTTGGGCTAGAGAATCCTATAAGTGAGAATGTTACATTTTTCTAGGAAGCTTTAAGGGTGTCCTTAAAATGTTTTTGCTTTCTAGGTAAGGAGTTTGCTTTGGGAGGCATGTGAGCAATGTCATCCACCTATTGAAACAGAGTCTGAACGTCCTCTGTGGGCCTGTGGCTGGGTGCAGACATTCAGTAATCTTGCCAGTAGGTGTGTAGGATTTTGCAAAAGTAATGTTCTCATACTTAAGTCTTTGAACTGCCAATTACAAGTTGCTTGTGCCACTGATGCATATTGGAGGGCAGAGATTACTGCTGCCTGTAGACCACGAGCTTGTTGCTACATTTCAGATCTTGACCATCTACAGAAAAGTGTTCTAAAGTTTCTGCTCCTTGCTGAGAGGAAGCATTTGAGATTTGGGAAGTGATCCATACTGATCAGACTTTTCTCGTTCTCTTATGAAGTGGGCCATTTGGCTTATCAAGTCTGTGCTGGTTCTTGGAACATCCCTCCACTCATTTCCCTGTAACTGTCACATGCCCATCACTTCTCTCCCCCTTTCCCCCACCCCAACAATTGCCCTGATACCCATCCACACTGGGGGTAATTCAGCTGTTTAACCAACCAACAGGGACCTTGATTGTGAGGGTTGGCCAGGTGTGACAGGAGTGGTTAAAGGACCTTGGTCTTGCAGATAATGGTTTGTGCCCCATTCTTTCCTACATTTCATTGAAGGAATTGATGGTGGTTTGGAGCTTGGTCTCCTATGTATTTATGCAAATGTTGGCTGTGTAGTGTGACTCTGAATGGGATCTTGACTTCTGCAGTTTGAGGGTACTTGCACTGTTTGATTCCTGTTTGATATCAAGGAAACCCAATGTGAATATTGGTTAATTTTAAATTGGGCAACTCTTGCATTGTATAGCATTTTTTTAAATACCCTAGTGTCTTTGAACATTTAAAAAAAAATTTAAGTAAAAATGCCTCCTAATCTGCAGACCTGGAATCCCTGTTGAGATCAATAGTCTCTGATTGTACAACAGGGCTGACCAGTGCTTGAATGCTGGCAGTTCCCTTCAAAACTTGGCTTTAGGCCTGTAACTTTGTTTCTGGCTTTACAATTGTCTGACTTGAAAATGTGCAGCACTTTTGTTCAGAGTGCAAATGCTGGAAGTATCTTGTTTTGGTATTTCCACTTGTTACCATTTCACTATGGTTTGGTTTTACTTGCTGATTTGTTTTTATTCACTTTATTTTTGGGGTGGGGGAGATCTTCAAGGCTCTTGAGAAGGTGCAGGTTTGATACTCTTGTCCTTCTGGTGAAGGTACTCCCATGATGCTGTAGGGTAGGGAATTTCAGCACTTGGAGCCAGCAACGATTAAAGAACAGTAATATTTTTCTAAGTTGGGATCATGTGCCATTTGGAAGAGACCTGTAGTAGTGTTGTGCATCTGTTGTTCCTGTTGGTGGTCAAAGTTTGCACTTTGAAGGTGCTGTTCAAGCAGCCTTGGCAAGGAACAGCAGTACATTTTGTAGATGGTATACACTGCAACGTGGTAATGGATGAAATGAATGTGAAGGATGATGGATGGGGTACCAATTAAGCATGTGAATATTGTAACAGTATTAGAACAGCTTCACTAGAAGTGCAGCAAGTTTTGGAGCAGGGATCTTCATTACTGGCATTTTGTCTGTTCCCATAACATTTGCTGTATCCCGTAAACTCAGAGATACAGCATGGGAAACTGGTCCTTTGGCCCACCATGATGCTCTATGCTGACCATTAGCTACTCACTTGCACCAATCCTAGATAACCATTCTCCCCACATTTTCATGAACTGTCCCCAGATTTGTCTTTCTATTTCTCATCTACATGATGTCACTCAGTGACATTGTGCATCAACAGCTAACTCTACCACTAGTCTCAGTTAGCCCTTGCACAAATTATGTTTTTTTTCATGAGGAGAATCCTCTGCACTTCCACCCTTTTAAGACCACACAGGATCTTGAATGTTTCAAATGTTGCCTCTCACATTTCTAAAGACCAGTGGATACAAACCTCAGCTGTCCAACCTTTCCTCATTAGACAACTTGCCCATTCCCAGGTTTAAGCCTAGAAAACCTGAGAAATGTTTCCAATCCTTAACACCCTTTAAACAAGGAAGCCAATACTGTAAACGGTAGTCCAGATGTGGGCTCACCCATTTTCTAACTTAAGAAATACCTCCTTGCTTTTGAATTTGATTTCCCTTAGCCATAAAAGATATTGTTCTGTCAGCTTTTCTAATTGCTTGCTACATCTGCATACCACTAAATCATGCAGTGGTACCCAGATCCTTCTGCATCTGAGCTCTGCAATCTCTTACCATCTAGATAAATGTTTTTTTATTTTTCCTGCTGTAAAGGACAATTTACCGTTTTCCCACATTATGCTCCATTTGAGAGATCTTTGCTCACTCAAAGGGCTTAGCTGTAAAAGAACTGAGCTGTGAGTCATGGTTGGGTTTCCGTTGGCTAGACACAGAAGAAGAATGTTTTGCTCTCTGGGAAAGTTACTTCCTTAAATTTGACTCTATGGTAGTAGGTGTTCTACATTTTGAAAGGTAACAATAGAAGTTATGGAGCTGTATAGCACAGAAAAGGGCCCTTCAGCCCAATTTATCCATGTTGACTGTGATGCCTATCTACTCTAATCCCATTTGCCTGCATATTAGGCCTTTTATCCCTGTACTTTCTTATGCATTTTAAACATGTAATTGTATCTGCCTCTACCAGTTTCTCCAGCAACTGGTTCTATATAACCGTTACCCTCTGGGGGGGGGGGGGGATAGACTTGCTTCTTAGATCTCCTTTAAATTTCTTACCTCTCATCTTAAACTATCCCCTCTAGTGTTGGACTCCCCCACTGTAGGGAAAAGACTCTGATTATCTATCTTGTGAATGCTCATCATAATTTTATAAACATCTACAAGGTCACCCCTTAGCCTCTTGTGTTCCATTGAGAATAAACCCATTTTATCCAATCTCTGATTAAAAGTAAAGCCCTTCATTCCAGGCAACAACCTGGTGAATCTCTTCTGCGCTCTCTAATGCCACCATATCCTTCCTGTAGTGTGGCAACCAGAATTGTACACAATAGTCCAAGTGTGTCTTGACTAATGTTTTGTACAGCTACAACATCCCAACTCTTATACTTAATGTCTTGGCTCATGAAGACAAGCATCCCAAATGCCTTCCCCACCTGTGTCACCATTTTCAGGGAGCTATAAACTTGCACCCAATGTCCATCTGTACATCATCACTGTGGTCCCTGCCATTTACTCTATATGTCCTGTTAGTATTTGACATCCCAAAGTGTATTACCTCACACTTGTCTGTGTTAAATTTTATCTGCCACACCCTACCCAGCTTTCCAACATATTTGTGCTTCTCTATATGCTTTCACAACTCTTCACAATCTACAACTTCAATTTTCATGTCATCAGCAAACTTACTAATCAGTCCAACTATATTTTCGTCCAAGTCACTTAAATAAATGACAAACAACAAAGGTCCCAGCACTGACCCCTGTGTTACACCGTCGGTTACAGACTTCCAGTCAGAAAAGCAATCCTCTGCCAGTACCTTCTCTTATCACCAAGCCACTTTTGAATTTGGATTGCCAACATACCTTGAATCCCATGTGCCCTGACCTTCTGGACCAGCCTGTAGTGTGGGACTTTGTCCAAAGCCTTGCTGAAGCCTATGTAAACCACATCTACTATGCTGTCTTCATTACTTTCTTGGTTAACTTCTCAAAATAAACTCAATCTGATTTATGAGACAGGATTTCCCCTGCATAAAACTATGTTGACTCTGAATCAGTCCCTACCTTTACAAGTGAACATAAATCCTGTCCCTTAGAATTTTTTTCCAATCATTTTTCTACAGTTGATGTAAAGCTCACTTGCCTGTAGTTTCCAGGCTTATCTCTACTGCCATTTTTGAATGAGGGAACAATGTTAGCTATCCTTCAGTCTTCTGGTTCCTCTCCTGTGTCTAATGAAAATGCAGAAGTTGCCATTAAGGCTTCAGCAATCTCCTCCCTTGCTTCCCATAGCATCTTGGGATGGATCCTGTCAGGCCGTCAGTGAGAAACTAGCAAATGAAATCAAAATCAACACTTTTTTTGTAATACATTTACAAAGACATCAGGAGTAATTTTGGCTCTTAAGGAAATGAATTCTGATGTTGTGAGTCTTCTCCACTCGCAACAACCATATCTGAATGCATGTTTCAACATTACCTGTGCAAAATTGCATTGCACATCTGAAACTGAATATTGATTGCAGGGATAAGGCCTGTCTCCATTCATTAAATAGCCTGATCCCATGTGTGCTGCTGGTTATAACCTTGAAGTTCCAACAGATTTGTCAAGCCAGGTTTACCTTTTGCATTTATCTCAAGGGATCTGCTTCATGGCCTTTCCCAACATTGCCCACTGTGTCTGAATATCTTCCTCTGAGTGTGCAAATGCCTCCTGAAATGTTGCAAAATTTGATCAGCCTATGTTGGGGTGCAGGTATATATTCGGAAACTACACTGGCCTATTTGTATAAACAAGGCCCCACTGTTTTTCTGATTTTATTCCAGTGACGCGTTGAAAATTGTTACTGAAGAATAAACTTGGATCACGTGCAAGTTTAGAATTTGTTCTAATGTATGGGCCTTTCCTTCTTGCAAGAACTTACACATAACAAGGATTTTTATGCACCAGATATGTTGCAGATTATTGCTGGATTTTTACCTGAGTTTGTCCATTAGAGGGCACACAATGATGGCCTTTGAATTCATTGAATCAACCTAAACCCACAGTAATTGAATGAATCTTTGTAAATTTAAATTAACAAATGATGCATGTTTCCTTTTAAATATATACAGTCTCTTTGTCACCATAATTGTATGCAGTTTATTTGTACAAAATCCCTTTAGCTATATTAATGAATTTCTTTAAACTTATTACTTAGATTCCCATGCTATCTACTTATTGAGATTCAAAACTATACTAGCATTAACATGAGCTAATTGCATTCCAATGAAGGAAAATTATGATAAAATATTGACAGACTCAAATCATTATCAAAATGCCTGTAATTGAAACAAAATTGAGTTTCATTAGCATAACAATGTTTGATCCAGAATGTTAAGAATGAAAAGAATTAAAAATAGTTCAGTTGATCTATTTTGTACTTGAGTTAAAGGCCTATCAAATAGCTGGGATTGAGATAGTCTAGGTGAAACAGATAAATCTCTGAAGCAAAAAGCAATCTGCTGGAGGAACTCAGAAGGTTGAGCAGCATCTCTGGGGGAAAAGAGTCGTCAGTGTTTCGGATTGAAACCCTGCATCAGGACTAAATCACTGAAATGTCCAGATGAGTCCCATGCAAAGTGAACATAATTTAAAAAGACATGCTGTAGCACAACCTTCTAGAAGGTCCTTTTGATCAAGACTTACTGCAATGAAGGCTGTTGGCAATTGGGGAAGAAAAATCCAATCCAGATGAAGGGTCGTGACCCTAAACGTCCACTGTCTTATTTCCTTCCGTAGGTGCTGCCTGACCTGAGTTCCTTCAGTGCTTTGTGTGTTGCTGAAAAAATATCAAGTGAATATCAAGGAAAAAGTCTGAGCATAGTTTTGATACATTATTGGGGCAGAAAAAGCTTGGTAATCATTCAGTTTGTATTAGACTTGATCTTGAAATGCCCAGGATGGTTCATGCTTTCTCTGGGCCACATATGCAAAAGCAGGTTTTCACTATACCTATGGCATCCACTGGTGTGCAGCTTAAAAGAGATCCCTGAGCTGGTGTTGGAAATCTGATTTAGATTGGACTTTTCACTTGTCGGCCACCCCACAGATCAGTTGCTTTATCCCAATTATAACAATGCTGCCCTACCATGCTCATCCACCCACCCAAACTTTTTCCTTAATCTGCTGATCTACCAGAACACCTCACCCAATCATTGATCCTACATGCCCTACCAGCTGTTAGCTTCTCTCAACTACCCTCCTCCTGACCCACCTACTAACTTATACCTGCTCAAATTCATGCTAATATGATATCTGTCCTACCATGTGGTGACCCAGCCCCAGATTGGACTTGTCAGTCTTCAATCGTGTGCTTCTCCTACATGTTTCAATAGCATGTGAGGCCATAGACCTGATGCATCTCTCATTCTCCCAAGAGTGGAATCTTGTTGGACTTCTGGGCAGTGACTAACAGTGCCTGTGCAATTTGTAGAAACTCTTCTCCCTACATTAATTTGTTTTCCCAGCTAATATAAGTGAACTAGGTCAAATTTTGGGGGGCATTCATTGAGGCAGAATTTTTGCTGGCCTTTCCAATGGTGGTTGTAGTCTGGATCCATTTTCCTTTGCTGGGCATGCAGAGCTGGATCCCAGTGGGAGTTCCAGAGAAGCCACTGAATGCGGGGGAACTTGCTGTGAAGTTGAATGTTAATAATACACCAGAAGATCTTTAATGAAGAAGAAAAGAAAATTGCCCTGTTTTCTTAGCTCATTTAGAGGAAGATGAGCCCTCCGCTGTGGTTCTCTCTATCAGGAGAACCATCTATTACAGTCTAAGAATACCTTGTTCAGAAAGACTGGGGCCTGGGATCTTTCCACACAATGGAAGTGATATTGGCACAGGTTATGTATTACTACCCTGGGCCTACTGCCACCTTTCACCAAAAATTGTGAGGACGACCAGCAGTTTGGAAGGGAGTAAAATCTACTGGAATTAAGGCTCTCTCTCTTTCCAACAATATTTGCATGAAAGCAGGAAAGGGGGATCCTAAAGAAACCAGAGAAAGAATCCATAAAACCACAAGATATAGCAGCAGAATTAGGATCCTAAAGAAACCAGAGAAAGGATCCATAAAACCACAAGATATAGCAGCAGAATTAGGCTATTCAGCCCATTGAGTCTGCTCTGCCACTCAATCATAGCTGATATTTTTCAACCCCATTGTCCCACTTCCCTGTAACCCTTAACCCCTTTACCAATCAAGAACCTATCGATCTCTGCCTTAAATACACCTAATGACAGCCTCCACAGCCCTTTCTGACAATGAATTCCACAGATTCACCACCCTCTGGCTGAAGAAATTCCTCCTCACGTCAGTTTTAAAGGGATGTCCCTTTATTCTGAGCCCGTGCCCTCTGATTCTAGGCTCTCCTACTAATGGAAACATCCTCTCCATGTCCACTCCATCCAGGCCTTTCAATATTTGGTAGGTTTCAATGAGATTCCCACCCACCCCCACCCTTTTGAACTCCATCGAGTACAGGTCAGAAACATCAAATGCTCCTCATATCTTAAGATGTTAAGCCTTTCATTCCTGGGATCATTCTTGTGAACCTCCTCTGGACCTTCACTAGGGCCACACATCCATCCTTAGATATGGGGCCCAAAATTGCTCTCAATATTCCAAATGCAGTCGGACCAATGCCTTATAAAGCCTCAGTGGTACGTCCTTTTATATTCTAGTCATCTCAAAATGAATGCTAACATTGCATTTGCCTTCCTTACTATCAACTCAACCTGTAAGTTAAACTAAAAGCAATCGTGAACCAGGATCCCAAGTCTCTTTGCATCTTTGATTTCTGAATTTTATCTCCATTTAGAAAATAGTGTACACCTTTATTCTCACACTTCCCTACGCTGTATTCCATCTGTCAGTTATTTGCCAACCCTCCCAACCAGTCCAAGTCCTTCTGCAGACTCCCTGCCTCTGCAACACTATCTGTTCCTCCACCTATCTTGGTATCGTCTGCAAACTTGACCACAATGTCATCGGTTCTTTCATCTAGATCATTAACGTATAAAGTGAAAATTTGCAGTCCCAACACTGACCCCTGCGAATGCCACTGGTCACCAGCAGCCATCCTGTAAAGGGCCCCTTTATGCCCAGTGTATGACTTCTGCCAGTCAGCCAATCTTCTAGCCATGCTGGTACCTTGTCTCTAGCAGCCTTGTGTGCGGCACATTGTCAAAGGCCTTCTGAAAATCCAAGTAAATAACATCCACAGACTTTCCTTTGTCTAACCTGGTTGTTACCTTCTCAAAGAATTCTAACTGATTTGTCAGGCAAGATCTTCTCTTAATGAAACCATGCTGACTTCATCCTATTTTATCATATACTTCCAAAATCTCATCCTTAATAATGGACTATAAAATCTTACCAACCACCAAGGTTAGGCTAACCATCCTATAACTTCCTGTCTTTTGCCTCCCTCCCTTAGAACGGTGTCACATTTGCAATTTTCCAGTCTTCTGGTACCCTCTCTGACTCCAGCGATTCTTGAAAGATCACTACTAATGCTGCCACAATCTCTTCAGCTACCTCTTTCAGAACTCTGGTGTGTAGTCCATCTGGTCCAAGCGATTTATCCACCTTCAGGCCTTTCAGCTTCCTCAGCACCTTCTCCTTAGTAATGGTCACTATACTCATCTCTGCCCTCTGACTCTCTTGAATTTCTGGCATGTTACTGATGTCTTTCACTGTGAAAACTGATTCAAAGAACTTATTTACCTCCTCTGCCATTTCCCTGTTCCCCATTACTACTACTTCAACATCATTTTCAAGCAGTCCAATGTCCACTCTTGCTTCTCTTACCCTTTATGTATCTGATTTTTAAAAAAAAACTTTTGGAGTCTTATATTATTGGCTAAAACAAAATACCCTCATATTTCATCTAAATTAGTGCGAATTTAGGCTTTTGATGAACTAGTTCCTCTGCAAAATGCCCTGAAAATGTTAAACTTGGTTGTGTGAAGTCAAGTGTTTAATGGCAGCTAAGGCAAAATTAACTTTTAAAAACTATCTGAATCCAAAACCTACCTCTTTGTGTGCAGTGTAATTTCCATACTTAAACTTTTCAAAACATAATGGAATTTTATAAATGTTATTGCAGCTTCTATTTCAATCTTGTGTATATGTTCCAATCTTCAGACACGAGAGACTGCAGATGCTGGAGATCCGGAGCAATACACACAAAATGCTGGAGGAATTCAGCATCTATGGAAGGAAATGAACAGTCGATGTTTCAGACTGAGACCCTTCATTAGGACTGGAAAGAAAGTGCAGAAGCCAGAATAAAAGGGTGGGGGAAGGAGAAGGAGCATGAGCAGGCAGATGATAGATGAGTCCAAGTGAGAGGGGGAAGGGAGATAGAAATGATGTGAGAAGCTGGGAGTTGATAGGTGGAAGAACCATAGAACCATACAGCACAAAACAGGCCCTTCAGCCCACCATGTTGTGGCGTCCATCGAACCACTATCACACTATCTAACCCTTTCCTCCCGCATATCCCTCTATCTCACATTTCTCCATATGCCTATCCAACAAACTCTTGAACCTGTCCAATGTATCTACCTCCACCACCACCCCAGGCAGTGCATTCCATGCACCAACCACTCTCTGGGTGAAAAACCTCCCCCCTGACATCTCCCCTGAACCTCCCACCCATAACCTTAAAGCCATGCCCTCTTGCCTTGAGCATTGGTGCCCTGGGAACAAGGTGCTGGCTGTCTACTCTATCTATTCCTCTCAATATGTTATATACCTCTATCATGTCTCCTCTCATCCTCCTCCTTTCCAGTGAATAAAGCCCTAGCACTAAAGAGGCAAAGGGCTGAACAGGATGGAATCTGATAGGAGGACAGTAGACCATGGAATAAAGGGAAGGAGGTGGGGAACCAGAGGGAGGAAGGTGTGGGTGATGGGCAAGTTGTGATGGTGGGGTAGGGGGAAAAGAAGGGGTAAAGGGGCCAGAGTGATGAGGGAAAATAAGAGGAAGATGTGCCTGGTGGTGGGATTCACCTCCTCCCACCCTGTTACTTGTAAGGATGCTTCTCTCAGTTCCTCTGTCTCTGCCACATGTGTTCTCACAATGAGATTTTCCATTCCAGGACATCCAAGATGTCCTCTTTTCTTTTTCAGAAAACAGGGTTTCCCCTCCACTGATATTAATGCAGCTCTCACCTGCATCTCCATTTCCCGCATGTCTCCCCCCCCACATAACGGAAAGGATTCCCCTTTTCCTCACCATGAGCCTCCAAGATCCAACATATCATTCTTCACAACTTCCACCATCTCCAGCGGGATCCCACCGCAAAGCACGTTTTCCCCTCCCCTCTCCACTTTCTGCAGGAATAAATCTCTCTTCAACTCCCTTGTCCACTCATCCTTCCCCACCAATCCCCCTCCAGGCACATATCCCTGCAACTGTGCTCAGTGTTGCACCTGACCCTACACCTCCTCCCTCACCACCATTCAGCACCCTAGACAGTCCTTCCAGGTGAGGCAGTGCTTCACCTGTTGATCTGAGGGTGTCATTTGTAGCATCCAGTGCTCCCGCTGTGGCCTCCTCGACATTGATGAAACCTGACACAGACTGGGAGATTGCTTCACCGAGCACCTTTGTTCCATCTGCCGTAACAGCCAGGATCTCCTGGTGGCCAACCACTTTAATTCCACTTGCTATTCTCACACTGACATATCTGTCCATGGCCTCCTGTACTGCCAAGTTGAGGCTGAACCCAGATTAGAAGAACAACACCTCGTATTCCGTCTTGGTAGCCTCCAACCTGACAGCATCAACATCGATTTCTCTAACTATGGGTAACCACTATCCTCAGTCTCTTCCCCCCCCCAACCAAACTTTGGTTTTTCCTTATACCTCTGACCCCTTTACCCCTTCTTTCACCTCCCCTGCCCTCCTGACCTGCCCATCACCCACAGCTTCCTCCCTCTGGTTCACCGCCTCCTTCCCTTTATTCCATGGTCTACTGTCCTCTCCTATCGGATTCTATCTTGTTCATCCCTTTGCCTCTTCCACCTATCAACTCCCAGCTTCTCACATCATTCCCAAGTCCCTTCACCCTCTCACCTAGATTCACCTATCACCCGCCTGCTCATTCTCCTCCTTGTCCCCCACTCTTTTATTCTGGCTTCTGCCCTCTTTCTTTCCAGTCCTGATGAAGGGTCTTCGCCCAAAACATCGACTATTCATTTCCCTCCATAGATACTGCCTGACGTGCTGAGTTCCTCCAGCATTTTGTGTGTGTTCCAATCTTCAATTCGCATGTTGTTTTTACAAAAGAAATCCTGTTTGTGAAAATTCTTTCATTGTTCAGCCAGCTTGATGACATCACAGCTCTGGATCCCAGGGATCCCTTAAGCTCATGCCTGACAGCAGGTTTCAGAAAAGGGGGAGTTCTCACACCAGAGAAATGTGTAAGGAACTTTTTTTCTTGTCAGCATGAAACATCATTGCTTTATATTGGCCCTGAGCTACAAAATGGTCATAGTGTAAATTGAGCAAAATGGAAATTTGAAAATCAAAATACTGGACATTATGGAGATCTAAAATACAAAAACCCTGCCTACAGGATGTAGCCTGGTGAACTGTTCTCGCAGACACCAATCCTAGGCTCTTTGACACATCTTCATAATTCTGCTGGACCAAAATCCCATCATCGAACATCAGGCCATTGTCTTCCAATCAGTTGTGGACCTCATTTCCATGGGAGATCTTCCTACCGCAGCTTCCAAGCATTAGGTAATTATTCCTTCCCTCCCTCCTTTCCCTTTTTGTTTCCTTCTATCTGTATCACATGTGGCCTTTACTGCCAGCTGTCATTTTGGCTCAGTTTGTATAGTCTGGCCTTGCTATTAGCATACATTACATGGACAAAGAAGCATATTCTGATCCTTTCTGCTACATAACTGCTACTTTTACTTGTGGTCTCGCTCTATCAGAGATACTCAATTTGTTCCATCCATCCCTCTTCCATCATGTGTGCTGCTAGAAAATAACTGCTTTCTCTCTTGCTCCAGTTCTGATGAAGGGTCTTGGACCTGAAATGTCATGTTTCTCTCTACAAAAATTGAAATGTTATACCTCTCCCATGATTTACATTAATTGAGTTTTTCATAAATACATTTTATCCAAAAATATATACAGTCATACTCCATGAGGCATTGCATTGCCTTCATTCAGTGTATCATATATCATTGCATTCACATCCAATATTTTCAACGTGAACATGTCATCAATTTTTCAGTACCAAACATTTCAAGTACTCAGTCTGGGAGGCTATTAACCCAGTACCCAGTCCTATCGGGTCCAGTGGTGGGAGAACCCTATGGTTTTGGCTTTCTCCATACAGCCTTTGTGGCAGCTGCACCAAGCACATAGTTCTGCACCTTGCAATGTGCTTGGCAGCAGCATTTGGTTGTGGACAACTCCTCGCACTGGAAAACCAAGAGGTTTTGGCCTGACCAAAGTGCATCTTTTTCCCAGTTGATGATTTTGTAGCAGCAGGTGATGTTTGTCTCAGTGTGTGTCCCTCAGCACAGTACATAAAGCACAGAGTCCTTCTGTGCAGCTACTCAAGATGACCACTGCATCCATTTCCTGATGTTGGCAAACTCGCATTCCACAAGGATAGGGATGATGGTCTGACTTGCACTACAGCCAGTTCAAGGGCAGTGTGCTGTAGGATTGAGACTCCAGCTGTGAATTAAGGATCTGACAAGGCAGACCCTTCTCACCACCAGCCAAATATGCTCTTGGTGCCTAATTGTCTTTCATTTGTCAGTGTTACTTGACATTTATCAACCTGCATTCACAAACTTCTGGAAACCAGCCTCTGGGCAATGCCAACTGTGTTTTGATCTTTGGTTTAGGGTGCACAGGGGAAGCTTATCAGAAACAATAATATGCAAAAATGGGCAGCGATGCAAGAGGATTTATTCTTTGTTCTGTCAATGTAAGAAAAATTACGAATTCCCTGGCTAGGCTAGGAATGTCAATAATACTTGTTATTTCCAGCATTTCATGTTTTTGTCTTGGATTTTCAGCACCTGCAGTTTTTTTTTGATTTCCATGACTTTAACCCTCTTTTTCTCAGTTGAAATTATCCAGTTGACTTGCCTGCAGACATCCCACATGGATTCCACCACCTTTAATTTTAAAATGCACCTTTGAAACCAGTGAAGGTGCTGCTTTAAATATGCACACTGTTATTGACAGGAGATTCAGAGAACAAGGTTCCTCCTTGTCTCTTCTCATTGATCGGATTCCTACTCACATTTAAAATTGTGGCTAACAATACTTTGACATTTCCTCTAGGAGTAGAGCTAAATCACATATGGACATGACAAATCTGCCTGAACCTCCACAGTAGCATTTTAACATTGCATGTGCCACTGTACTGCAGCAGAATTATAGTCACTATGTCCCTTTAACAACTGAAACCTTTTTCAATTATTTGATACAGAATACAGGTTTTTTTAATCAAATGAAGCAACATCTATAAAGTAATGTTAATGCTACCCCAAGAATTTTTTTTTCCTTTGAAAAATTGAGTGATAATCACACTCTCACAATTTGTCTTCAAGTAGGAAGTGCAAGGTGCAGAAATCATGCTCTTCCTGCAGGGGGCAGACAAACACCAGCAAGCTCTTTTTCTAACTGGTTTTGTTGAGCATCAATACAAAAAGAAAAATTACTTCCTGTTCAATACTGTATTTTTTGCTTTAAGATAAATGTAAATGCAAAGTCTTGCATTATATAGGTTGAAAGCATCATAATGG
Source organism: Pristis pectinata (assembly GCF_009764475.1). Classification (NCBI taxonomy): domain Eukaryota; kingdom Metazoa; phylum Chordata; class Chondrichthyes; order Rhinopristiformes; family Pristidae; genus Pristis; species Pristis pectinata. The sequence goes on from NC_067412.1 coordinate 46,731,937, forward strand.
AGAGGAACTCAGCGTCTTGTATAATTTACATTCTGTGTGTTGTCTGAACTACGTACCTATGACGCTGCTGCAAGCAAGTTTTTTTTTATTGCATCTGTACCTCGCTGTACTTGTCCACATGACAATAAACTTGACTTGAAATCGTTAACAGTACAAGCACCATCTAGCTAGAAAGATCATCTGGGTGGACCTGCTCTCAAGGGGACTTGGCTGTTGCTTTGTACCAGTTAGTATGGTGATTACTAATTATATTGAAAGAGTAGGTTGTGTTGTCACTTTTGTTTTATACATTTAAGGTACCAATATAAAATGCTCTATATTTATAAAATAATAACATTGGAGCACAGATAACAAATCCAGTTCCAGTTAAAATTGTTCTTTAGTGTATGGCTCAGCTCACCTGGTTGTTCAATAACTCTAATAAGCAGATCATTGTGTTTCTTAGCAAATGGGGTGTCAGTACCCCTAAGGAACTCCACTGAAGTCCAAGCTGTTAATCTTGCTCCCTGGTGGTGGATAGTCACTGATACTTTTTATAACTTCTAGCTTTGAACTCAATAGAAATGAAAATAGGGAATGATGTGAAATGGACTGCTAATTTATTGCCATCTACCTGATGTCAAACCTACTCCCCTGCTGTGGATAAGTGCTAAAGCCTTTTAATGAGTTAAACATGTGCCATCTACAATGCCATGCCCACTTGTATTTTCCAAAAGAAAAATTCACGGTACAAGGCAAGGCAGCATCATGGAATATAGTGTGCATCCATGCACTAAAGCAGGATTTGTGGAGTTCCTGGCAGGAGCTATGTGTAGAATTCACCACATTGTCTTTCTGATGGCTGGGATACAAGTCATGGTTTAATGAACTCCACTCAATCCCCATAGCAACCACAATGCATCAGTAGAAAGACTCACCCTGCCAAGACTGTGGTTGCATTCTGTAAAGTCCATGCCACAGCCACCATACATCAGAAGGAGCTGGGCACAGACATCTTCCACCTCACAGTGTGAACTTTGGGACCTGGGATGTTAGCTATATAGAGCACTGGTCAGGTTATATCTGGAGTACTGTGACTAGTATTGATGTCCTTAAGGAAGGATATTAATGTGTTGGAAGCAGTTCAGAGAAGGTTTACAAGACTGGAATGGACAGGTTGTCATATGAGGAAGTGTTGGACAGGCTAGGCTTGTATTCGCTGGAATTTAGAAGAATGCATGGGGTCTTTATTAAAATATATAAGATTCTCGGGGATCTTGATAGGGTAGGTACGGAAAGGGCATTTCCTTTTTGTGGAAGAATCTGGAAGTAGTTCAACAAAAAGGGTTTCCTGTTTCAGATAGAGTTGGGGTAGTTTTTTTTGTGAGGGTTGCGAATCTTTGGATTTCCTCAAAATGCATGGAAGCAGAGTCTTCAAGGATCCCCACCATCCGGGACATGCTCTCTTCTCCCTGCTAATGTCAGGCTGGAGGTACAGGAGCCTGAAGTCCCACACCACCAAGTTCAAGAACAGCTACTTTCTTACAACCATCAGGTTCTCTAACTGACCTACACAACCCCAATCCTACCTCAACAATGGAACACTACAGACCACCTCTTGCACTGCCATGGACTTGTCTTTGCTTTTTGCACCAATGTCTTGTTTTGCACAGTCTTTTTTCTCTTCACTGTCTTGTATAATTTATGTATAACTTGTGTTCAGTATGTTGTCTGTACCTACGTGCCTGTGATGCTGCTGCAAGCAAGTTTTTTCATTGTACCTGTACCTCACTGTACCTGTGCACATTACAATGACTTGACTTGAATATTTTTAAGGTAAGTTGCTTATTGATAAGCATGGGGTTAAATATTTGGGACTGAGGTTATAATTGAGTCAGCCACTATTTCACTTAATAACAGAGCAGGCTTGTGGGTCCAAGTGCCCTCTCCTAATTTGTATGCTCATATGGGTTGTATGCTGAATGCAGCATTAGCACTGTCGACTGGGAAACAAGACAGTGGTTAATGAGCTCTCCCCATGGCAGCCACAGTATAACAACAGAAAAGGCTGTGAGTACAATGCTATGACTACCCCCAAGTCACTGTGAGGTGTGCACTGATGGAGTGAGCAATGGTCTCCACATGTAACTGAGAGGTGAATTGTATAAAAAGGCTGTGAAGGAACAAACAGTAATAAAATTGCTGTAATGCTGATCTTTTAAAAGTGCATGCAATACCTCGATGTCAGAGTTTAATTGCCATTGCATTTCTGAACCCAGAGTGAAGTGCTTCTAGTTTTTAGCAAGTGGACGAGGAAAGTTGTCAGTAATCCACAAAGCTCCAATCCCTGGCAGCAGTGGGAGAGACGTGCACCGGCCAACCCATGACATCAATAGGTGGCGACAGAACACTAAGCAAATGTCAGCTGTGTGAAGACAAATTGCACATGGAAAGCCAGAAGTAATCGTTAGCACGGCCTAGTCATCAGAAACCTCCTTAATGCACAATTGGCTCATAAATAGTATGTTTATGGGTCCATTTCCTGGGTTTAGATATGCATTTAACTTGGAATACACTCCAATGTGCATAATCTATTTTTTAAATAGGTCATGTAGCTCTAGATCGATTCAATGAGTTGTAAAGTAGGCCCGAAGCAGATGCAACCTATTGTTGTGTAGAGTAATGTTTCACACAGTGATGTTAAGACACAGCTCAGATATGCAAGTTGCTTTGTGAACATACATCTCAAAAATACCTTCCCTCATGCCAAACACAAGCTCAGGTTAAGCAGTTAAAGGATAAAATTTACGATCTTCGTTGTGTCTCACTGTTATAGATTTTTTTAGGCAGAAATCTGCAAGTCCTCCATTGAATTTGCTCCAATAGAAACAAGATAATCCCATGATTAATTGATTATTATTCAGATTTTGTGTCATACAGCATGAAAACAGGCTTTTTAGCACAACTCATCCATACCAACCCATATGCCAACCTAAGCTGGTAATATTTGTCTGTGTTTAAACAATGTAATTGTACCCACTTCTTCTGACCACCACCTCTGTGTGGAAAAACTTGTCTCTCAGATTCCCTTGAAATCTATCTCCTTGAAATCTTTCCCCTCTCACCTTAAACTTATGCCCTCTAGTTTTAGACTACATGGGGAAAAAGACTGTGACCATTCACCATATCTGTGCCCATCATGATTTTATAAACCTCTATAAGGTCACCCCTCAGCCTCCTTTGCTCCAGGGAAAACAGTCCCAGCCTGTCCAATCTCCCCTTATAACTCAAGCCCTCCAGTCCAGGCAACGTCCTTGTGAATCTTTTCTCAACCATCTCTAGCTGAATCACACTCTCCCTTAATGTGGTGACCAGAACTACACTCATTACTTAAATGTGGCCTAACCAACATTTTGTACAACAGTAACATGACATCCAAATTCTTGTACACAATGAAGGCAAGCATGCCAAATGCCTTCTTCAAACCTTGACTATCTGCGCTGCTACTTTCGGGTCTGTTCAACAATACTCGCCAGGGCCCTGCTATTCACTGTGTATGTCCTGGCCTGGGTTAACTTCCCAAAGTGCATCACTTTGCATTTGTCTGTTAAGTTCCACTGCCATTCCTTTTCCCACTTTCCCTGTTGATCTAAACCCCATTGTAACCTCAGACAACCTTCTTCACTGTCCACTACACCAATTTTGGTGTGATCTGCAAACTTGCTAATCATGCCAACTACATTCTTATCTAACTCATTAATATCTATGACCCAGCACTGATCCCTGTGGTCACAGGCCTCCAGTGTAATGAACAGCCCTCCACTACCACCAAGGCTATTTTGTATCTGATTGCCTAGCTCACCCTAAATCCCATGTGTCTCCTGCACTTAATGGAAACTTTGATTCTTTGTCATGGAACTGGTCCACTGTGGACACTGATGGGCTACAGGAAATACCCTCATTATGGTCTTACCCATTTGCCACAGAAATACCCCAGCACAAGAACAAAGACACACACACTGTGATTAATACAAATTATATATTGCAGTGGTTGTATGTGGGGTGAGGGGAAAGAAGATGCTGGGGATAGAGATCAGTGTATCAGAGGGAAGGAGAAAGGGTAAAGGAGCCTGGAGAAGGGAAGGAAGGAGGATGCTGAATTGTAGGATGAAAGAAAGAGGGCAGTGGGAGTAAGGTTGTGAAGAGGTTCAGGGATGGGCAGGATTTATGGGAGAGGAGGAGCAGGGATGGGTAAGGTTGAGGGTCTAAGGGGGTTGGATGATGAAGGGGGGTCAGGAAGGAGGCGATGCGTGCACGTGTGCACGCACACATGAATGCTTCTGCTCTGATAAGTTCCTGTGGTAACTGGTGTGCAGAAGCGTTTGGGCGCTAAAACAAGTCACACTCGGGCAACTTTCATTCCTCAATGTGAAGTTCAGGGCCTGGAATGTCAGAGCTGCCATGGAAAATCCCAGCAGTGAAAAACTGAATGCTGCTTTGCATTCAGGAACTCAGATGTTCAAATCATCCTTGATCTGAAGGACCTACCTAAGAAAATATTCAATTTACTATGAACATGAGATCAATAACCGTTAGAGGGAAGGCAACTGTAGACTGAGACAATCCTTTGCACAAGGATATTAATGGAGATCCTGTTGCATAATAATAACCCTTCAACAAACGAGAATATTTGTATTATTATATATAACACCAGTTTTTTTGCAGATTTAATCCACTTTATCAATGTTTATGATTTTCAGCTCAATATATTTTGTACTGTTGAATGGCCAGGATTTGGAATTAATTGCCTATAGTACTAACATCCACTCTACTCTCCTCCTGAGTATTGTTTTTACCTTATCTTTGCCAGTTACACATTTCTATGGTGTTTGTACACACAGAATGATGTACCAAAATGGGACCTATATTGGTTTTGTCAGGAGTTACAAGGGAGAGGGGTGCTCATAGCTCCATGGCAGTCACAATCCAGCAGCAGAATGGGCTCCCATGAAGATGAGGGTAAGTGGAGGGGAGGAGGGACTCGGTGCTCTCGTGTGTATGTGGGTAATCTCCATGTGATTGTCTACTCCAATCAATTGCTCTGTCATGAGCACCTCCAGGTCACTGTGGAATGCTCTGATCAGGGGCTGGAGATCACTTTACATGATGCAGAATTGATCAGTTTCAAAGCAACTCTTATCAATAAAGTATTCATTTTCCACAATGCTGAGCATTGAAGACCACCAGTCGCCATGTGTAGGACATTGATAGCACTGTGCAGAACATTTAACAGCCAGTCCCTGGGCAATACCCTTTGAATTTTTGAGAGTTATAGCTTGCGGATAAACCATATCACCAGGTCATCTCCACCTCTTAAGTTACATCTATCTCCTACCAACCAGGCCTGAGTTAGTTTGATATTTTACCTATCAGACATTTTTTTTAATTAGATAAACAAAGGACTGCAGATGCTGGAATCTAGATGAAAAACACTGATGCTGGTGGTTCGCTGCTGCCTTGAACCGCTGCAATTCTTGGAGGTGTGGGTACACCCACAATGCTGGTGGGAGGAGTTCTAAGATTTTGACCCAGTGATGGTGAAAGAACGGCAATATATTTCCAAGTCAGGATGGTGTGTGGCTCGGAGAGTAACTTCCAAGGGAATATGGGTATATTGAAACAAGTCATTTTGCCTCTCAAGCCTATTACTTAAATTCATTCATGAGATGTGGTGTTACTGTCAAAAGTCAACTTTTACTTCTTACGCCCATTTGGTCCTGGTGAGAGAGACCTTCTGGTGATAACACTCCCACAATATAGGTATGACAATGTTTCAACATTAGGGGAACATACAAGTGACGCCCCTGCTTGGTGATAGAAGTTGCAGGTTTGGGAGCTGTCAGAGTGTCCCAGTTGTGTATTTTGTAGGTGGTGCACTGATGATGAGGGGAGTGAATGTTTGGGGTTGTGGATGAGGTGCCAATTAGATTAAGTCATCACACTCAGTTGGATCATGTTTGATCTGTATCTTGATTCTGCAATCTTTAAGACTCTTGACTAATGAAAATCTATCAGCTTAAAACAAACTTCTGGAGAAACTTGGTGGGTTCAGCAGCATTTGTGTGGAGGAAAGGAATTGTCGATGTTTTGGGTCGAGATTCTGTTCTAGGACTGAGAGTGGAGAAGGAAGGTGGCCAGTGTAAAGAGAGGGGGAGGGGTGAGATGGGGACAGCAGGTGACAGGTGGACTAAGCTTAAACCAAGCTGCTAGAGGAACTCGGTGAGTTGAGCTTAAAACAGACTGCTGGAGGAAAGTCTACCATGTCAGTTCTGCAACTTTGACCAAGTCTTAACAGGCTGGAAATTTCATGATACTGTATGAAGAAGCGATTACAGATGGATCTCCCTGCTCTGCCACAGGGGGTGTCATTGCCAGGGCCCTTCTCATCACAATAGCTGAGGAGCTGCTGCCTGGAATCTCAGTGTGGATTCTGTCCATCTAAAAGCATAATGGACATCACCATGCAACAATTTCAAGAGGAATGTAGACAGCAGCACCTATACGTGGCCATTTTTAATATCTACCTGGAGGCACCATGGAGCACTCTCTCGAATTTGATCATCCACAGAAATTCATCTCCGTCTTGCATTTGCTGCAGGATGGTATTCAAGATATGATCCTACCAATGTGTCCACAACAAAGGACGTAGGTTAAGATGAAGAGTAAAAGATTTAGAGGGGATCTGTGGATTTTTTTTCAGCCGGAGGATAGTTGTAATCTGGAACACACTGATTAAGAAGGTGGTGGAGGCAGGTACTCTCACAACATTTAAGATCTATCTTGATGAGCACTTGAATCACCAAGGCATAGACAGCTCTGGACCCATTGTTGGTAGATGGAATTAATATAGATGGGTACTTAATGGCTGGCATTGAATTGTTGGGCTGAAGGGCCTGTTTCTATGCTCCATGACTTTAAGGCTGTCTCCACAAAATCCTCAGAATCCACTGGAAGGATAATTAAACCAATGTCAATGTTCTTTCCCAGGCCAACATCCTCAGTATTGATGTCCTAAGTACACTCAGTTGGCACTGATGGGCACATCCTTTTCATCAGTCCATGGAAACTGACACACTATTCCAAGCTCTGTAAGAGAAGAGAGTGCCAGGTAGACAGAGGAAAAGATTCAAGGATGTTCTCTAAGTGTCTTAGGAAAAAAGTATCCCATTCCCCTCTGACTAGAGTCATTCAGCATGGATATGGGCCCTTCAGCCCAAGTAGTTGATTCCGACCATGGTGCCCTCCCAGCTAGTTCCAATTTTCTGCATTTGGCCCATATCCCTCTAAGCCCTGCCCCTGCATGTGCCTATCCAAGTGCTTCTTAAATGATACAATTGTACTTGCCTCAACCGCTTCCTCTGGCAGCTCATTCCATATACTCTCCACCCTCTACGTGGAAAAAATTGCCCCTCAACTCCCTTTCAAATCTTTCCTCCTCACCCTAAATCTATGCCCCCTAGTTTTGGACTCCCCTACCTTGGAGAATAGACTACTACCATCCACCTTACCTATGACCCTCATGATTTTATGAACTTCTGTAAGATCACCCTGCATTCTCCTACACTCCAAGGAAAAGAGACCTAGCCTAGTCAACCTCTCCCTGTAACTCAGGCCCTCTAGTCCTGGCAATATCCTTGTAAATCATCTCTGATCTCTTTCCAGTTTAACCAGGTCTTTCCTATAATGGGGTGACCAAATACGTACACAGCACTCCAACAACTTATACATCTGCAACATAATATCCCAACTCCTATACTCAATGTCCTGATTGATGAAGGCCAGAATGCTAAATGCCTTTTTCACCACCCTGTCTACCCATGATGCCACTTTCATTGAACTATGCTCTTGTCCTCCTCGGTTCCTCTGTTCCATTACACTCCCTAGTGCCCTACCATTCATAGTATAAGTCCCATACTGGTTTGACTTTCCAAAATGCATCACCTTACACTTACCTGTATTGAAATCCATTTGCCACTCTTCGGCCCACTTTCCCAACTGATCGAGATCCCCCTGTAATCTACGATAACCTTCTTCACTATCAACAACACCTCCTAATTTCATGTCATCTGCAAACTTACTGATCAAGCCTTGTGCATTCACATCCAAATAATTTATATAAATAATGAATAATAAGGGTCCCAACACTGACCCCTAGTCACCGACCTCAATTCTGAAAAACAACCTTCAACCACCATCCTCTGTTTCCTACCTCTGAGCCAATTTTGAATCTACCTAACTAGCTCTCCCTGGATTCCATTGGACCTAACCTTTCAAACCAGCCTGCCATGTGAGACCTTGTCAAAGACCTTGCTAAAGTCCAAATAGACAACATCCACTGCCCTACCCTCATCTACCCTTTTGGTTACTTCTTCAAAGATTTGTCAAACACGACTTTTTACACTCAAAGCCATGCTGACTCCTCCTAATCAGATTCTTTTTATCCAAATGCTGGTAGATCCTGTCCCTCAGAATTCCCTCCAGTAACTTCCCCACTACTGACGTCAGGCTAACTCTTGGGAATCCCTTCCTATGACTGCTCAAAGTGGAGAAAGGCATTTAGAGTGGCTCTGAGAAACTTGAGAATATTCATCAGGAGCACACTGAAGCCAGTTTGAAAGTATGAGCATACAAGTGAGGAGCAGGAGTAGGCCACTTTATCCTCTACCACTTCATAAAAGAAACCAATGGAGGACGACTAAGACCAGAGAAGACTTAAAAGGGAAAGTAGAATACAAGAACAGGCTAGTGAGAAAATTGAAAATAATTATAAGAGCTTCTGTAGATATGCAAAAAGGAAATGATTACATAATAAAGTGGGAGAATTTATAATGGAGAATAAGGAAGTAGCAGAGGTATTAAATAAATTCTTTGGGACTGTCTCCTTAGAAGAAGACACAAAAAACTTCCAGAAATACTGGAGAATCAAGGATCCACTGCAAATAAGGAAATTGGTATTAGTTACAGAATGCTTCCAGGGAAGGTAATAAGCCTGAAATCTAATAACTAAATACCAAGGACCCTCAGGTCTGTAACCCTGGGATTTTGAAGGTATCAGCTATGGCGATAGTAGATGTTGTCATCTTCTAAAATTCCATCAATTCTAAAACATTCCCCATCGATTGGAAGGTAGCAAATGTAACCACCATTTAAGAAGGAAGGGTGGTAGAAAATGGGGAACTACGGAGAAATGAGCTGAACATTAGGAGTATGGAAAATGATGGAATCTATTATTAAGGAAGTAGTATTAGAGCACTTGTAAAAACAAAAATAGAATTGGGCGGAGTCAACATATTTTTATGAAAGGCAAATCATACGTTTAGCAAATTAGTTAAAGTTTTTGGGGTTGTGACTAGCAGAATAGATGAGGGTAAAACAGTTGATGCTGTGTATTTGGAATTTCAGAAAGCCTTTGACAAGATGTCACATACAAAGTTATGGAACAAAATTAGACCACACAGTATTGGGAGAAATATACTAGCATTTATTAATGGACACAAAATCGAGAGTAGGAATAAATGCGTCTCCCTTTGTTTGGGAGGCTGTTTGCAGTTGACTGTCACAGGGATTTGTGCTGGGGCTCCGGCTGTTCACAATCCATATCAAGAGGGGGTCAGGAGTAATACATTGATGTTTTAGATGATACAAAACTCGAGGCAATGTCACCTCTGTGGAGAATGCAGAGACCTCAGGGCTATGTAGACCAGTGAATAGACAAGGGTATAGCAGATGAAATAGAAGGTGGAAAATGTGAGGTAATCCATTGTGGCAGAAAAAAGTTCAAAAAGCCAACTTTTTTTTAAATAGTGATAGATTGAAAGGTTTTGGTGTTCAGAGTGACCTAGGTGTCCCTGTACACAAATGACTGAAAGCTAACATACAGATTCGGCAAGCAATTAGGAAGGGAAAGAGTTTGGTAACCTTTGTAGCAAGATGATTTATATACAGGAGTAGGAACATATTGCTCCACTTATGTAGAACTCTGGTGAGATTTTATTTATAAAACTCTGATAATCTGACACCCTTGGGACATGATGTTGGACTGGCAAATTTTCCAGACTATTGGATATGACATCTATTGATATCCGAACACACTTCCACTTTTTTTTTAGATGTTACTCGGTAATAGAATAAATTTTCTAGTGAAGTTTAAAGGGAACATTGGAAATAACGCTCCCTCCGAGGACCTAGTTAAACCAAAAGGAGCTTCCGCAATTGAAGATCTGCCCATTTGGGTGTATATTTTATACTTCAAAGTTCACATGAGGATTGTGGGTCAAATGGTAGTTGGGCTATCTCCCCAATTTTCAGTTGTTGCCTGATCATTGTCTCAGGCACAAGCTGAAAATCTGTGAGTTTTTTCCCGTTTGCCATGTTCTTCCTAATTGTATATCCTTTATTAATATACCTCAGTGATTTGACTTAAGGATGGAGGTAAATCTACACAATTCCTCATGCAATAAGACAAACATAGCAAAAGTACTGGACACTTTCAATGATTCAAGTTGTATCTGTGGTGGGTATAGAAACATGAGTGTTTTGGAGTAGCACTCTTACTCAAAACTTGTCTTGTATTTCTTCTACTGTTTAAGAAAGAAAATGGAAGGTTCAAAACACAGAGGCTAGAATTTTCCACACTGCAACAGAATGAACTTCTGGTTAACTGGTTACATTTGGATCCTTTGTGCATCTTTTAGCAAATAGGCCAATTGTTCTTACCAGTCATCTGAGAATGTCACCTGCTCTTCTGGGGTTCAAGAGTATGTGATAGAGACAGTGGTAAAAGTAAATTTCTTACTAGTATGATCATATCACAAGCATAATACAGGCTACTTTAAGCTCTACTAGTCCCTACTGGCTGATTTCTACAGGAAATGTAGCATTTTAAATAACATTAAAATGAAATCCAAAAATGCAGAATATAGGAACAGAAATATCATGTAATTGCCTTATAAATTAATTGGTAATTAGTTCATTATTATCACAAGTATGGAGATACAGTGAAAAGCTTCTGTTTGCATGCCATCCAGACAGATCATACCACACATAAGTACATCAAGGTAGTACAAAAAGAAAACAGAATGCAGAATATAGTGTTACAGTTACAGAGAAAGTGCAGTGAAGGTAGATAAATAAAGCACAAGAGCCACAACAAGGTAGATTGAGAGGTTATCTTCATCGTATAAGAGGTCTGTTTAAGAGTCTGATAACAGTGGGATAAAAGCTGTCCTTGAACCTGGTGGTACATATTCTCAAGCTTTTGTATCTTCTGCCCACTGGAAGGGGGGAGAAGAGGGAATGACTGGGGTGGGTGGGGTCTTTGATTACGTTGGCTACTTTCCTAAGGCAGCGGGAAGTGAGTCTATGGAGGGGCAGGCCGGTTTTCATGATAGACTGGGCTGTGTTCGCAACTTTCTGCAATTTCTTGTAGTCTTAGGCAGAGCAGTTGCCATACCAAGCTGAGATGCATTCAGATAGGATGCTTTCTATGGTGCATCTGTAAAAGCTGGTGAGGGTCAACGAACTTAGCCTCCTGAGGAAGTAGAGGCGTTGGTGTGCTTTCTTAGACATAGCATCCACGTGGCTGGAGCAGGACAAATTGTTGGTGATATTTACACCTAGGAACTTGAAGCTGTCAACTATCTCCACCTCAGCACCATGGATACAGACAGGAATGTGTACTCCACCCCACTTCCTGAAGTCAATGACCAGCCCTTTTGTTTTGCTGACACTGGGGGAGAGGTTGTTGTCTTGACATCATGTCACTAGGCTCTCTATCTCCTTCCTATATTCCAAATCATCATTATTTGAGATTCAGCCACTATGGTGGTGTCATGTACAAATTTGTAAATGGAATTAGAGCAGAAACTGGCAACACAGTTGTAAGTGTATAGGGAGAAAGTAAGGGGCTGAGGATAATCATGGAGGTGTTGCTGCCTATCCTTACTGATTATTATCTGTTGGTCAGGAAGTCAAGGATCCAGTTGCAAAGCGGGGTGCCAAGTCCTAGGTCTAGGAGTTCAGAGAAATGATCCATTGAAACATAAGTGGGCTTGACAGAGGGGATGCCAGGAGGATATTTCTCCAGAGGGCAAATCTAGAAGTAAGCCACATAGCCTCAGAATGGAGGGCTACCCATTTATGAGCGATACAAGGACAAATTTCTTCTCTCAGCATGGTGTAAATCTTTGGAATTCTCCACTCCAAAGAGCTGTGGATGTTTAGTCATCAGCAACACACTCAAACTGCTGGAGGAACTCAGCAGGCCAGGCAGCATCTATGGATGGAAATGAACAGTTGATATTTCAGGCTGAGCCCTTTCATCAGGACTTGAAAGAAAGAGGGCAGAAGCCAGAATGTTTAATCATTAAATGTGTTCGGTGCTGAGATATAGGGGAATTAGGCAGATAACATGGAGGCCATGATCAATCTGTCTTGGTAAGACTGAACTGATGGGACACATGGCTTATTCTGGTTCCTATTTGTTATGTTCTTTTGGGAAGTTTAGCAATACCAACTGGGGATAAAATTCTAAACAGTATTTTCCACATTATGCAAATATTTCAACAATGAAGACAAATGTCCAAGTAATTGCCCTGGGGACAAAATAGAGAAGCAAATCAAATGGAAAATTCTTCAAAAATACCAATCACATTTCTGCTTCAGAAATGTCTATTTTTCTTTTCATATACGCAATTGTCATAATTTATTTTTAAAGTTATTTATTCTTAAAGTTACTGAGTTTAACTCATGATCTCTTATGAGGAACTTTGATAACAATGTATTTAACTATGTCAGAAGACATGTAATGACAGTGTGAGATTTAAGCATTATTTGTACTACAGATCACAGTGTCAAAGGACAATGCTTCATCCTGGAGGATCACAGCAAGAGGTGGCCATTAATTCTTCATCACTCTTGTGGGGTTGTTTTTAACTCAATCAAGACTCTCCATGATCTCAATTCTTCTATTATGCATGAAGCTGTCACATCATTCCTTCTTCTTTGCAGTAGATGTAGTGTATATGGATTTCAACAAGGCATTTGATAAGGTACTCAATGCAAGGCTTATTGAGAAAGTAAGGAGGCATGGGATCCAAGGGGACATTGTTTTGTGGATCCAGAACTGGCTTGCCCACAGAAGGCAAAGTGTGGTTGTTGATGGGTCATATTCTGCATGGAGGTCGGTGACCAGTGGTGTGCCTCAGGGATCTGTTCTGGGACCCTTACTCCTCGTGATTTTTATAAATGACCTGGATGAGGAAGTGGAGGAATGGGTTAGTAAGTTTTCTGATGACACAAAGGTTGGAGGTGTTGTGGATAGTTGGAGGGCAGTCAGAGGTTACAGTGGGACATAGATAGGATGCAAAACTGGGCTGAGAAGTGACAGATGGCGTTCAACCCAGATGAGTGTGAAGTGGTTCATTTTGGTAGGTTAAATATGACGGCAGAGTATAGTATTAATGGTAAGACTCTTGGCAGTATGGAGGATCAGAGGGATCCTGGGGTCCGAGTCCATAGGACGCTCAAAGCAGCTGCACAGGTTGACTCTGTGGTTCAGAAGGCATACAGTGTATTGTCCTTCATCAATTGTGGGATTGAATTTAGGAGCCAAGAGGTAATGTTGCAGCTATATAGGACCCTAGTCAGATCCCACTTGGAGTACTGTGCTCAGTTCTGGTTGCCTCACTACAGGAAGGATGTGGAAGCCATAGAAAGGATGCAGAGGAGATCCTCAAGGATGTTGCCTGGATTGGGGAGCATGCCCTATGAAAACGGGTTGAGTGAACTCGGCCTTTTCTCTTTGGAGTGACAGAGGATGAGAGGTGACCTGATAGAGGTGTATAAGATGATAAGAGGCATTGAACATGTGGATAGTTAGAGGCTTTTTCCCAGGGCTGAAATGGTTGCCACAAGAGGACACAGGTTTAAGGTGCTGGTGAGTAGGTACAGAGGAGAGGTCAGGGGTAAGTTTTTTACTCAGAGAGTGGTGAGTGTGTGAAATGGGCCGCCGGCAACGGTGGTGGAGGCGGATACATTAGGGTCGTTTAAGAGATTTTTGGATAAGTACATAGAAAAATAGAGGGCTATGAGTAAGCCTAGTAATTTCTAAGGTAGGGACATGTTCGGCACAACTTTGTGGGCTGAAAGTCCTGTATTGTGCTGTAGGTTTTCTATATTTCTATGTTCCTTTGCACTAAACTGCCTCTCATTGGGAATAATTCGTAAATGAAGCTTCTGTAATTACAAATAATGATTGCTTGAAGCCCAGTGAATTGGCTTACACATCACATGGTGTCATTCTATAACAAAGAGTGGTAAGCTACAGCTGAAATCACAGTTGCATTACAGAATTAATGCATATAATTTTCCAAAGATTATAATAAACATTTTAAATCCAGTTCACAGTATGTGTTTTGCGTTTAGTCAGGGGTCTGCTAATAGGCGTCAGTCCAGTCATTATCCTTAAATAACATTAAGCAGTAATATGGAATTTTTTTGAATAATTTAGAATTTGGAACACAAATATTGAAGGCCCGGTTGGGAGCCTCCAAAAATTGGAAGAAGATTATTATGTGCAATTGTTCCTGTGCCATTTGCTTCCATTGCAGGCAGCATGTGGGCTGCCAAATCATTTGCATAAGCACTGCACATTGTTCATTGCCTGCTCCTCAGCAAGGGACCAATGTCATGCAAGGCTGGCACCATATAACTCCTGCCTGCATTATCTGACACGTGAGCCTCTTAAGTGCCAAGGTACCAGGTGCCGGCATGCAAGTTTCAGAATAGGTAAGAACAGGTAAGGTTTTTATTTTATTTTGTTGTTATCATTGACTCGGCTTTGGTTCAGGAGGCTAGAGTGAGCAGAGGTTAAGGTGAGGTTCAGGTAATGTCTTTGTTTTTCTCTTATTCCACGGTAGAGCAGTGAAATGGCAGTCAGGGCAGTGGTATGCTCCTCTTGTAGGATGTGGGAAATCAGGGTCCTTGATGACTACTCCTGTGAGAAGTGCATCTGGCTGCAGTTCCTTACTGATCGCATTGGGGAACTGGAGCTGGAGCTGGATGATCTCCAGATCATTCGGGAAACTGAAGAGACGATAGACAGGGATTGGATGGAATAGAGTTTGTCAAATGTGTTCAGGAAAGTTTCCTCAATCAATATGTAGATGTCCCAACTAGATAGAGTGCGATACTGGATCTCCTCTTTGGGAACAAGACAAGGCAGGTGACAAAAGTGTGTGTAGGGGAACACCCTGGATCTAGTGATCATAATTCCATTAGTTTCATATTCCTTGGGTTGAGATTCTAAATTGGAGGAAGGCCAATTTTGATGGCATCAGAAGGGATCTAGCAGGTGTGGATTGGGATAGGCTGTTTTCTGGCAAAGAGATGCTTGGTAAGTGGAAGGCTTTCAAAAGTGAAATACTGGGAGTACAGAATTTGTATGTTCCTGTCAGGTTTAAGGAACCTTGGTTATTGAGGGCTATTGAGGCCCTAGTAAAGAAAAAGAATGTAGCGCATATCAGGTATAGGCAGTTAGGTTAAAATGAGATGCTTAAGGAGTATAAGAAATGCAAAAGAACACGAGACAGAAATCAGGAGGGCAAAAGGAGGATATGAGGTTGCTCTGGCAGACAGGATGAAAGAGAATCCCAAGGGTTTCTATCGCTTTATTAAGAGCAAAAGGATAGACAAAGGCTTTGGAGGCTTTGGGAGCTGTAATGGACAATGCCAGGAGCTAAGCTATGAGGATCTTCAAATGGTGCTGCAAAATGTTCATAGAACACTACAACACAGTACAAGCCCTTTGGCCCACAATGTTGTGCCAACATTTTTTCCTGCTCTAATATGTACCTAATCCTTCCCTCCCAAATGTTAACCCTTCCCTCCCATTTCTCTATCATTCATGTGGCTATCTAAGAGTCTCTTAAATGTCCCAAATGTATCTGCCCCCACAACATTTGCCGGCAATGTGTTCCATGCACCCACCACTCTCTGTGTAAAAAAAAAAAACTCCTACCTCTGACATCCCCCTTATATCTTCTGCCAATCACCTTAAAATTATGGTCCTTTGTGTTAGCCATTGACACCTTGGAAAAAAGTCTCTGACTGTCCACTCAATCTACGCCTCTTATCATCTTGTACACCTCTATCAAGTCACCTCTCTTCCTCCTTCACTCCAAAGGGGAAAGCCCGAGCTCGCTCAACCTATCCTCAAAGATGTGCTCTCCAATCCAAGAAGCATCCTGGTAAATCTCTGCACCCTCTCTAAAGCATCCACATCCTTCCTATAATGAGGCGACCAGAACTGAACACAATACTCTAAGTGTGGTTTAACCAGAGTTCTATAGAGCTGCAACATCATCTCGCAGCTCTTGAACTCAGTACCCCAACTAATGAAGGCCAACACTCCATACGCCTTCCTAACAACCCTATCGACCTGCACAGCAATCTTGGATGTGGTCCCCAAGATCCCTCTCTTCCTCCACACTGCTAAGAGTCCTGCCATTAACCTTGTATTCTGCCTTCAAATTCGATCTTCCAAAGAGTATTACTTCACACTTTTCCGGCTTGAACTCCATCTGCCGTTTCTCAGCCCAGCTCTGCATCCTATCAATGTCCTGTTGTAATCTACAGCAACCTTCTACACTACCCACAACACCACAAACCTTTGTGTCATCAGAAAACCTACGAACCCCCCCCCCTTCCACATCCTCATCCAAGTCCTTTATAAAAATCACAACAAGCAGGGGTCCCAGAACAGATCCCTGTGGATCCCTGTGACCTCCAGGCAGAATACGCTCTATCTACCACCACCCTCTGTCTTCTATGGGTGAGCCAATTCTGAATCCACACAGCCAAGCTTCCTTGAATCCCATGCCTCCTGACTTTCTGAATGAGCCTTCCATGAGGAACTTCATCAAATGCCTTACTAAAATCCATGTACACTACATCTACTGCTCTACCTTCATCAATGTGCTTTGTCACATCCTCAAAGAATTCAATCAGGCTTGTGAGGCATGATCTGCCCCTCACAAAGCCATTCTGACTGTCCCTAATCAGCCTATGCTTCTCTAAATGCCCATAAATCCTGTCTCTAAGAATCTTCTCCAGTAATTTGCCCACCACTGAAGTAAGACTCGCTGGTCTATAATTCCCAGGGTTATCCCTACTCCATTTCTTAAACGAAGGAACAACATTTGCCACCCTCCAATCATCTGGCACTACTTCTGTGGCCAGTGAAGATGCAAAGATCGTCGCCAACGGCGCAGTAATCTCTTCCCTTGTTTCCAGTAATAACCTTGGATAGATCCCATCCGGCCCCTGTGACTTATCCATCCTAATGTTTTTCAGTAGTTCCAGCACATCCTCTTTCCTCACGTCAACATGACCTAGCATATCAGCCTGCCATACACCATCCTCACAAACATTAAGGTCTCTCTCACTTGTGAATACTGAAGCAAAGTATTCATTAAGGACCTCCCCTACCTCTTCCAAATCCAGGCACATGTTTCCGCTTTTATCCCTGATCGGTCCTACCCTCACTGTAGTTTTCCTCCTATTCTTCGCATATGTGTAGAATGCCTTGGGGTTTTCCTTAATCCTACTCGCCTTCTTATGCCCCCTTCTAGCTCTCTGAAGTCCATTCTCAAGCTCCCTCCTGGCTAAATTGTAACTCTCCAGGGCCCTGTCTGATCCATGCTTTCTAAACTTTAGGTAAGCTTCTTTCTTCCTCTTGACAAGATATTCTATATCTCTTGTCAACCATGGTTCCTTCACTCTGCCATCCTTACCCTACCTCAATGGGACAAACCTATCCAGAAATCCATGCAAGTACTCCCTAAACAATCTCTACATTTCTGCTGTGCACTTCCACAAGAACATCTGTTCCCAATTTACACTCCCAAGTTCCTGCCTAATAGCATCATAATTCCCCCTCCCCAATTAAATTAAATAATTTCCCATATCGTCTGCTCCTATCCCTTTCCAAGGCTATGGTAAAGGTCAAGGAGTTATGGTCACTATCTCCAAAATGCTCTCCCACTGAGAGATCTGAAATCTATCTTTCTTTTTCAATCTTTTTATTGAATTTCAAATTAATTCAAATTGATGTACATAATATTAATAATTATACATATGATACAAAGAGATCGGGATAACAATAATGACAGTTAATATTTATACTCACAAGGAGTAAAATATGTAATCTAGACCTCCCGCACTCTTGCTAAGTGTACATGATGGGAAAAAAAATAATTGAGAAGAAATTTAATTATATGAAGAGAAAACCCCAAATCAAAAAAATATATAATATTAAACAAAAGCAAACCAAAAACTTCAAAGAAAAAAAAACTGGACTGCTATTTCTTCGATTGGAAAAAAGCATATTCTTATGTCGTCAGCTCCGCTCCTCTGTATTCAAAGGTTATTGAAGGGGATTCAAAAAAGGTCTGTTCATATTGTATGGAAATATTGAATAAATGGATTCCAAATTTCCTCAAATTTAAGCGAAGGATCAACAGTACCACTCCTAATTTTTTCTAAGTTTAAACATGTTATAGTTTGAGAAAACCATTGAAATGTAGCAGGGGGTATAGGGTCCATCCATTTAAATAGAATGGATCTCTTGGCCATTAACGTAACAAAAGCAATCATACGACAAGCAGAAGCAGATAAGTGGCCAGAATCCATCATTGGTAACCCAAAAATTGCAGTAATAGGACGGGGTTGTAAATCAATATTCAATACAGTTGAAATAATATTAAAAATGTCTTTCCAATATTTTTCCAAAAGAGGACAGGACCAAAACATATGTGTCAGGGTAGCCACCTCCGAATTACATCTGTCACATATAGGGTTTATATGGTGATAAAAACGGGCTAACTTGTCCTTTGACGTATGGGTCCTGTGGACCACCTTGAACTGTATCAAAGAGCGTCTGGCACGCATTGAAGAAGTATTAACTAATTGGAGAATTTTCTTCCATGTCTCTGCAGGTAAGAATATCTGGAGTTCTCTTTCCCATTCATTCCTAATTTTATCAAGTGTCTCTAGACGTATTTTCATAATCAGATCATAAATTATTGCTATCAAGCCCTTCTGATAAGGATTAAAACCTAAGATTTTTCCCATAATTTCAGTTTTATATAGTATCGGAAAAGAAGGTAAAGTGACTTTTAAAAAGTTTCTAATCTGTAAATATCGAAAAAAATGTGATCTAGGCAAATTGTATTTATTAGACAACTGTTCAAAAGACATAAAACAGTTATCAATGAACAAATCATGAAAACATGCGATTCCCTTCATTTTCCATAAAGGAAAAGCTAAGTCAATTCTAGATGGTTGAATGAAAAAATTAGATTGGATAGGACTTGATAAAATGAATTTATTCAATCCAAAAAATTTATGAAATTGAAACCATATTCATATTGTATGTTTAACAATTGGGTTAATCATTTTAGTCAATTTAGTAAGTGCAAAAGGGAGTGAGGCTCCTAAAATAGAAGCTAATGAAAATCCTTGCACTGATTCATATTCAAGATACACCCATCGAGGACATTGAATTACATCTAAATCTTGTGCCCAGAAAATTAAGTATCTAATATTAATTGCCCAATAATAAAATCTAAAGTTAGGCAAAGCCATACCACCATCCTTTTTTAACTCTTGTAAATATTTCTTACTTAACCTTGGATTTTTATTCTGCCATATATATGAAAGAATTTTAGAATCAATAGAATCGAAAAAGGATTTCGAAATGAAAGTTGGAACTGCCTGAAATAAATACAAAAATTTTGGTAAAATATTCGTCTTAACTGCGTTAATTCGACCAATCAATGATAGAGACAATGGGGCCATTTAGTAAACAATTGTTTAACATGATCAATTAAAGGTAAAAAGTTAACTTTGAATAAGTCCTTATGCTTCTTGGTAATTTTAACACCCAGATACATAAAATAATCAGTCACTAATCTAAATGGTAATTGCCTATAAATTGGGACTTGCATATTTAATGGGAAAAGTTCACTCTTATCAAGATTTACTCTATAACCAGAGAAAACACTGAACTGAGCAAGCAATGATAATGCTGCAGGGATAGATTTCTCCGGGTTAGAGATATAGAGTAACAGGTCATCTGCATATAGTGATATCTTATGGATCCCCTTTCCACGAGTAACACCAAATATGTTAGAGGAGTCCCAAAAGGCAATGGCAAATAATAAAGGACTTAAAGGGCAGCCCTGCCTACTGCCTCGACAAAGCCTAAAATAGGGGGATCTCTGATTATTAGTAAGTATTGAAGCCAAAGGTGTATGATATATCAATTTAATTGCAGATATAAAATTTGGACTAAAATTAAATTTCTCAAGCGTGTTAAATAAATATTCCCATTCAACTCTATCAAACGCCTTCTCAGCATCTCGGGAGATAACACATTCTGGGATGTTGATGAAGGGGTATATACAATATTCATTAATCTCCTAATATTAAAATGCAAATAACAATTCTTAATAAATCCTGTCTGGTCATCAGAAATAATTTATGGGAGTACCTTTTCCAGTCTAGAAGCTAATATTTTGGAAAAAATTTTGGAATCCACATTCAATAAAGAAATAGGTCTGTAAGATGCACATTCAATAGGTTCTTTATCCTTTTTCAAAATTAAAGAGAGAGTTGCTTCATAAAAGGATTGTGGTAATTTACCTACTAATAGGGCATCTTTAAAAATTTTACCTAACCAGGGAGAGAGAAGATCAGGAAAGGATTTTAAAAATTCAACTGTATACCCATTGGGACCAGGTGTTTTACCCGAATTCATTGAAAAAAATTGTTTTCTTTATTTCTTCCTCCGAAATGGGTGCATCTAATATTGAACTGTAGCGGCTGCTACCGCGATGCAAAAGTAAGATACTAGTCGATGAGTTGCAGAACAAAACTGATTTATTTTCCTGCCTCGTGCGGGCCTTTTAAGAGGAACGGTTCCCGCCCACTGAAAATGGAAATGACATATGCGTTACGTCATCAAACTTTTCCTGCGCGTGGGTTCTCCCCGTCACTCAGGGAAGACGAAGGCCCAGCGCCATCTTGGGCTTCGCTGCTCCGATGACGCGCGACCCGACTGCCAAGCCGGTTCTCTTGCTCGGACGGTGAGTCGCTACACAACCCCCCCCACAGAACCAGCGATGCGGTTCCCAAGGTTCGCGGGCTGTGCTAGCCATTGCTTAGGAGGTCGGCCTCTGCGTTGCAGTGTTGGGACCTTGACCGGTTGTTGTAGATCTAAATGTGCCGGTTTGAGGCGGTCCGCCATGAAGACCTCTTCCTTGCCCCCAATGTCCAAAATAAAGGTGGACCCATTATTCCTGACGACCCGGAATGGCCCCTCGTATGGTCATTGCAACAGTGCCCGGGGTGTGCCCCTGTGAACAAAAATGAACTTACAGTCTCGTAGTTCCTTGGGCTCACAGGATGGCGCTTGACCATGCCACGAAGTGGGAATCGGTGCCAAGCTGCCGAGCCTCTCGCGCAGTCTTTCCAGGACTGCTGCGGGTTGTTCCTCTTGGCCCTGAAGGGGGTTGGGGGGGGTATGAACTCCCCTGGGACGACCAACGGTGCACCGTACACGAGTTCAGCTGACAAAGCGTGGATATCTTCCTAGGGGGCAGTGCATATGCCGAGCAGGACCCAAGGCAGTTCATTGACCCAGTTAGGACCTTTCAGGCGGGCCATCAGGGCTGCTTTCAGATGGCAGTGGAAACGTCCACCAACCCGCTTGATTGAGGGTGGTAGGCCGTGGTGGTGTGCAGCTGCATCCCTAGCATGTTCGCTAATGCAGACCAGAGGCTGGAGGTAAACTGGGCGTCCCTGTCTGAAGTGATGTGGGCCGGAACACCAAAACGTGAGACCTAAGCTGTGAGCAGCACCCGGGTGCAGGAATCAGTCGTGATTCCTCTGGCCACCTTGTGAACCGGTCCACGATGGTAAGGAGGTACCGGGCTCCTGTTGAAACTGGCAGAGGACCAATGAGGTCGACGTGGATGTGGTCGAACCTTCTACGGGTAGGTTCGAACTGCTGTGGTGGGACCTTGGTGTGTCATTAGATTTTTGATGTCTGGCAGTGCGGACAAGTCCTGGCCCACTCACTGGCCTGTTTGCGCAGGCCGTGCCAGATGAACTTGCTGGTGGACAGTTGATCTGATGGACGGGTGCACCAACCCGTGTACTGAGTCGAAAACGCATTTCTGCCAGGCTGCAGGAACTATAGGGCAGGGCTGACCTATTGCGACGTCGCAAAGGAGGGTCTGCTGACCTGGACCGACTAAGAAATCTTGGAACTGCAGGCCCGAGACTGCGATTCTGTAGCTGGGCAGCTCGTTGTTGGCTTGCTGTGCATCAGCCAGGGCCGTGTAGTCGACACCCAGGGACAAGCTGTGGATGGTCGGTCTGGAAAGTGCCTCAGCAACGACATTGTCCTTTCTGGAGACATGTTGGATATCTGTTGTGAATTCGGAAATGTAGGACAAATGTCGCTGTTGACGAGCTGACCAGGGATCGGAGACCTTGGAGAAGGCAAAGGACAAAGGCTTATGGTCAGTGAAAGTGGTGAAAGGCCTGCCTTCTAAGAAGTACCAGAAATGCCGGACCGCCAGGTCCGGCACTAGAAGTTCCCGATCAAAAGCGCTGTATTTCAGTTCGGATGGTCTAAGGTGCCTGCTGAAAAATGCCAAGGGTTGCCAATGGCCTTCGATTAGTTGTTCCAGTACCCCACTGACCGTGGTGTTGGATGCGTCCACCGTAAGGGCGGTTGGGACGTCTGTCCTGGGGTGTACCAGCATCGCGGCATCTGCCAAGGCATCCTTGGCCTTAACGAAGGCAGCCGCGGCCTCGTCGTTCCAGGCGATGTCCTTGCCCTTGCCAGACATCAATGAGAACAAAGGACGCATGATACAGGCTGCTGCAGGGATGAACCGATGGTGAAAGTTGACCATCCCCAAGAATTCTTGCAGGCCTTTGACCGTGTTGGGATGGGCAAAATGGCGGAGAGCGTCTACCTTGGCGGGTAGGGGTGTTGTTCCTTCGCTGGTGATTCTGTGGCCGAGGAATTGATAGTCGAGTCTGAATTGGCACTTGGCCGGGTTGATAGTGAGGGCAAAATCACTGAGACGGGAGTACAGTTGGCGGAGGTGGGAAAGGTGTTCTTGGTGGTCATGGCTGACGATTAGTATGTTATCTAAATAAATGAACACGAAGTCCAGGTCGCGGCCTACCAAGTCTGGCATTCGAAGGAATTCGAAGAGGCTGAATGGAGTGATGAGCACAGTTTTGGGGACGTCATCAGGGTGGACCAGGATTTGGTGGTATCCCCGGACAAGGTCCACCTTTGAGAAGATGTGGGCCCTGTGTAGGTTTGCCGCCAAGTCCTGGATGTGAGGGATGGGGTAGCAGTCTGGGGTGGTGGCGTCATTCAGCCTGCGGTAGTTGCTGCAGGGCCTCCACCCGCCGGTGGCTTTGGGGACCATGTGCAGGGGGGAGGCCCAGGGGCTGTCTGACCTGTGAACGATCCCCAGCTCCTCCATGCGGCGGAACTCTTCCTTTGCCAGGTGGAGCTTGTCTGGAGGTAGTTGTCATACTCGGGCATGAAGGGGTGGCCCTATGGTAACGATGTGATGTCGCACCCCATGTTTGGGCATCGAATTTGTAAACTGAGGTGCCAAAACTGACGGGAACTCGGCTAGGAGCTTCGTGAACTCATTGCCAGACAGGGAAACGGAGTCCAGGTGCAGGGCTGGTAGGCTGGCTTCTCCCAGGGAGTAGGTTTGGAAAGTTCTGGAGTGCACTAGCCGCTTCCCTAGCAGGCCAACTAACAGGCTGTGGGCCTGAAGGAAATCGGCTCCCGGAGTGGCTGGGTGACGGTGGCAAGGGTAAAGTTCCAGGTAAAACAGCTGTCGCTGAATTGTAATTGAACTGTACGGGTACCGAAAGTCCGTATCGTTGTGTCGTTTGCGGCTGTGAGTGCAGGACCCTGTTGCCTGTTACAAGTGTCGTGGCCAGTCGGAGGCAAAACACTGACCTCTGCTCCAGTATCGACGAGGAAACGACGCCTGGACTGCTTGTCCCAAACGAATAGGAGGCTGTGTTGGTGGCCAGCCACCATAGTCAACAGTGGCGGCTGGTCCTGGTGTTTCCCTGAAACTTGCAAGGTGGGCGGCATCCACGGGCCTCCGCGCCCCACCTCTGATGGTAGAAACATCGCTGGTCGCCAGTGTCATCGTCTGTGTTTCTGGGGTGTGGTCGCTCAGTTGCCGGGACTGGTTTTAGGTAGGTGTTGGGCCCACGGTCTGGCAATTTGGCCGATGGATGACCCACTCTCGTGATTGGCCTTCCACAGGATATCCACCCGGGTGGCTACCTCACGTGAGTTGCTGAAATCGGCGTCGGCCAACAGCAGGTGAATGTCGTCGGGTAGTTGTTCAAGGAAGGCCTGTTTGAACATCAGGCAGGGCTTGTGTCCCTCAGCCAAGGCCAGCATCTCGTTCATCAAGGCCAATGGGGATCTGTCCCCCAGGCCGTCGAGATGAAGCAGGCAGGCAGTGTGCTCGCGACGGGAGAGACCGAAGGTCCGAATAAGAAGGTCTTTGAAAGCCGGGTACTTGCCTTCCTCCGGAGGAGACTGGATGAAGTCTCCGACCTGGGCGGCTGTCTCCTGCTCCAGGGAGCTGACCATGTGGTAGTACCATGTGGAGTTAGAGATGATCTACCAAAGTTTGAATTGTGCTTCGGCCTGGTCGAACCACATGCGAGGCCAAAGCATCCAAAAGGTGGGCAGCTTGAGTGCCACTGCATTGGCTGCTACGTTGTCGTCCATTGTGTGGGTCCAAAATCCGTTTGGACCATCGGGGTCACCAATGTAGCGGCTGCTACCGCGATGCGAAAGTAAGACACTAGTCGATGAGTTGCAGAACAAAACTGATTTATTTTCCCGCCTTGCGCGGGCCTTTTAAGAGGAGCGGTTCCCGTCCACTGAAAACGGAAATGACGTATGCACTACGTCATCAAACTTTTCCCGCGCACGGGTTCTCCCCATTGCTCGGGGAATTCAAAGGCCCAATTCCATCTTGGGCCTCGCCGCTCCGACGACGTACAACCCGACCGCCGAGCCCGTTCGCTTGCTCGGAAGGTGAGTCGCTACAGAACATTCATTAAGTGATAATTTCGGAGTCTTCAAATTCCTTAAAAATTCATGCATTGATGTAAAGTCCTCAGGAAATTCTGATTGATATAATGAAGAATAAAATTCTTGAAAAGATTTATTAATTTGATCATGGTCCACTGTGTAATTACCATCCCGTTTATGAACTTTAATAACCTGACGTTCAGTTGAAGCAGCTTTTAGTTGGTTGGCCAACAATTTACCGGATTTATCACCATGTATATAAAACTAACTCCTAGTTTTGAGTAATAGATTTTCAATTGGAGATGTTAATAATAAACTATGTTGTAATTGAAGTTCAGTTCTCTTTTTATAAAGCTCCAAATTAGGAGCTTCAGAGTATTTTTTTATTGATATCTTTGATCTTATCAGCCAATACATGTCTTTCATTATTAGTTCGTTTTTTCAATCCAGCAAAGTATGAAATAATTTGACCCCAGATATAAGCTTTAAAGGTATCCCATAATATCCCACGGCAAATTTCTTCCGTAGAATTAGTTGAAAAGAAAAAGGAAATCTGTTCTTTAATAAACAGAACAAAGTCTAAATCCTGCAATAGAGAAGAATTGAGTCGCCATTGTCTGACACCAGAAAGTACGTCTGCTAATTTAATTGTTAGTTTCAATGGCGCATGATCAGAAATGGCAATTGCATCATACTTACAGTCAATAACAGATGGAGCTAATCGCGAGTCAATAAAAAAAGTAATCAATCTTAGAGTAGTTGTGATAAACATGAGAAAAGAATGAAAACTCTTTATCATATGGGTGTAGAAATCTCCAAACTTCTAAAATTCCAGAATCAATTAAGAAGGAATTAATAAAAACAGCAGATTTCTTTGGAAGTACGTGATTCGACATCGAAGGGTTTAAACAGCAATTGAAATCTCCACCCATAATCAACGTATATTCGTTTAAATTAGGAAAAGATGCAAATAAATGATCAACATTAGGTGCATAGACATTAACCATAAACACTTCTTTATTATGAAGTAAGCCAGTAATCAATAAAAATCTACCATTCGGGTCTGAAATTGTTTCATGATGAACAAATGAAATTGAGGAGTCTATACAAATAGAGACTCCTTTCACCTTTGCTTATGAATTAGAATGAAACTGTTGACCCCTCCAAAATCTAAAAAAGCGCTGATTATCCTCTCTCCTAATATGAGTCTCCTGCACAAAAATAATCTGAGCGTTCAGTCTATGAAAAACTTTAAAGATCTTCTTATGCTTAATTGGATTATTTAAACCGTTCGTATTCCATGAAACAAAATTAATCACCTTATCCATTTTAACAGACTAAAAACATATGGCATGTAAAGGGTTAACCTTATTGCTGAGGAGACTCCTAAACAGGAAGAGGAAAAAAAAAGTTCAAAGGGGAGCTGGATATGGCGACAATTCAGGCATATCTGTAGTTTATCAGTCCAGAGGAAAAAAACAACTAACTAAAAACAGCCCCACCCCTCCCACCCACAAAAGCCCGAAAACTGGCCAATAGACAGCCAGAATACTACCCACTATGTAATTTAACCCCACCTCTTTTGGTGGCAAATCTCCAAGTTAAAAGGAATGCCAAACACCACCATTAATCAAAACAAAAGATTACAAGTACCCAAAACACAAATTTTGAAATGTAAACAGACTGCTAACAGAGTTCTACACAAACAAAAATACCGACAATCGACATTTAAAGAATACAATCTTACTATTATTTCAAAAGGTAAAAAAAAGCGATCAGTCACTCAGATTCTTAATTATTACCAAAACAAACCATTAAAAAAATTAAAGTAAAATAATAAAAAGAAAAAAAAATGTTAAGCAGAGATATGATAAGTGCCCATGTTCCAGAACCAAGCACGAAAGTGTTAACAGAAGGCAAGAAAAATATCTCCGAACTTAAAAAGCTCTCAAGTCTGTGAGTTAATTATTACCTAATAAACCAAATAGATATAAAAATCAAAGAATAGCATGTTTCTTAACCATCTGAAGCCAAGAGTTATTGTTGAAGGAATTCTTCGGCATCCTCGAGGGAATTAAACCATCGGCGTGATTTGTCTGGGAGTACAATCCTCAAACGTGGAGGAAACACTAATGCAGGTTGATAGTTCCCTTGATAGAGTCGCGACATAATCAGTTTATTATGCAGTCTCTCTTTCATAACTTCTGGGCTTTGATATTCAACCAGACGAAACTTCCAATCTTTATATTGGATCATTCCTCGATGATGAGCGATTCAAATCAAATGCTCTTTGGTACTCACATAGTGAAATCTCAGTATTACTGCCCATGGTTTTTACTCTGCCGGGGGTTTTGGTCTTAATGCTCGATGACCACGATCAAGTATGGGACATACAGAAAAAACTTCAGAGCCAAACACATCCATCAGAAGTTTAGAAAAGAATTCAGTAGGATTACCAGCTTCAGCGTCTTTGGGAAAACCAACGACCCTCAAATTATTCCTCTGATTGCAATTTTCTAAATCAGTAATTCTCTGTCTTTGCTGTACCAGCCTCTGGATAGTTGCAGTCAAATCTTTTTCCAGTAAGCTCAGTCCGTGATCCCTCTCTTTGCCAGCTTCATCCAGTTGAGCAATTAATTGCTGTTGTCGAGCATTCTCCTGTATGAGTAAATTTTGTCTGTCTTCAATGTCCTTTAACAATGTTTCCAAAGTAGCAAGTCTCTGGTCAAGCTTTTTATCCAATTTAGAAATAGCTTCCAAAGTAAGTTGAGGGTCTCCATTACCCTTACCATCAGCTGCAGCTTTAGCTCTGATGCTCATTTCCGGCAATTAAAAGTCAAATTCAGTCTTGTAAAAGTGTTATAAAAGTCTTATTAAAGGGTGGTGTACAAGAAATTAAAAGGTGAGTGAAGCAGAGCCAAGATGCGACTTACTCCATCTAGCGCCCCCAAAAGAGTCTCCGAGATCTGAAATCTGATCAGGCTCATTGCCTAGTACCAGGTCCAGAATGGCCTCTCCTCTCGTTGGCCTGTCCACATATTGTGTCAGGAATCCTTCCTGGACACACCTAACAAACTCTGCCCCATCTATCCTCTTTACACTAAGGAGGTGCCAATCAATATTAGGGAAGCTGAAATCACCCATGACAACAACCATGTTATTTTTGTACCTCTCAAATCTGCCTCCTGATCTGCTCCTCAGTGTCTCTGCTGCTTTTGGGGGGTCTGTAGAATACTCCCAATAGAGTGATCACTCCCTTCCTGTTTCTAACTTCCACCCACACTGACTCAGTAGACAATCCCTCCAGGACGTCCTCCCTTTCTACAGCTGTGACACTGTCCCTGATCATCAAAGCCACTCCCCCACTTTTTTATCTCCATCCCTGTCCCTTTTGAAACATCTAAACCCTGGAATATCCAGCAGCTATTCCTGCCCTTGTGTCAGCCAAGTCTCTGTAATGGCCACCACATCATAATTCCATGTACTTACTCATGCTCTAATTTCATCAACTTTGTTCCCGATACTTCCCGTATTGAAGTAGACACAATTCAGCCCATCCAACTGACTGCAATTTTGCCCTTTCAACTGCAAATCCTTCCTCACAGTCTTTCTACACTCTGCATCTACTTGTACACTAAATGCACCAACCTCTGACCTATCACTCTGATTCCCATCCCCCTGCCAAAATAGTTTAAACCCTCCCCAATAGTTCTAGCAAACCTGTCCACAATAATATTGGTCCTCCTCCAGTTCAATCATATTATACATGTGGTGGAGGTCAGAGAGTGTTCCTTTGATTGTATGAGCTGCTTCACAAACTTCTCACTGCCACAGTGTGTTAAAACCTACTGACAACAAACTCTACAAATCAGGGTTCACATAAGCTCCATTGCAACCTCACATATGATACAAGCTTCACACTGACTTCTTGCCACTAGCACACACTACCAGCTTCAACAAGACAGCCACCTTAACTAAGTACATCGTAGGATACCTTTCTTTGACCAATATCAAAGCTAGCAGCAGGTGCGAACAATGTGAGCTGCCCAAGGTTGCCTACAGTATATAACTAACTAGGGCCTCAATATTGAGCTTAGTAGAGCACACTGACATTGGTTTCTTTGCCATTACAGTAAATTTGGAGGAATTTATGAAGAGATATAGGTAGTCCAAGTCACTAGACCCCAGAGGCATATTCTTTAATCTGAGCTTTGTCTTAGTCATAGAGCAACACAGCACAGACACAGGCCCTTTGGCCCAACAAGTCCATGCCGACTACATTGTCCACCCAGCTATTTCTAATGTCATAGGTTTGGTCCATATCCCTCCAGGCCCCTCCCCTCCATGTATTTATCCAAGTGCTTCTTAAATGATAATATTGTACCTGCCTCAACCACTTCCTCTGGCAGCTCATTTCGTATACTCACCATCCTCTGCATGAAAAAGTTCCCCCTCGGGTCCTTTTTAAATCTCTGCCCTCTCACCCTAAATCTATGCTGCCTAGTTTTGGACTGACCTACCCTGTGGAAGCGACTGCTACTATCCACCTTATCTATGCCTCACAGAATTCTAAACACTTATATAAGATCACCCCTCATGCTCCTACATTCTAAGGAATAACCTAGCCTGCCCAACATCTCCCTATAACTCAGGCACTCTAGTCCTGGCAACATC
Organism: Pristis pectinata; assembly: GCF_009764475.1. Lineage (NCBI taxonomy): Eukaryota > Metazoa > Chordata > Chondrichthyes > Rhinopristiformes > Pristidae > Pristis > Pristis pectinata. The sequence continues at coordinate 46,761,821 of NC_067412.1, forward strand.
CTCATAAATTTTTTTTACGCTCTTTTCTGTTTAGCCATGTCTTTCCTATAACAGGGTGACCAAAACTGTACACAGTACTCCAGGTGGGGAGTACCTGGACTCCAACAACTTATACAACTGCAACATAATGTCCCAACTCCTACACGCAATGCCCTGACTGAGGATGGTCAGCGTACTAAATGCCTTTTCAGCACCCTGTCTACCCATGATGCCACTTTCAGCGAATTATGCACTTCTACTCCTAGGTCCTTGTGTTCAATTGCACTCCTTAGTGCCCTACCATTAATTATATAAGTCTACACTGGTTTGACTTTCCAAAGTGCATCACCTCACACTTTTCCATAGTGAAATCAATTTGCCATTCCTCGGCCCACTTCCCCAACTGATCAAGATCCCCCTGTAATCTATGATAACCTTCTTCACTATCAACAACACCTCCTAATTTCGTGTCATCTGCAAACTTGATGATTAAGCCTTGTGCATTCACATCCAAATCAATTATATAAATAATGAATAACAAGGGTCCCAACACCAACCCTTGCAGCACACTGTTAGTAACCAGCCTCAATTCTGCAAAAAAACCTTCAACCACCACCCTCTGCTTCCTAACCTTCCAGACCAGCCTGCCATGTGGGACAACGTCGAAGGCTTTGCTAAAGTCCAAATAAAACAACATCCACTACCCCTACCATTATCTACTCTTTTTGGTTACCAGTTCAAAGAACTCTAAAAGATTTGTCAAACATGACATCCCATCCACAAAGCCATGCTGACTCCTCCTAATCAGATTCTGTCTATCCAAATGCTGGTAGATCCTGTCCCTCAGAATTCCCTCCAGTAACTTCCCCACCACTGATGTCAGGTTGACAAGCCTGTAGTTCCCTGGCTTGTCCTTGCTGCCCTTCTTAAACATCAGAAAAACATTAGCCATCTTCCAGTCTTTGGGAACTTCACCTGTGGCTAATGATGAAGCAAATATCTCTGCAAGGGCCTCTGCAATTTCTTCGCTAACCTCCCACAATGTCCAAGGATGCACTTGGTCAGGCCCTGGGGATTTATCCATCTTAACACGCTGTAAGGCTGCAAATACCTCCTCCCTCATAATGTGAATGTTTTCCAAAACATCTCTACTTGTTTCCCTTGTCTCTTGAACAACCATGATTTCCTCCTCAGTGAACACCGAGGAGAAATGCTCATTAAAAATCTCATTCATCTCCTGCGGCTGAAGACAGAGGCAGCTCTGCTGATCTCTAAGGGGACCTACTCTCTCCCTAGTCACACTTTTACTCTTAATATAGCTATAGGACCTCTTGGAATTTTCCTTTACCAGCCAGATCCATCTCTTACCCTCTCTTTGAATAGAACATAGAAAACCTACAGCACAATTCAGGACCTTCAACCCACAAAGCTGTGCTGAACATGTCCCTACCTTAGAAATTACTAGGCTTATCCATAGCCCTCTATTTTTCTAAGCTCCATGTACCTATCCAAAAGTCTCTTAAAAGACCCTATTGTATCTGCCTCCGCCACCGTCACTGGCAGCCCATTCCACACACTCACCACTCTCTGAGTAAAACAAAATCTCTCTTACCCTCTCTTTGCCCTCCTGATTTCCCTCTTAAGTGTATTAATCTTTTTTTATGGTCATCAAGGGATTCTCGCATCCCCAACCTCCTAAACCCAATGTATGCTTCCTTCTTTTTCTTGACCAGAGCCTCAATATCCCTCGTTAGCCAGGGTGCCCTAAACTTGCCAGGTTTACCCTTCACCCTAACAGGAACTTGCTGCTCCTGGGCTCTTGATATCACACTCTTAAAAGCCTCCCACTTGCCATTCATTTCTTTCCCTTCAAACAGGCTCACCCAATCAACCTCTGCTAGATCCTGCCTAATTCCCTCAAAATGAGCCCTGTTCCAGTTTAGGACCCTAACCTGTGGACCTGTCCTATCTTTTTCCATCGCTATCTTGAAACCAATAGAATTATCATCCCTAGAGCCAAAATGTTCCCTGACTGCCACCTCAGTTACTTACCTGCCTCATTCCCCAAGCAGAGGTCCAGTATTGCACCCTCCTGAGTAAGACCCTCTATATATCGACTCAGAAAACATTCCTGGACACATTTCACCAATTCCACCTTGTCCAGGCCCTTGACACTTGGTGTGGCCCAGTCAATACTGGAGAATTTAATGGGGAATCATAGGAAGAGATTATCAGGATGTGAGTGAAAATAATTCAGGAATGTATTCAAAGCCTTTTTGAAGCCTTCCTACTTACTCATAGTGTCATTGAGTCATAGAATCATACAGCACAGAAATGGACCCTTCATCCCAACTCCTCCATACCGACCGTGAAGCCTTTCTATGCGAATCACATCTGCCTGCTTTAGGCCTGTATCTCTCTAGTCTTTTCCTATCCAATTACCTATTCAAATACTTTTTAAACATTATAATTGTTTCTGCTTCTACCACCTCCTCTGGCAGCTTATTCCATATAACTATCACCATTTGTGTGAAAAACATGCCCCTCAGATCTCCTACCCTAGACCCCTATCCTGGGAAAAAGACTCTATCTACCCAATCCATGTGCCTCATATTCTTTATAAGTATACCCTCAGTGTCCTGTGCTCCAGTGAGATCAATCCCAGCCTATCCAATCTCTCCTTGTCACTAATGCCCCCTGAATTCCAGGCAATGTCCTGGTGAATTTCTTCTGCACTCTCTCTAATGCTACCACATCCTTCCTGTCATGTGGCAAACACAATACTCCAAGTGCAGCCTAACCAACATTGCAACATCTACAACATGCCATCCCAACTCTTATAGTCAATGCCTCAGACTGTGAAGGCAAACATACCAAATACCTTCTCCACTATCCTATTCACCTGTGTCGCAATTTTTAGGGAACTCTGAATTTGCACCTCAAGGTCTCTCTGTAGATCAACACTCCCAAGGTCCCTGCCATTTACTGTGTATGTCCTGCCAGCCTTTGACCTCCTGAAATGCATTACCTCACACTTGTCCAGATTAAGTTCCATTTGCCACTGCTCCGCCCAACTTTCCGGCTGATCTTTGTCCCTCTGTATCCTTAGACAATCTTCTTTGCTATCTACGACTCCACCAATTTTTGTGATCTTCAGCAAACTTTCTAATCATACCCCTTACATTCTCTTACAAGTCATTTGTATATCTTACAAATTATAAAGCTCCTTGCACATTCCCTGCGACACACCACTGGTTATAATTTTCTGGTCAGAAAAGTAACCTTCCACCGCTAACTTCTTCCTTCTACTACCGAAGCCAATTTTGGATTCACTTTGCCAACACACCTTAGATCCCTTGTGCTTTAACTTTCTAGACCAGCCTACCATACTGAAGTCCAGTAAACCACATCTACCATGCTGCCTTCATCAATTTTCTTGGTTACCTCCTCAAAAAGCTCAGTCAGACTTGGGAGACAGTATTTTCCCTGAACAAAACTATATTGAAGCCTCCAATCAATCCCTTCTACTACTGATGGAAGGCTCACTGGTCTGTCATTTCCAGATTGATCCCTACTGCCGTTTTGGAATAACGGAACAACATTAGCTATCCTCCAGCCTTCTGATACCTCATCTGAGCCTCCAGTGGAGTCCAGCAGCCTCCTCCCTTGCTTCCCATAGCATCCTGCAATAGATTGTGTCAAGCCCTGGGGATTTATCCAACTTAGTGTGTGCCAATATCTCTAACACTGGAACATCTGACATAAGAATTGCTAAAGTGGAGAAGGAACATTTGGAATGGTCTTGGGAACCTCAAGTCCATGCATTAGATGCACACAAAAGCCCTGTATAAATGGCATAAGGAGCGCACCACCTCACAAACAACCAACCTGCTCTCTCAGGCAAACCCTGCTTCATCTGGGGAAGAGTCTGTACTTCCCAATTTGGCATCATTCATTGTCTCAGGACTCACAAACCTGCAGTGGAAGCAAAGCATCCTCAATCCCGAGGGACTGCCTGAGGATTTGGAGAAGATACAGTAGAGTCCAGCTACCCAGACTGAACCCTGTGAGACCCGGCTGTACATATCTGTACCATACCATACATGTCCTGATGCAGGGGTTCAACCCCAACATATCGGCAATTCCTTTCCCTCCATAGATGTTGCTTGATCCACTGATTTCCTCCAGCAGAATGTTTGTCATTCCAGATTCCAGTGCCTGCAGTCTCTTGTGTCCCTGGCTGTACATACTGGGTTCAGGTCAGGTATCAAAAAAACGTGTCCTCATAATCATGCTCATGTATATGGTACGAGCTGCCAGAGGAACTGGTGGAGGCAGGTACATTAACAATATTTAAAAGTCATTTGGACAGGTACATGGATAGGAAATGTTTAGAGGGATATGAGCCAAATGCAGGCAAAATGGGATTAGCTTAGATGGGCAACTTGGTTGGCATGGACGAGTTGGGACAAAGGGCCTATTTACATGCTGTATTATTCTATGACTCTGAAATGTTGGCTAACAATGCATCTTACCTTTGAATTATCACCATGACATAATGCACAAAATTTTGCCAGTTGTTCATTGGCTAAGCAGGAAGGAGTGCTGTGCTGTGCTGTGCAGTGTTACTTTACAGAACCATTCTGGCCATTAAATGTGACAACAATAAGTGCAAATCATATTTCCACACCAAGGCCTCAGTGCTTCACTCTCACATTCTCTGGTGGCTGGACATGTCAGTAGCACACATCTCAATATTCATCTCTTCCATTTTTAGAAGCAGGAGAGATATATAGGAATATAGGAATATAGGAGGATATATAGGAATGTATGGGCAGTGGGGTACTGGGGTAGATTGACAATCGATTCATGGACACAGATGTCTTTCATGACATGGAGACAAGGCATTCACCTGAACTAGTCTGTGCAAGCATCGCTCTTCTGCTTTACCAGCTAAATGAACAAACAGGTCCTATCACTTCTATCCACCCTTAGAAAATAAATGCCCAAGGGTTTCTGCCCTTGGAGGCAATAGACAGATGAGAAAGAGTGAGATCAGAGCAGCACCCAAGCTCAGGGTTAGAGTCCTCTTGTTTGTCTCCTTGTATCTCTTTGTTTATTCATTCACTGTTCCCATCATACACAGGCAGAAGTTGTATCCCAGCCTGATGCAGTGCATTTCCATAACACAGAACCTTACCTCAGCCTTTATTATCTTCTATAAGAGGAAGACAAGCCCTAGCACCAAGCCACCAGCTTTTGCATGGACTCAAAACTCCATTGTTCACAAGATCACAAGATCACAAGATAAGGGAGCAGAAGCAGGCCATTCGGCCCATCGAGTCTGCTCCAAGGAAAAGGGAAAAAGAAATGGGGTGGGAAAAAAAGAGAGAGAAAAAAAAAACTATTCTAATCCCATTTGCCAGCCTTATCCCCATATCCCTTGATACCCTGACTATTTAGATATCTGTCTATCTCCTCCTTGAACACCCCCACTGATCTGGCCTCCACTGCTGTGCGTGGCAAGGAGTTCCACAATTTCACCACCCTCTGGGTAAAGAAACTTCTCCTCATCTCTGTCTTGAAACTGTACCCTCTAATTCTAAGATTGTGCCCTCTGGTCCTGGACACGCCCACCAAGGGAAACAGCCTAGCCACATCTACTCTATCCTTACCTGTCAACATTTTAAATGTCGCTACGAGGTCCCCTCTCATCCTTCTGTACTCCAGCGAGTACAGTCCAAGAGCCGACAAACGCTCATCGTACTTAAGCCCTTTCATTCCTGGAATCATTCTCGTAAATCTCCTCTGAACCCTCTCCAACGTCAGCACATCCTTCCTAAGATGCGGGGCCCAAAACTGCGCACAGTATTCCAAATGAGGCCTCACTAGCGCCCCGTAGAGCCTCATCAACACTTCCTTACTTTTATACACTATACCTCTCGAGATGAATGCCAACATAGCATTCGCTTTCTTAACCACCGATCCAACCTGGTGGTTAACTTTTAAGGTATCTTGTATAAGTACCCCCAAGTCCCTTTGTACTACCGCACTATCAATCTTCTCTCCTTCTAGATAATAATCTACCCGCTTATTTCTACTTCCAAAGTGTACAACTGCACATTTCTCAACATTGAATCTCATCTGCCATTTTCTTGCCCATTCTCCTAAACTGTCTAGGTCCCTCTGCATTCTTTCTATTTCCTCTATGCTCCCTACTCCTCCACTTATCTTGGTGTCATCCGCAAACTTAGCCACACAACCATTTATTCCATCATCCAAATCATTGATGTACAAGGTAAAAAGGAGAGGCCCCAACACCGACCCTTGCGGCACACCACTAGTAACCGGTAACCAACCAGAACGAGATCCTTTTATTTCCACCCTTTGCTTCCTGCCAACCAGCCAATTCTCCACCCATTTTGCTACCCTGCCCATAATTCCATGACCTCTCATCTTATTAATCAGTCTCTTGTGAGGCACCTTATCAAAGGCCTTTTGAAAGTCTAAATACACAACATCTACCGCCTCTCCCTTATCCACCCTACCTGTGATTTCTTCAAAAAACTCCAATAGGTTGGTCAGACAGGACCTCCCCTTCACAAAACCATGTTGAAGCTTATATATTCACTGAAAAAATAGGGCTGGTTTTACAGTGGTCTCACCAGGGTTAGGTGCAGGGTCAGGTGACTGGGCCTCCTTGTAATCAACAATGAACCACTAATCCCACAAGATTCATGAGAATGTCTGTGTTGTGTACCCCCTCTATCATTACTCCCACCAGAAAATGGTACTGTTCAGAGATATTCAATTCAGAGTTTTAATTTACTGGTCTCACACAATCCACTCTGGTCACAAGCATGGTCTGGTTGTCAGATGCATGAGTGTTACTTTTTAGCCTAACTATGGCTTAGTTCTTTTATGCACAAAAATTGATTTTTGCTGACTATTTGATGATATTCATGGAGGCCTACAACAATATTATGTTCCATAAATTATTTCCTGAGGTGCTGAAGCTTTGCCCCTGGTTAGAAGATTTCCTGCTATTAATTTCACAGCCATATAGAGATAATCTATGACAGGGCAGTGGAATGAACACAGTCCTTAAGGCTAACCTTCAAAGTGGGGAACTCAAGGGATCAGGCGGAATGCTTATTTTACATGGTGTCTTTGTATTTAGTGGGAAGTAAAATTTAGAGGTTCTAAATCCAGCATTGCATGTGATCTTGTCAGCTCCGGATGAGTCAGTCGGGTTAAATTGTCCAAGGTTTATGGTAGTCATGATGATGAGACTGGCAACAACCACAGCATCTTCTGAGGTCCAAACATGGAAATCTGTAAGCTTTTGCTTCTTAGGTGTCTCTTCACGTCAGTCACAATTAGTGATGGACAATAAATGCCAGCATTGCCAGTGTTGTTTACATCCCATGAATAAATAAAAAAGGTACACTTCTCCTTCACAAGGATGCCCTTTTCCAGCCACCTCAACAATAACAACCTCCATGTATTTAGAGCCTTTAACATAGCCATATGTCCAATGATGTTTCACAGGAGCATTACTGAACAAAATTTGACACAGAACACCTGAGATATCAAGCAGATGATCACAGAGGTAGATCTGAAGGAGGAAAAAGAGGTGGGGAGGTTGGAGAATTGTGATTATAAGAGACATTGTCCGGGTTGGAATAAAAACAGAAAATGCTGGAAACATTTTCAGGTCAGGAGGCATCTGTGGAGAGAGAAACTGTTAACATTTCATGTTCATGTCCCTTCATCAGAACTGGGAAGGAGAGAAAATGGCTCAAAACATTAACTGCATTTTCTGTTTTTATTTCAGATCTCCAGCACCTACAATTTACTTTTAATTTTCATTGTCTGCTGGGGTTGTTTTCTTTGGATCAAAGAAAATTGAAAGGAGATTTAACTGAGACATGCAAAGTTATGGGAGGTCCAGTCAGGGTGAAAAGGAAGGATCATTTTTCCCTTAGCAGGGAAGACAATAGCCATGGGTTTAAACTAATTGAGAGAAGGAATTGTGGGGAATTGTGTATTTTTTCTTTTCTCTCAACATATATTGGGTACAAACTCACTGCCTGAAAGGATGGTGGAGGCAGAGTCCCTCACTGCATATAAAAAGTACCAGGATGACCTCTTGAAGAACCATGGCCCAAACAACTTGGCTGGAAAATAGTATTAATCTAATTAACCCATTTTTGCTGCCACAGACACAATGGGCCAAATGGATGCCTTCTCTCTCATCAATTTCCCTGATTCTATTACTCTGTGAGTTGGAGATGGAATTCCAGAATTGAAGAGCTGTGCCAGCTAAAGTCACAAGTGCCAGAGGTGGATCAGTTTAATTCTAGGAGGATCTGGAGACCGGAATTTGAGGATACAGTTATCTCAGAGGATTATGAAGGAGATTACAGAAATATGGAGGGACAAGACAATTGATGCATTTAACAACAAAAAATGAGGCTTTTAAAATCAAGCCATTGCTAAACTAAGAGTCAATCTACATCAGTCAACATAGCGGGAGAGATAACTGGAGCATGGTGTATTGTAGGACAGAGTTTAGAATGATCACAAGTCTTGACAGCAGGACAGGAATGTCAGCCAGGTGGGTTTGATCAATCAAGTCTAGATACTCATTAGGGCATTAATGACGGTTTTAACTGCAGACAAGACGAGGTAGGATTGGTGTCAGGTAATGCCATGGAGATGAAAATATCCAGGGAAAGCGTGGAAATGTTGTTTGAAACGCCACCTTGTGTCAAATGTAAAACCATGTCTGGTTTAGTGACAGACAATTACCAGGATCAGGGATGGACCTGATGACCAGAGAATGGAATTTGTGACAGGGTCTGAAGACAATGGCTTTGGTCTTCCCAATATTTAATTGGAGGAAACTTCTAGTTATTTGGCATTGGAGATATGATAAACAGCCTGACAGGATGGTGGTTATGTGTAGTGGGCGTTATTAGTGTCTATGTGGGAACTAATATCAAAATCCACAAATGGAATCAACTTAGAACTCACTGATGCACTATAAACGTACATTGATTATCTGCAATACCCACTATTCTTGCTCTATGGACTGATTTAGAAACTAAGTATGGTTCATTTACGTGTAAATGAGTTATTTCATGATGTATTAGGTCAACCTGTTTGAACTTGAAAAATTAAGTGTAAATTTTGCAATACAAAAAAAGAAAGTAGATTTCTTTTAAAGTTGTGCTTTGCTACTTAACATATGCTCATGGTACATCTCAATTATTACTTTGTTTCCTATAAAATGGTTTAAATATGAATTATACCCTCTGCTTTGCATTCTGTGAGAATGATTCAGATTGATAGATCAGTCTGCTTGCTGTCCGCCCTGTCACTGGAAGTCATAGAGAAGGCGCCAAATTCAAACTGATGTCAGGAAATCGAACCTCTAGGGTCCCATGAGGCTCTGTGGGAAGTTTTCACAAGGTCAGAGGTCAGCACTGTTGCTTCACTATTGATTGCAAAATTCCAGGCTAATTTTTTTTCTCAAAGAATGTGTCACAAGCCTTCAACATTTCAATGCAGTGAAGGTTCCCTGAGCTCATAAACAGGGGAAGTAACTGGTTCCTTTTAAGTATCAAGTTGGACCATTGTCTATTGCAGTTTCCTGCAGAACCAAGATACTCACTTAGCCAGTCCCACGGCAATAATTGTACAACTTACTCTGCATGGTGTCAGTTGAGCCCAGTTAGGATTAATTATAATAGCAACAACTTGGAGTGTTGCATATTGAGTTTGTTACCCTTCTTGTTGAGGGACCCCTGTTGGAAACTGGAACTGTTTTGCAACCTTTGCTCAAGAAAGGTAACAAAAATAATACTTATATAATGGTTTCTTCTATGTCCTTAAGAGGACACCCCTCTTTTTTGCACTGGGATGATTTATTTTACTTATCATTTGTGGTTTTGCTAACTGAAATGCAAGTTTAGTATTTATTAACAACATCAACATTACAGTGTTGCTTGCTTGCTCAAGAGAAACTGGACTGAGATTCTTCAGATTATTTCTCAAATGATTTTTACACCGTTAGCAACAGGAGATATTAATGATATCCAGTTTGATCTCAGGTGTCAACAAAAAGAGAATAATACATTAACCCAATAGACCAGATTACACAACATCACGAGCAAAGTTCACTAAGAGGCAGAGGGTCGATTTCCTGACATCATTTTGAACTTGTGGATGGCCTCCAGTAACAGGGCAGACAGACTGATCTATCAATCCAAAATATTCTAACAGACTGCAAAGCAGAGGAAATAATTCAGATTTAAACCATTTTAAGAAAGCAAGCTAATAGTCCAGATGCACCATTGGCAAATGTTAAGTAGCAAAGCACAACTTTAAAAGAAATATACTTGCATAGAACCATAGAATCCTACAACAAAGAAATGGGCCTTTGGCCCACATCATCTGTGCTGACCATGATGCTTATCTATGCTAATCCAATTTGCATGCATTAGACCTGTATCACTCTATGCTTTTCCTATCCAAGTATATGTCCAAATGTCTTTTAAATGTTGTAATTGTATCTGCCTCCACCACCTCCTCTGGCAGCTCATTCTGGATATTCACCACCCCATGTGTGTAAAACTTCCCCCTCACATCTCCTTTAAATTTCTCCTCAATCACTTTAAACCTTTGTCCACTAGTTCTACACTCGCCTGCCCTAGGAAAGAGACTCTGACTATCTATCCTATCTATGCCCCTCATAATTTTCGAGGTCTTGGAAAAATAAACCCCTTAACCTCCTACCAGATGGCAGTGATCTCTGCCCTCCTGTACACTTTTCAGATATGGACTGCCTACAGCAGGTGCCTCAAAGAACTGGAGAGGTAACATCAGTGCTGACTCTTCCAAGTTCACAAGCAGGATAAGTGAACCAGTGCTTTCACAAGTTAACATCCCCAGCACTGAGGCCCTATGACACTCAGTCAACTCTGTTGGGAAGACCCCATCCCAACAGTGGACTCCCAAAATTATTCCTTTTCCTACCTCCATCATGATAGGAGATTATCAGATGAACAGAAGAGAAAAGGATATTCCCAAATCCTCCTTGAAAAAGTGAAATATCTTCCCTCGTTCCTGAGAATCCCTACTTACTGAAAATGGAAAAGGAGCACTCAACTCCAGTCCATTCCCATCAAGAGGAGCACACACAGCAAGAGGAACACACCTCCTAACTACACATGCCTCCACCCTGTCGCACACCTTCTGCCCCACTCGTGATATCACTTGGGGGTCTCAACAGTTGATAATTCTGGTGTTTACCAAAGTCACACCAACTACAACATGTTTTAAATGAGCTCTATATTACAGAGAGTTGATTGTTATTTCCAGCATTATTTATTTGATTTATCTATTTTAAAGAGATTCAAGAACAATACACGAGCACCAAAATGGAGGGCAAGGAGTCGAAAGAAAGAATTGTAAAACTCATATTACTTTCATATATTTAGATTGTTCTTGCTTTGACCATAACAAATAAAGCAAGTAGAACGAAAAAGTGAAAATTAGTTCATGCCTCCTGATTCCCTGATCACAAATATTATGCTTGCATTTTTGTCCTTTTTGCTCTCGCTCCACATCCCGTCTCATACCAAGCTCCATGGAGCTCAATCTCAGGAACAAAATAGGATACAACAGGACATAGGTCAGTCGCAGATATGTGCGGGAAAATGGCAGATGGAGTTTAATCTGGCCAAATGTGAGGTGTTGCACTTTGGGAGATCAAATGTAAAGGAACAGTACATTGTTAATGGCAAGACCCTTAACAGTGTTGATGTACAGAGGGATCTTGAGGTCCAAGTCCATACATCCCTGGAAGTGGCTGCACAGGTTGATAGGATGGTAAAGAAGGCATATGGCATGCTTGGTCGAGACATTGAGTTCAAGAGTCAGGAAGTTATGTTGCAGCTTTATAAATCTCTAGTTAGGCCACATCTGGAGTATTGCATTTAATTCTGGTGGCCCCATTATGGGAAGGATGTGAAGGCTTTGGAGAGGGTGCAGAAGAGGTTTACCAGGAGACTGCCTGGATTAGAGGGCATGTGCTATAAGGAGAGGTTAGACAAACTTGGGCTGTTTGCCAGAGTTGATAGTGGAGCAAATACGAAAGAGATTTTTAAGAGTCTCTTAGATAGGCACGTGGATGTGCAGGGAATGGAGGGATGTGGACATTGTGTAGGCAGAAGGGATTAGTTTAGTTAGGCAGTTAATTACTATTTTAATTAGTTCAGCACAACACTGTGGGCCAAAGGCCCTGTTCCTGTACTGTACTGTTCTGTGTTTTATGTTCTAAAACTGATTGCTGCTCTTACAGACTGCCTGCATTCATATTCCACCACAATGCTATCTGACAACAAGGATGAATGCAACTCTCACACATACATTTCCATCCTTCTGACGGGAATTTTCTATTTTGCATTTTATTTTGTTCAGCTGCCTCACCTGAACTGTCTTGCAGTGATTTAGGCACAGATATTAGATTACTTCCCTGCCTCAGTGTCTCCTGTTTTTGCAGATCTCAATTCTGCTTTGTAAGTAAGAAATAAATAAAGTAAGTATTTGGAGAATGGAGTTTGGAATCAAGGGGAAATAATTAGCACAACAGGGAAACACAAACAATACTATTTTAATTAGTGTTGCAATGCATGATGTAATATATTATATGACCTGTTCATTGCAGGCAAAAAGCCTTCTTTTATTTTGGTGTGGGGGGATTTTTTTGTGGTTAAATTAAAACCATGTAGTTGACAGACTTTCTGTTAATGTTTGATCGTCATTAATAAAACAGTGCTGAATGGGGATGTGGCAGTGTCATACAGGCTGATTCTCTTTCATGGAGAACTTCCATCTGAAGGCTGTCATAAATAACAGAACAGACAACAACATTCGACATGCTCTGCAGTATCATGCCTCGGGAGAGAAACAAAATAAACAAGCTTAAGGTTTTTATTTGAGGGAGCAGGCATCAGATTAAATATTATAGCTTTCCATAGTTAAGCATCAAGTATTGTCAACACATTATTAACAAAAATCACAGGCACCCTTTGGACTGCACCACATGGGAACTATTGTTGGGAAAACATTAATCAGGCTTCAGTAAGCAATGTCTCAACTGCCTTGGGCTCCTGCCTTCAGATTTCATTTCAGATGCATCTCACTTACTTCCTCAAAAAAGAAGTGTTTTCTAGCCTTATCTATTCTTTGTACATGTTCAAACAATTTACGAATTAGATCTTCCCTTGGCAGGTGGTTCTTCCCATCGAAAAATGAATAACATCACTATAGACTGAATCTTCCTGCTTTCCCTGAACTGCCTGCCATTAACATCACACTATGCTTCCTCTTCACGCCTCACTAGTTTCAACGGCTAGGCATGAAAAGGGAATTTTAGGGCTTTGTACAGGAAAGCTGTAATCACAAGGTGCAAGAATCTCTGCCATTTATCTGCAGCTTCCACATCTGTTGGTATATTTTATATTGTTTTTGCTTCAACTAACCCTCCTCTTTGAAAATGTGCAAAATTCTGGGAATATTTATAAAGACTGAGGTTTTGCGTCAGACCCCAGCATATTTTGAACCACCTATGAAGACCTGTTGGCTGCAGGGCAGATTGTTGCAGCCGAGCTCTAACGGAGTCACTGGTTCTTTGTGCAAATGTTTAGCTCTATATATTTGGAGATTAGAACTCAGATTCTACCAGGGTTTGGTTTTCAGAATTGCATGTAGAGATCGCTTCAGTGAAAATCACCCCCATCTCTATATTCAGAAAAAAGTCTCAATGATGAAGTCTGTGAAATCAGAAGCTGCTTGTTGAAGGCAAATCACGCAAAGAGAACCTTTGCACCCCCACCAAACAACACTGCAGCAAGGCTTTCACATCTGCACAATGGACAGGCACACATTTTGTTTAGAATTCAGAAGGTTGCCAATCTGACATAATATGAAAGAAATGCTCAAAAGACAAGCACAAAGAATTATTACAATTCAGAACTTTTGGAGAAAGGGAATTTTGAATAGCAGAAAAAATAAGAGGATATTTAATTTATTTGGATTCTGGAAGATGCAATCAAACATTGACAGCATGTCTTCTATATAGCTGGCTTTAAGCAGCTGTGTGGTATCGGAGATATGTTCAGTGAGTGAATTCTCAGATTAAGGATAAAAACAGCTGGCTTAATTTTGACAAGATTTGTGCACACCATGATATATGAATCACAGAGGCACAAAAAATTCTGCAGATGCTGAGATATGGACCAATACACAAAAAGTGCTGGAGGAACTCAGCAGGTCAGGCAGCATCCATGGAAGGAAATAGACAGTCGATGTTACGGGCCAAAACCCTTCAGCGGGACTGGAAAGGAAGAGGCCAGAAACCAGAATAAGAAGGTGGGGGGAGGAAGAGGAGCACAAGCAGGCAGGTGATAGGTGAGTCCAGGTGAGAGGGGGACAGCCAGCTACCATCCCCCTCTCACCTGGACTCGCCTATCACCTGAACTCACCTGCGTGTGCTACTCCCCCTCCCCCCACCTTCTTATCCTGGCTTCTGCCCTATTCCTTTCCAGTCCTGATGAAGGGTCTCGGCCCGTAACATCGACTGTTTATTTCCCTCCATAGTTGCTGCCTGACCTGCTGAGTTTCTCCAGCACTTTTTGGATATACGAATTACGGTATTCTCATATTGTTGGTGGAGTTACCTTCACAAGGATCCAATTAAAAGAAGATAAGATGTTTAACTGAAATTTTTCAGTTAGTAGTTAACAGGACAGATGCAACACACCTGGAAAAGAATATTCCTTCATTTTAATAAAGTAATATTTCCTACAAAGTGGGAATGTAGCATCTATTGTTGGGCCCAGCACAACCAAAGACTCTGACATGGAGGTGAAGGAGTTAGTCATACTGGGAAAGGCCAAAAAAGGAAACACCCTGGTCATTACCTTTTCTATCTTCTGGGAGAAGATACAGGATTGTGAAAGCCAGGACAAGCAGACTTAAGAACAGCTTCTTCCCCATTGTTGTCAGACTTCTGAACCAATCACCTCTTTCACACCCCCTTCCTGGTGGTGCTGCCATGTTCTCAGACTCTTAACTCTTCCTCTCTCAGTTATTCCTTTATTGTCACTTTAGCATTTCTCTTTGCACTACTTCAGATTGCACTACAATCTTTGTACCAACCTTTGCATGCATGTGTTGAGCTCATTGCTGCATGTATTGTTGTATTTATTATTACCATGTATACTGTGTACTCTGTGAACTGCACACGAGCAAGGAATTTCATTGCACCCTGGTGTATATGACAATAAACTAATCTGATCTGATCTGATCTGAGCCAGTGTTCATTACTTGATGATCTCTACTCCCTGTCCCTCACAATCAGAATTAGTCCTGCACTCATCGTCTACCTTCCTACTCTGATGACCATCGCTACTCTTCCCTCAAATCACAATTGTTTCCTTCCACCATGACCACTACCCCCAACCCACCCATCCTCCCTGACCCCGTTGTGTGAAATGGTTCTTTTCGGCCTTAAGGATGAAGGACTCTGGACATGAGCTTTGGATATCAAAACTAGTTTAATCACAAAGGCAAACGCGGGGACAGAATGGATGGGAACTGATACACACTCACACACACACAGGAGACCATGAACATGAGGGGGGAATCGCAACTAGGATAAGATACACTCATACACACACACACAGATACACACAAGCATGTAATAACAATGTACAACTTCAGGATATAATACTTCAGTGCTTGACCCACACTAGCATTGGCTCTAACACTGCCTGGAATCTGAGTGAAACGCTCCCAAACCACGTGGTGACGTACTCTTACCAGTGATCTCTGCAGCATTGTCTCACTACTCCTGGGGTCATCAAAGAGGAAGGACTAGGGGATTGCAACCTTTTTTATGGTGCTAGGAGGCTGAGTGGAGCCTCACTGAGTGATTTAAATGGGCCAATGGTTTGGGGGTCAAGGACAAAGGTGCCTGCCACAGCCAATGGTCAGGCAAGTTCAGAGACAAAAGATAGTCTCACACCTGAGGGGTGGGTGGAGCTGCACCTTGATTGACAGTGGTATCACTTCTGATCCGAGGAGCAATGCTGTCCTCCGGTCAGCGGGGGTCAGTGTCGTTACTGTCAAATGACAGACGTGTTTTCTGTCAACATTCCACTCCTCAGAAGTTAGACGACTTTTGTCTATCAAGGGGGGAGCTATCAGGGTACACAGAAACCATAATCAACGAAAGGAGGCAATGGCCAGTGGGTGACAGTAGCCCAACGTCCCCCAGTGACACAAACGGCCACTTGTTTCCCATAAGGTGTTGTGCTGGAGGAGCTGGTCCCTTGGTTCTGAGTTTTGGCCACCGAATCCCCGAAGTGAGCAGCCAGGTTGGAGGGGTTGCTGGGTTTATCAGAGATAAAGGTGCAGCACTGCTTTGTAACCACCGCACATGTACCACCATCCGCAGCGAGTGGACCATCCAGGGCCATCTGATTCCACCAAGTTACCAGACTGACTGCAGTCAGCTCCGCTGCCATCGTCGTTTCTCATGGGACAGTCTGGCCATGCAATACGGGGGGCAGGCTATCCTCTCGAGCATCTCCCCCTCCACGATGGCCCTGCTGTCCCTGTACCCACTGTGTGCTGGGTGCTCCCCCTGTTCATCGAATGTGGATTCAGGGCACTGTCAAACACTGAAAGTCAGCAACTGTACCAGCCCGTGGGGAGCCACGGGTAGGTACTGGAGCCGGAGATCCAGTGGGTCCCATTCGGAGTTTAGGGAGCCCCAGCTTAGTGGCACCGTCAGCAGAGGTCCTGGGGGCACCTGGACACCAGGCTCACTCAAACTCACAACAGCCAACTGAAAAGGTGGAACTGTACTCATCCTGGAGTCTACAGCAGCATTTTCTTGGCGTGCTCAGTAGCTGTGGAATGCTCTGAGGGTTGGGACTCGCATGGAGGTCAAATTGTATGAAGGGAAATACCAGCTCCTGAAACACCCACCCCATTCGGAATCTCTGGAAGGAATGTGCAGTGGTGGGGGAAATGATGAGGAACTGCCATCCAGCCACCCAGAGCATGGATATAACGAGCCCGACAGGCGCAACAAGGAGACCGAACTGCTCAACACCGAGAGACCGAACCCAACAGATGCAACAGAGATAAAAGGAAAACTGAAAAAAAAGAGTCCATGTAAACAGTCCATTCTGACAACTAGCCAAGGGAATCATCATCGATGGCAAGGCTTCAATGGCGTGTGCCGGGATTCAGGGGTAGATTCAACCATTCCAGATGCTCCATGGTTCCGTCTTTGGATGTGCTGGCGGATCCGTGAGTAATTTCAAGGGAAGGTTGAGCAGACATCTCGTCAATCATCGCAGTCAGCAGGAGGAGACAGAGGGGGGGCGGAGCAGGGCCATCATCCTGCTGTGGGGGAAACAAACTCATTCCCAGCGGGTCAGGTGTCGGGTACGAAGACAGGACAGGTTAGTTCGACCTGGAATCGCAACCCAACGAGTGTCCCCAGGACCGTGCGCAACAACTTCTCCCTTCTGAGGGGGTCTAATGTAATGGGTGGCTGCCACCCCTAGGGGGAGATGAAGCAAGGTGGGGGCAGCCTTGTCCAAGTCCACCATCATGCGCCATGTCCTGTTCTTTTTGTGAACGGGCCAGATGGGGCTATTAAAAGGGGAGGCTGCGTGCCTAATGACTCCCTCCTGCAGCAAGGCTTGAATGGCCTCTGTACTATCTTGATGTCCCCCAGGCACCCCATACTGCTGACTGCAGACAAACTTAGAGGGAGGGGGGGACAACAACCTGTTCCCATTTGGCTGCACCAACCACCACCGTAGCCCGGGCGACTCCAAAAGTGAACTTGCCTCAGTTGGTGTGTAGGGACTGTCCCTTTAAGACATTCATCCCCAGTTTGCATTCAGGCAAATCTGCAATTAAGACAGCTACAGTCGGAGGAGGTTGGTTCCCAACAGCCATGTGGACCTTGACTTCCCTCGTGAGCAAAAGGGAACCCCCCAACCCCTCTATCTGCATCTGTGGTTCCTTCCATGCAGTGGGGTTACCTGGGATGATGGTGTGTTGGGCACCTGTATCGATGAGTGCCATCCACCTCTGCACATTCCCCTTTCCCCAGTGTATCGCTACGGGTATATGTGGCCTCAGGTCTCCCAGGCAGGAGAGGGCGGTGGAACAAGTGTGCCGGGACCCCTGGCCTTCATCCTGTGGGAGGGAGGTGGGGGCGGGGGCCTGCCACCCTGCGGGTGAAGGTTCCTGCTGGCAGAGATGGGCTATTTCTTGTTTCAGCAGGTCCCGGAGCTGAGCCATGAGTGCAAGGGAGACTGTTTCAGGTGGGGGAGGGGCGGAGGCAATATGCAGGGGCAGCCCACGTGGTCTGGCGGTTGGGGGCGCCCTCTGTGTCTGGCTTGGACCCAGGGTGGCTGTGGATCTTCCTGCAACCAGGCTTCCTCCCACAGAGCTCTTTCCACCGTGCGTGGGCAGCAGAGGTCAGGACCCCGCCTATGCTGGCGCAGTCCACCCCTGCGCGCAACAGGTTTAGGTATAGCTGCTTGCGTGTGGGATGGTGGGGGTCGTGTCCCCAGCCCTCATCTCCGATCTGCAGACCTGGGTGGGCTTTCCCCGCTGTAAGAACTTCAGCCCTTCCAGGAGGGTGATGGCATCATGCACAGTCTTCCCATTAGCCGGTCCCATGAGGGGCAGGACCACTGGCCTCAAATCGGGGCACGCGGTTGTGACCAGGTATCCCGTTAGCGCTCTGGTCACCCTGGTGTTTTCTAACAACCCGCGATCGCCAGGCCTCTCATAGATGCCAGTCACCAGCACCTATTCCCTGACGAACCCGGTGCCCTCACTGACCGTGCTCTACTGCGGTCACCCATATAAGTCCCATTCGAGGAGGGTAGGGTACCGGACCCTCACTGCGGTCACTACCCGATCCCACAGGGAATGTTGTTCCCAGTCCCTCCATGTGGCACCCGCAGGGCATTGTTAGTGCTCTGTTGGTCAGACAAACTCCCTAGGGTGCTCGCTTCCTGATGAGAGAGGCTTATTTTGGGAGCCCCCTCATCCCACTGTCAGAGCAGCCATGTATCCAGGTGCTCGCCCGGCCGCTGGTTAATCAGTAGTCCTGCCCCTCATGGGACCAGCTAATGGGAAGACCGTTTAGTCACAAAGGCAAACACAGGGACAGAATGGATGGGAACAGATACACACTCACACACACGCAGGAGACCACGAACGTGAGGGGGAATCGCAACTAGGACACACACACACTGATACACACAAGCACATAATAACAAGGTACAACTTCAGGATATAATACTTCAGTGCTTGACCCACACTAGCATTGGCTCTAACACTGCCTGGAATCTGAGTGAAATGCTCCCAAACCACGTGGTGACACTCTTACCAGTGATCTCTGCAGCATTTTCTCACTACTCCTGGGGTCATCAAAGAGGCTAGGGGATTGCAACCTTTTTTATGGTGCTAGGAGGCTGGGTGGAGCCTCACTGAGTGATTTAAACGGGCCAGTGGCTTGGGGGTCAAGGACAAAGGTGCCTGCCACAGCCAATGGTCAGGCAAGTTCAGAGACAAAAGGTGCCCCCACACCCGAGGGGTGGGTGGAGCCGCACCTTGATTGACAGTGGTATCACTTCCGATCCAAGGAGCAATGCTGTCCTCCGACCAGTGGGGGTCAGTGTCGTTACTGTCACGTGACAGCCATGTGTTTTCTCACTACACCCCCAATCATCCCTATTGATCACCCTCACTTTCAACACAGACCAACCAGCCCTGCTCCCATTTCTCATTTTCCTGAGGTAGCTGGGCCCCACCAGTCACGTACCAGAGTGATCCTTACACACGCCATGTACCATAACGGGACAGGCCTCAATTGTGAAGGAAATAGTTAAAGAGCAGTCATTTATTTATGTAGTGTCAGGGTATCCCAGTGAAACAAGTATAGGACTGAGATTCATGAGTACAAATGCACGTTTGAAGATTTTGTCACCTGCTACAGGTCCATAATGAAGTTTGATTTCACATTGTCACTAAAGAGAACCATAGAACCATACAGCACAAAACAGGCCCTTCGGCCCACCATGTTGTGCCATCCATCAAACCACCCTCACACTATCTAACCCTTTCCTCCCGCATATCCCTCTATCTCACATTCCTCCATATGCCTATCCAACAAGCTCTGGAATCTGTCCAATGTATCTGCCTCCACCACCACCCCAGGCAGTGCATTCCATGCACCAACCATTCTCTGGGTGAAAAACTTCCCCCTGACATCTCCCCTGAACCTCTCACCCATAACCTTAAAGCCATGCCCTCTCGTCTTGAGCATTGGTGCCCTGGGAAGGAGGCGCTGACTGTCTACTCTATCTATTCCTCTCAATATTTTATATACCTCTATCATGCCTCCTCTCATCCTCCTCCTTTCCAGTGAATAAAGCCCTAGCACCTTAAGCCTCTCCTCATATTCCATACACTCTAATCCAGGCAGCATCCTGGTAAATCTCCTCTGCACCCTCTCTAACGCCTCCACATCCTTCCTATAATGCGGTGACCAGAACTGAACACAGTACTCTAAGTGTGGTCTAACTAGAGTTTTGTAAAGCTGCATCATCACTTTGCGGCTCTTAAACTCAATCCCGTGATTTATGAAAGCTAACATCCCATAGGCCTTCTTAACTGCTCTATCCACCTGTGAGGCAACTTTCAATGAACTGTGAATATGAACCTCCAGATCCCTCTGCTCCTCCACACTGCCAAGTACCTTGCCAATTACCCAGTACTCTGACCTGGAGTTTGTCCTTCCAAAGTGTACCACCTCACACTTCTCCGGATTGAACTCCATCTGCCACTTGTCAGCCCAACTCTGTATCCTATCAATATCCCTCTGTAAGCTCCAACAGCCCTCCACACTATCCACAACACCGCTGATCTTAGTGTTGTCCACAAACTTACTAACCCAGCCTTCCACCCCCTCATCTAAGTCATCTATAAATATCACAAAAAGTAGAGGTCCCAGAACCGATCCCTGCGGGACACCACTAGTCACTGCCCTCCAATCCGAGGGCACTCCCTCCACCACAACCCTCTGCTTTCTACAGGCAAGCCAATTCCTAATCCACACAGCCAAGCTTCCCTGGATCCCTTGGCCTCTGACCTTCTGAAGAAGCCTACCATGAGGAACCTTATCAAACGCCTTACTAAAATCCATATAGACTACATCCACTGCAATACCCTCATCAATCTTCCTCGTCACTTCCTCAAAGAACTCTATCAGGCTTGTGAGGCAAGATCTTCCCTTCACAAAGCCATGCTAGCTGTCCTTAATCAGTCCATGGTTCTCTAGGTGTTCATAGATCCTTTCTAACAGCTTACCCACCACAGACGTGAGACTCACTGGTCTGTAATTCCCTGGACTATCCCTACTACATTTTTTGAACAAGGGGACAACATTCACCACCCTCCCATCCTCCGGCACCATCCCCGTGGACAACGAGGACTCAAAGATCCTTACCAGCGTTTCAACAATCTCCTCCCTCGCCTCTCGAAGCGGCCTGGGGAATATCCCGTCAGGCCCCGGAGATTTATCTGTCTTCATATTTTTTAACAACTTCAACACCTCCTCTCTCTTGATATCTACAACCTCGAGAACATTACCCTTACCAGCACTCCCTGTGAATACTTCGCCGCAGGTTAAAGGAAATCAGCTTGAATCAGCCATCGCCTTCTTTTAAAAAAAGCCAAGAAAATGCATTTGAAATATGACAACTTGCATGTGATAGACTCAACAGCAACTCAACAACATGAACCCTTTCAATGAGAGAAAGGGCAGAGACAGCAGCAATGGCTGCACGGGACACCATGCAATGGCAGTGGGGAGGAAGCCGGGGAGGAACGTTTGAGCAGACACCCTTATTATCCCATCAGGTTACATTCCTACATTTTTCAGGGGTGTGTTGTATAAGCATGCTGCACTTCTCCTGCAGAGAAGGGAGGAAACCATGGAGGGGGCAATTGAGGGGAAACCATGGGCTGGAGGGAGAGAAAGGGGGCAAGAAGAGGAGGGAGGTGAGGGGGAAAGGGAGCAAGGAGAGGAGGGGAGGTGAGGGAGAAGGGGGGAAGGGAGGTGGAAGGAAAGGTGTGGGGAATGGAGGAGGAGCAGGGAAGAGGAAATGTGTGAGAGAGGGAAAGGAAGTGGGAAAGGAAGGTAAGGGACTTGGAGATATGGCTGGGGAGAGAAAAGGTAGGAGAGAAGGAAGGGGTAATGGAGGTGGAGGAGGTAGGAACTTGGAACGCTGAAATAGCTCCTGTAAAGGATGCCGCCACTATATGAGTGGGAAATATAACTCAGAGTAGTCTTCAACAAGGTGCTGAAGGAATGACCCATGCAGCTGTATCACTGGGAACGCCAGGTATTGAAGGAGGTCCCAGATACAACTTCATAACCTTTGGCAGACATCAGGTACAAAAGAACAGGACTGTTGTACACTTAGGACAGAAAGACTGATGCAAAGGTGGCAGATACAGTCTGGATTACAACCAACCTCAGGAATTACAGGACAGTTCAATAACCCATATGTAGCCAAGTTAAGTCTAACCACAATTACTAAATGTATGTTGCACTGTTTAAGTAAAATTTACTAACTTTCAAAGTCTTTCCCTACACCTGGTGCCAAATGGGCTCAGTTCTAAAGACAGAAAGTCTGCAAACACTCCAGTACCTTCGTTACTCCAAATCATGCTGCACATTCAGTTTGCCTGACACAAGAGCTGCAGCTGGTCTGCAAGGACATTTCATTTGAAGAGGGAACACAGATCTGCTTGTCATCATCGTATGATGAAGGGAAGACTGGTTGTAACTCATTGCAGAGGACACGGGAAAAGAAAATATTACAGAAAGCAGATGGCAGGCAGACAGGAAAACCAATATTCAAAGGTGAAATTGGAGGCAAAGTAGCAATGCCTTGCACTCCATGCTACTTCTTCACCACCAAAGAAGATATTTCACATGTTAGGGGTGCCTACTGAAACATGGGGACCATGGTCACTGGAATTAGAGTGTTAAGTGTTGCCACTTCCTTACCAAGTCCTTACGATAAGATGGACTCTTGACCTCACAATCTACCTCATCATGGCCTTGCACTTTATTGTCTGCCTGCATCGCACCTTCTCTGTAACTGTAACACTGTATTCTGCATTCTGTTATTTTCCCTTGTACTACCTCAATGCACTGTTGTAATGAAATGATCAATATAAATGGCAAGCAAAACAAAGTTTTTCACTGTACCTCAGTACATACAGTGTACCTCTGAACAGAAGGGAAGTGGATTGTCACCACTCACCCTGATAGCCTCCAATGCAACTGAACCCGTGGTCACCATTGAGGACGTAAGGTCAGTTTCCAGAGAGTGAACATAAGGAAAGCATCTGACCCAGATGGTGTCCCTGGCCATGTGCTCAGATCTTGTGCTGATCAGCTGGCTGAAGTATTTTCAGACATATTCAACCTCTCCCTGCTTCAATCTCAGGTTCCCACCTGTTTTAAGAAGACCACTATCATCCCAGTACCGTAGAAAAGCAAGGTAACATACCTCAATGACTACCGACCAGTGGCTCTGACATCCACCATCATGAAGTGCTTTGAGAGGCTGGTCATGGCACGCATCAACTCCAGCCCCCCAGACAACCTCGACCCACTGTAATACGCCTATTGCCGAAACAGGTCTACAGCGGGCGCCATCTCCCTGGCCCTACACTCAGATCTGGAGCATCTGGACAGTAAAGACACCTACGTTAGACTATTGTTTATTGACTACAGCTCTGCCTTCAATACTATAATCCCAACCCAACTTGTCACCAAACTCTGAGACCTGGGACTCAACACCTCCCTCTGTAACTGGATCCTTGACTTTCTGACCAACAGACCGCAATCAGTGAGGATAGGCAGCAACGCCTCCGGCACGATTATTCTTGACACTGGTGCCCCACAAGGCTGTGTCCTTAGCCCTCTACTCTACTCCCTATACACTCATGACTGTGTGGCCAGATTCTGCTCTAACTCCATCTACAAATTTGTAGATGATACCACCGTTGTAGCCCGTATCTCAGGCAACGATGAGTCAGAGTACAAGAAGGAGATAGAGAGCTTAGTGGCATGGTGTCATGACAACAACCTTTCCCTCAATGTCAACAAAAGAGCTGGTCATTGACTTCAGGAAAGGGGGCGGTGTACATGCACCCATCTACATCAACAGTGCTGAGGTCAAGAGGGTTGAGAGCTTCAAGTTCCTGGGAGTGAACATCACCAATAACCTGTCCTGGTCAAATCACGTAGATGCCATGGCCAAGAAAGCTCACCAGCACCTCTACTTCCTCAGGAGGCTAAAGAAATTCAGTATGTCCCCTTTGACACTCACCAACTTTTATCGATGCACCATAGAAAGTATCCTATCTGGATGCATCACGGCTTGGTACGGCAACTGCTCTGCCCAGGACCGCAAGAAACTGCAGAGAGTTGTGGACACAGACCAGCGCATCACGGAAACCAGCCTCCCCTTCTTGGACTCGCTGCCTTGGTGAAGCAGCCAGCATAATCAAAGACCTCACCCACCCGGGTCATTCTCTCTTCTCTCCTCTTCCATCAGGTAGAAGATACAGGAGCCTGAGGGCACATACCACCAGACTTAAGGACAGCTTCTATCCCACTGTGATAAGACTATTGAACGGTTCCCTTATACGATGAGATGGACTCTGACCTCACGATCTACCTTGTTGTGACCTTGCACCGTATTGCACTGCACTTTCTCTGTAGCTGTGACACTTTACTCTGTACTATTATTGTTTTTACCTGTACTGTATCAATGCACTCTGTACTAATTCAATGTAACTGCACTGTGTAATGAATTGACCTGTACGATCAGTATGCAAGACAATTTTTCACTGTACCTCGGTACAAGTGACAATAATAAACCAATACCAATACCACTACCAATACGACAATAACAAAATAATTTACCAAGTACATCAGGCATCTTGCCAGCTCAAT
Organism: Pristis pectinata; assembly: GCF_009764475.1. Lineage (NCBI taxonomy): Eukaryota > Metazoa > Chordata > Chondrichthyes > Rhinopristiformes > Pristidae > Pristis > Pristis pectinata. The sequence goes on from NC_067412.1 coordinate 46,786,956, forward strand.
CTCCAACCCAAATACACCCCAACAGGGAGGAAGGAGCTAATGTCAGAATGTTGTTTATGAGTCTATCTGGGATTTCTGCTTAGCTTCAAAGGACGTTAATAAGCTAAATTTCCATCTCTAGTTCTCTCCATTACAAACGTGGCCTACATGCTTTGTAACATTACATCCTCTCCTCCCGGCTATCTTCCACTTTATGCGCATCCAAAAGTCTACTGCCTGTTTCTGAATTTTCACCTTTCATCAATCATATCTGTGCTCATTGTTCTACATTGGAGCCTGATCCAGTAAGACAATAATTTTAAATTTCTTCACATTGTTTTCAAAAATTTCCTCTGCCTCATCTCTATGAGCTGTATAAGCTGCTGAAATCTGTTCTCCTGTTATTCTGGCCTTCTGTGCATCACTACACTGTTGGTGGTCATGGACCTTAACCTCTGGTATTCCTTCTGGAACTTCTCTGTGTTTATTTTAATATTTGTTCATGGGATAAATAAATGTTCATGTTCCTGTGCATCCAAGAGGGGTTCTTGAAGCAGTGGAGAAGCCAGGCAGAGGAGAGAACCAGTTTTGGGAAATGAGCCAGGCTAGGTTACAGACCTGATAGTGGGTGAACATTTTGGGAAAAGTGACCACAACTCATTATGTTGTAAGATAGTTATGAGTAAGGATAAAATTGGATCTTGCGGGAAATTGGGGGAGAGCAAATTATGACAGGATAAACAGGAGCTAAGGGGCGTTGATTGGAATCAGCTGCTGTCTGTTAAGTCCATGCGTGACGTGTGGGAGTTGTTTAAAGACCAGCTGATCAAAATTTAGGATCAGTCTGTTCTGGTAAGGAGTAAGGACAAAGATGGTAAGATAAGGGAACCTTGGATGACCTGAGAGGTCCTAAATTTAGTCAGGAAATAAAAGAAAGCATACATAAGGTTTAGGAAGTTAAAATCAGACTGAGCCCTTGTGGAATATAAAGAAAACAGGAAAGTGCCGAAGTAGGCAATTAGGAAGGCCAATAGGGGCCATGAAATGTCCTTGGCGAGCAGGATCGAGGATAATCCCAAGGCATTTTATACTTATTTTAAGAAAAAGAAGTTAACTAAGGAGAGGGTAGGTCAACTCAAGGATAAAGGAAGGAATTTGTGCTTGGAGTCAGAGCAAGTCGCTAAGGTACTAAATGAGTACTTTGCGGTATTTACTGAAGAGAAGGATTTGGAGGATACTGAAAGCAGAATGGGGCATGATAATGTGCTGAGACATTTTGAGATTAAAGAAGAGGTAGTGCTGGGTTTTCTGAAAAGCATTAAGGTGGATAAGTCCCCAGGGCCTGATGACATATATTCCAGAATATTAAAAGAAGCAAGTGAGGAGATTGCTGGGGCTTTGACAAAGATCTTTGTGTCCTCACTAGCCACAGGCGAGGTCCGAGAAGATTGGAGAGTAGCAAATGTTGTGCCTTTGTTCCAGAAAGGAAATAGGGATAATTCGGGTGATTATAGGCTAGTGAGCCTCACGTCAGTGGTAGGGAAACTATTGGAGAGGATACTGAGGGGATTATGAGCTTTTGGAAAGGCAAGGCTTGCTTAGGGACAGTCAACATGGCTTTGTGCAGGGCAGGTCATGCCTTACAAATTTGATCGAGTTTTCTGAGGTGACAAAGGAGCTTAATGAGGGTAAGGCAGTGGATGTTATCTATATGGACTTTAGTAGATAAAGTCCCTCATGATAGTTTGATTCAGAAGATAAAGATGCATGGCATCCAGGGTAAGTTGCAAGTTTGGATTCAGAACTAGCTTGACCATTGAAAACAGAGAGTAGTGGTGGAAGGCTATTATTCTGGCTGGAGGTCCGTGACCAGTGGTGTTCCGTAAGGATCAATGCTGGGACCTCTTCTGTTTGTGATATATATCAATGATTTGGATGAAAATGTAGATGGGTGGATTAGCAAGTTTGCGGATGACACCAAGATTGGTGGAGTTGTGGACAGTGTAAAGGACTATCAGAGAATACAGCGGGATATAGATCAGTTACAGACATGGACAGCAAAGTGGCAGATGGAGTGTAATCTGGGCAAGTGTGAGGTTCTGCACTTTGGGCGGTCAAATGAAAGGAGAAAGTATACAGTTAATGGTAGGCCCCTTATTAGCATTGAGGTACAGAGGGATCTTGGGGGCCAGGTCCATAGTTCACTGAAGTCAGTTCTACGCAAGTGGATAAGGTGGTAAAGGAGGCATATGGAATGCTTGCCTTCATTGGTAGGGGTGTTGAGTATAAGAGTAAGGAAGTCATGCTGCAACTATATAAAACTTTAGTCAGACCGCACTTGGAGTATTGTGTGCAGTTCTGGTTGCCTCATTATAGGAAGGATGTAGAGACTGTGGAGAGGGTGCAGAAGAGGTTCACCAGGATGCTGCCTGGATTAGAGGATATGAGCTGTAAGGAAAGGCTGGACAAACTTGGATTGTTCTCCCCAGAGTGTTGGAGGCTGATGGGAGGCCTGACAGAGATTTGTAAGATTATGAGAGGCATAGAGAGAGTAGACAGTCAGAATCTGTTCTCCAGGGTTGAAATGTCAAACACCAGAGGACATGCTTTTCAGGTTCGAGGGGTTAAGTTGAAGGTGATGTTAGGGGCAAGATTTTTACGCAGAGAGTGATAGGTGCCTGGAATGGATTACCAGGGGTAGTAGTGGAAGCAGGCAGTTTTGTGGAGTTTAAGATGTTTTTAGAGAAACACATGAATATGAAGGCAAGGGAGGGATTGGATGACAAACAGGAGGAGGACATTTATATAAGTTGGCATCACGATCGGCACAACATGATGGGCCAAATGGCCTGTCCAGTGCTGTACTGTTCTATGTACCATGATAATGGAAGTATTTGTTCATGGGATCATTGATTAATTGGTGGGCACTTTAACCAATAAAGGAAAGGTGAGGTTAAGTGGAGTGGCCATTTTGGAGCAGCCATTGTGACAGTGGGCCGGTGTAAGAGTGAGGACGTGAGGCTTTGGGAGGAGGGGCTTCAGTGAAGAGGCACAGGTGAGGAGCAGGTAAGGTTTTTTAATTTCTTTTCATCCAAATCACTTGATTCAGTATAGGGAGGATGGCAGTCAGGGCAGTGGAATCCTCTTTCTGCGAGATGTGGGAACTTAGGGAACCTCACCATCTCCCTGATGACTACATCTGTGGGAAGTACACCCAGTTGCAGCTCTTGACAGAACGGGTCAAGGAACTGGGGCTGGAGTTGGATGTACTCAAGATCATCTGGGAATCTGAGAACATTATGGATGAGAGTTTTAGTGAGGTGGTCACACCCAAGGTACAGGCTTCAGATAGATGGATGAGCATGGAGAGCAGGCAGATAGTGCAGGGTTCCCCTGTGGACATTCTCCTCACTCAAAGGTGTACCTCTTAGGATACTTTTGAGGGATTGATCTTTCAGGGGCTAGCAGCAGTAGTCAGGTCTCTGGCACTATGACCAACTCTGAGGCTCAGAGGGAAAGGGTGCAGTCAGACAGACGAGAGCGATAGGAGACTCAATAGTGAGGGGGATAGACAGGAGATTCTGTGGCCTCAGAAGTGATGCCAGGATGGTGTGTTGCCTCCTGGGTGCCAGGATCAAGGATGTCTCCAAGCAGCTGCAGAAAATTCTAGAGCAGGAGGGCGAACAGCCAGAGGTTGTTGTAGATGTTGGTACAGACTACATAGGTAGAACAAGGGATGAGGTTCTGCAGAATGAGTGTAGGGACATGGTAAAAAGTTCAAGGGGAGAGATCTCTGGATTACACCTGGTGCCACGTGCAGGCAAGGTCAGAAATAGAAAGTTAGGCCAGACAAATTTGTGGCTGAGGAACTGGTGCAGGGGGAAGGGATTCAGGTTATGGAGTCATAGAGTCATACAGCAATACAGCACGGATACAGGCCCTTTGGCCCCATGAGTCCATACTGACCATGCTGCCCACCCATCTAGTCCCAATTTCCTGCATTCGGTCCATATCCTTCCAAGCCCTCCCCTCCATGTACTTATCCAAGTGTTTCTTAAATAATGCTATTGTACCTGCCTCAACCACTTCCTCTGGCAGCTCATTCCATGTACTCACCACCCTCTGCATGAAAAGTTGCCCTTCAAGTCCCTTTTAAATCTTTTCCCTCTCACTCTAAATCTATGCCCCATAGTTTTGGACTCCCCGACCCTGGGGAAAAGACTGCTACTTTCCACCTTATCTATGCTTGATTTTATAAACCTCTGTAAGATCACCCTTCATTCTCCTATGCTCCAAGGAATAAAGACCAAGCCTGGCCAACTTGGGCCCTCTAGTTCTGGCAACATCCTCGTAAATCTTTTCTGCACTCTTTCCAGTTTAACCACATCTTTCCTATAACAGGGTGACCATAACTGTACACAGTACTCCAAGTGGGGCCTCACTTATACAACTGCAACATAATGTCCCAACTCCTATACTCAATGCCTTGCCTGAGAAAGGCCAATGTGTTAAATGCCTTTTTCACCACCCAGTCTACCTGTGATGCTGCTTTCAATGAACTATGCATTTGTACTCCTGGATTGCTCTGTTCCATTACACTCCCTAGTGCCCTACCATTCATAGTATGAGTCCTACACTGGTTTGACTTTCCAAAATGCATCACCTCACACTTATCTGTATTGAAATCCATTTGCCGCTCCTCGGCCTACTTTCCCAACTGATCAAGATCCCCCTGTAATCTATGATAACCTTCTTCACTATCAACAACACCTCCTAATTTTGTGTCATCTGCAAACTTACTGATCAAGCCTTGTGCCTTTGCATCCAAATCATTTATACAAATGAGAGATGTGAAACATTTGGTCAAGAGGAAGAAGGAATAATACTTAAGGTTTAGGAGGCAAAAATCAGACAGGGCTCTCGAGAATTGTAAGGTAGCCAGGAAGGAGCTTAAGAATGGACTTAGGAGAGCTAGAAGGGGACAGGAGGAAGCCTTGGTGAGTAGAATTAAGGAAAACCCCAAGGTGTTCTGGACATATGTGGAGAACAGGAGGATGACTAGAGTGAGGGTAGGACCGCTCAGGGATAAAGAGGGCAACATGTGCCTGGAGGCAGAGGAGTTCCTTAATGAATACTTTGCTTCAGTGTTCACTGGGGAGAGGAACTTTGACAAATGTGAGATCAATATAGAACAGACTAATGTTCTGGAGCATGCTGAGGTTAAGAAGGAGATTGTGTTGGAGCTTCTGAAAAACATTACGATAGATAAGTCCCTGCAACCGGGTGGGATATACCTCAGGTTACTACGTGAAGTGCATGTGGAGAAGCATAGTCTTATTAGGGATAGTCAGCATGGCTTTGTGAGGGGCAGGTCATGCCTAACAAGACTAATTGAATTTTTTGAGGAGGTGATAAAACAAATTGATGAAGGTAGAGCGGTGGATGTGGCTCATCCAGAAAGTCATGAGGCATGGGATCCATGGAGACTTGTCTGTGTAGATTCAGAATTGGCTTGCCCACAGAAGGCGGAAGGTGGTAGAGGCTGGATCATATTCTGCCTGGATGTTGGTGACCTGTGGTGTTCTGCAGGGATCTGTTCTGGGACCCCTGCTCTTTGTGATTTTTATAAATGACTTGGATGAGGAAGTGGAGGGATGGGTTAGTGAGTTTGCAGCGACACGAAGGTTGGAGGGGTTGTGGATAGTGTAGAAGATTGTCGTAGGTTACAACAGGATATAGACAGGATGCAGAGTTGGGTGGAGAAGTGGCAAATGGAGTTCAATCTGGAAAAGTGTGAAGTGATACACTTTGGAAGAAAGAACTTGGAGGCAGAGTACAAGGTTAATGTTAGGATTCTTAGCAGTGTGGAGGAACAGAGGGATCTTGGGGTTCAAGTCCATAGATCCCTCAAAGTTGCCACACAAGTTGATAGGGTGGTTAAGAAGGTGTATGGTGTGCTGGCCTTCATTAGTCGGGAGATTGACCTCAAGAGCCACAAGGTAATGTTGCAGCTTTATAAAACTCTGGTTAGACCACACTTAGAGTATTGGACCTCATTATGGGAAGGATGTGGAGTGTTAAGGGCCTGGACAGCGTGGAATTGTGAAATATGTCCAGGAAGTTTTCCTGAGTCAATATATAGAGAGCCCTACTCAGCAGGGTGCAATACTGGACCTCCTCTTAGGGAACAGGTAGGGCAAGTAAAGGAAAGGGCAGTCAGGGAGCACTTCGGCTCTAGTGACCATAATTCTATTAGTTTTAAGATAGTGATGGAAAAAGATAGGACAGGTCCAAGGGTTAGGATCCTAAACTGGAGCAGGGCTAACTTTGGGGGAATTAGGCAGGATCTAGCAGAGGTCGAATGGGTGAGCCTGTTTGAAGGGAAAGGAATGAATGGCAAGTAGGAGGCTTTTAAGAGTGTAATATCAAGAGTCCAGGGGCAGCATGTTCCTGTTAAGGAGAAGGGCAAGGCTGGCAAGTTTAGGGAACGCTGGCTGATGAGAGATATTGAGGCTCTGGTCAAGAAAAAGAAGGAAGCAGACACTGGGTTTAGGAGGTTGGGGACCAGTGATTCCCTTGATAACTATAAAAGATTAACAATACTCTTAAGTGGGAAATCAGGAGGGCAAAGAGAGGGTATGAGATGGATCTGACAGGTAAGGTTAAGGAAAATGCAAAGAGGTTCTATAGCTATGTTAAGAGCAAAAGGGTGACCTTCTATTGTTTAAGAAGGGTAGCAAGGAGTATCTGGGGAACTGCAGCTTGGTTAGCCTGACATCATTGGTGGGGAAGATACTGGAGGGAATTATGAGGGACAGGATCTACCAGCATTTGGATAGACAGTCTGAATAGGAGGAGTCAGTACGGTTTTGTGTGTCGAGTGTCGTGTTTAACGAATCTTTTGGAGTTCTTTGAAGAGATAACCAAAAGGGTAGATGAGGGTAGGACAGTGGATGTTGTCTGGACTTTAGCAAGGCCTTCGACAAGGTCCCACATGGTAGGCTGGTCTGGAAGGTTAGGTCCCATGGAATCCAGGGAGAGCTAGTCAGGTGAATTAGCTCGGAGTTAGGAAGGACAGGGTGGTGGTTGAATGTTGTTTCTTGGAATGGAGACCGGTGACTAGTGGTGAGCTGCAGGGGTCAGTGTTGGGACACTTGTTATTCATTATTTATACAAATGACTTTGATACGAATGCACAAGGCTTGATCAGTAAGTTTGCAGATGTCACAAAATTAGGAGGTGTTGTTGATAGTGAAGGTTATCATAGATTACAGGGGGATCTTGATCAGTTAGGGAAGTGGACTGAGGAGTGGCAAATGGATTTCAATACAGATAAGTATAAGGTGATGCATTTTGCAAAGTCAAACCAGCGTAGAACTTATATTATGAATGGTAGGGCACTAGGGAGTGTAATGGAACAAAGGGACCTAGCTCATTGAAAGCAGCGTCACAGGTCGACAGGGTGGTGATAAAGGTGTTTAGCATACTGGCCATCACTCAGGGCATTGAGTATTGGAATTGGGACATTATGTTGCAGTTGAAAATTGTTTGTTAAGCTGCACTTGGAGTACTCTGTACAGTTTCTGTCACTCTGTTATAGGAAAGATGTGATTAAACTGAAATAGTGCAGAAAAGACTTACAAGGATGTCACCAGGACTAGAGGGCCTGAGTTATAGGGAGAAGTTGGCCAGGCTAGGTCTTTATTCCTTGGAATGTAGGAGAATGTAGGGTGACATTATTGGAGTGTTTAAAATCATGAGAGGCACAGATAAGGTGGACGGTAACAGTCTTTTTTTCCAGGGTAGGGGAGTCCAAAACTAGTGGGCATAGATTTAGGGTGAGAGGGGAAAGAATTAAAAGGGACCTGAGGCGCAACTTTTTCACACAGACAGTGGTGAATATAAGGAACGAGCTGTCAGAGGAAGTGGCTGAGGCAGGCACAATAGTGTAATTTAAGAAGCACTTGGATAGGTACATGGAGGGGAGGGGCTTAGAGGGATATAGGCTGAACACAGGAAACTGGGACTATGTGGGTGGGCACCGTGGTCAGCATGGACTCATTGGGGCAAAGGCCCTATATCCGTGCTGCATTGCTGTGTGATTCTGTAACTCACTGTACCTTTCTCAAGCATGGTGCTCCCTGTTTATCACTATGGTAGTCAGCTTCTGGAACAGCATGCTTTTCTTGAAATGCAAATTATACAGAATGCAACAAGCTACACTAGCTGTGATCTTCAGCTTTATAGCACCTGGTGTTTGGTCATTATAGTTGTCAGTTTATTTCAGATCTGGAGTACAATGCATCCATGAACATTTAAAGTGTGGCTCGCACCATCTGCCACGTTGGTGTGGGTGGTAGTGAAGGTCAGATGTACAGAGAGCAGGCACACTGAAACATCAATCTTCATTCAATGCTGATTTCTTACCAGTGGATGTCTTACCAGTGATGACCACCTTCGTGTGTGGCTGCATCAGGGTGTGTGTGGACCCAAAGTATATGGGCACCAAATTTCACTACGTGCTGAGGTTCTATTTGTCCCTGGTGTTACAGAGGATGGTTCTGGTCCCATTGTCATGCAATGTCCCAGTCAGCTGGATGTTGCTGCACTACCTGTCCTTTGTGGAAAAGTTCTTCAAAGCAAACCCCTTTCACCACAAGTCTATTCAGCAGTGGTCAGCATAGAATGTTCTGCAGATACTGTGGGACAGGGACTCTATGGATATTGTGGGGTGCTTTCCTGAGCAAACTGTGGAGAAGGATGCAAGGGTCCTTGTCTCGGTTAATCGCAAGCAGCTGCGTGACAGTGGACTCTCTGATCTACTGGCTATCCCCGGGGCACACACCGAGACAGACATCAAGTGCTGCTGGAAGATCATCAATTCGGTGAAAGACGCTCTTTGATCTGCCCAAAATTTGTTTTTCCAGCACAGCGAGATGTCTGTAAGGGAATGCTGTGAGGGATGCACTGAAGCTCGGTGCAACCAATGTAGAGGCTCTGTGGGGAAGGACCACAGTCTAGGGTCCTTCTGCTACAGGATATGGAGAAGCTGAGTCGGGTGGGGAAGCCCTCAAACATTGAAATGGTGTATCACCCGAGCAGGCCACCTAAGTAGTAATGGTGCTATGGGTTTAAAAAAAGTGTTAACACTACTGAATGTATTGACCAAATTACACTAAGAATGTAAAAGGTTTTTGCACTGTTTTTTTTGTATATATATTTGATTATGGATAAAGTTTATTTTAGAAATAAAAAAGTTCTTTCCAATGGATCTAAACTGACTTCAATAATGCAGCAAGTACGTATTCAATTTACACAGTGATCCTCACATTTATTGTCATGGAGTCACACAGCACAGATACGGGCTCTTCAGCTCACTATGTCCATGCCAACCCTAAAGCATCCAACTTTATCCAACCCTCAAGCATCCATCAGTTAACAGCGCTTGGTCCGTAGCTTCCTATACCTTGGCAATTCATTTGCTCGTCTAGCTATTCCTTAACTTTGTGACCCCCTCAGCTTCTGACTGAAACAATTTGTCCTCCGATCCCCTCTAAACCTCTTTACCTTTACTCTAAACCTATGCCCAAATAGGGGTCTATTTTACATACCTCTGCTATTGAAAAAGTTTCTTACTATCTGTCCTATCCATTCCCCTTCTTAATAGCAAGATGGACTCCTCCCATCCACTTTCATGTGGGTTTGTTGTTTTTTTTTGTTTCATATTTGCAGACCTTGTCACATCTGGAGGCAGAGGTGTCCTGTCTTCTGGGCTTCAACCAAACCTTGTTACCCCTAGACAGGGAGATTATGATGATCATCCTTCTTGAATCTTCAGCATTTTGGGGAGAATGAGTTCTCTCACATCAAGGTAGCTTGTTAGAGGAGGAATGAGGAGGCAGGAGAGAGGTGGTTAAGATCCTCAGCAGGATGGAGAAGTCCAGAAGAAAGGAATGTAACCTTAAAATTGAAAGCAGAAGCCACTTCATCACATAAAGGGTAGATAAAACCTGGAACTTTTTTCTTACAACAATATTTTGTGATTAGGTCAATAGAAAATTTCAAAATATGGATTAAAACTTCTTTGTGGAGGGACATGAATTCAAGGTAGATCCAATTGAAATTGATGCAATCGCGATCTAACCAAGTGTCTGAATATTCTCAGTGGGTTGAATGATTTGCTGTTGTTCCTGCTTTCCTGGGGGAACCTCATCTGTAGGACCTATTGGCATTTATTTTCCTTGTCTGCATGGCTTCATTAGAAATGGTATGAATTGAGTTGCATGGAGATTCAGTGATCTTCTTTTTAAAATTTTATTTACAGCGTGGTAACAGGCCCTTCCGGCCCAACGAGTCCGCGCCGCCCATTTTAAACCCCAAGTTAACCTACCTGTACGTCTTTAGAATGTGGGAGGAAACTGGAGCACCCGACGGAAACCCACGCAGACACGGGAGAATGTACAAACTCCTTACAGACAGCGACGGGAATTGAACCCCAATCGCTGGCACTGTAATAGCGTCGCGCTAACCGCTACGCTACCGTGCCGTTAGTTGCAGAAGAAATCAGTAAAAATCACTCGTTAACATCGGGATAGATTCAAGCACAGAAAAATACAGGGCAGTGCCTGATGGAGAAAACAACCCTCACCTCGGAAGTGACATGCTTTCCCTACAGAAAAACAAGGCACTAACTAGTCGAGTGGGGGCTGGACTGCGCAGGTGTGGTGCAGGCAGCTTAAGAAGGAAACAGCCTATAGAGCGGGCAGCTGAGTGAGTGGGAGCAGAGTGTTCTGGGCTTTGGCTCAAGGGGCTTCAGCGTGAAGGGGCAAGGAGGGTAAGTAGCTGGTAAGTAGGTAAAGGCAAGGTTTATTTGTTGTTCATTATAGATTTGTAGGTGGGACTAACTAGGGAAAAAAGAAATGGTCATATGCTGCAGCTGTTTGATGTGGGAACTCGTGGACCTTGCTGCGGTCCAAGATGGCCACATCTGCAGTAAGTTCTTGAGGCTGGATGAACTTCGGCTCAGAGTTGAAGAGCTGGAGTTGCAGCTACAAACACTGCACAGCATAAGGGAGGGAGAGAGTTATGTAGACACTGTCCATCAGGTGACAGTCACCCCCCTTAGAGCAGGTACGACTGAAGTTCAGGATGCAGATAGAATGGTGACTGTCAGGGGAGGGAAGAGGAAGAAGTCAGGCAGGCAGACAGAGCAAGGAACCCCGGAGGCTGTTCCCCTCAGTAACAAGTTTTCTGCCTTGGAAGCTGTTGAGGGGGATAACCTGCAGGGGCCTAGCTGCAGTTACCAGGTCTCTGGCACTGGGACTGGTACTGCTGCTCAGAAGGGAAGGGTGGGAAAGAGACATGTGGTAGTGATAGGGGACTCAATAGTCAGGGAAACATAGGAGGTTCTGTGGCAGTGAGCATGAATCCCGGATGGTATGTTGCCTCCCAGGTGCCAGGGTCCGGGATGTCACTGATCGGGTCCACAGGATTCTTGAGCAGGAGGGAGAACAAACAGAAGTCGTGGTACATGTTGGTACCAATGACGTAGGTAGGAAGGGGGATGAGGTCCTGAAGAGTGAGGTCAGGGAGCTAGGCAGAAAATTGAGGAACAGGACCTCAAGGGTAGCAATCTTGGGATTGCTGCTGGTGCCACGCGATAGTGAAGGCAGGAATAGGAGGAGGTGGCAGATAAATGCGTGGCTGAGAAGCTGGTGCAGGAGGGAGGGTTTCAGATTTCTGGATCATTGGCATCTCTTCTCGGGAAGGTGGGACCTGTAGAGAGGACGGGTTACACCCGAACCAGAAGGGGGCCAATATCCTTGCGGCGAGATTTGCTAGGGTGGTTCGGGAGGGTTTAAACTAGTTTGTGAGGGGGAAGGGAACCAGAGGAGTAGGTCAGAGGAAGAAGGGGATAGGGAAAAGTTAGATCAAACAGGTAGAGAGGCTTTGGGGAAGGAGAAGCAGAATACAGGCTATAAAAGTAGTAAGGTAGATGGACTGAAGTGTGTTTACTTAAATGCAAGAAGTGTCAGGAATAAGGGGGATGAACTGAGGGCTTGGATAAGTATGGGGACTATGATATCGTGGCTATTACTGAGACGTGGCTGATGTCAGGAGAGGAGTGGATATTGAATATTCCTGGTTTTCGGTGTTTTAAGAGGGATAGGGAAGGGGGGAGAAGAGGAGGAGGGGTGGCGATACTGGTCAGGGACACTGTTACGGCTGTGGAAAAGATGGATGTTGTAGAAGGATCATCTCTAGAGTCTGTATGGGTAGAATTAAGGAACAAGAAAGGAGCAGTTACTCTACTAGGAGTATTCTATAGGCCCCCCGGTAGCAGTAGAGATATAGAGGAGCAGATTGGCAGGCAGTGTTTGGAGAGAAGCAAAAATAATAGGGTTGTTATAATGGGAGACTTCAACTTCCCAAATATAGACTGGAACCTGCTTAGTGCCAAAGGTTTAGATGGGATGGAATTTGTTAAATGTGTCCAGGAGGGATTCCTGACGCAGTATGTTGACAGGCCGACTAGAGGGAATGCCATGTTAGATCTAGTTTTAGGAAATGAACCAGGACAGGTGAAGGATCTATTGGTGGGTGAGCATTTGGGGGACAGTGACCATTGCTCCATAACCTTTAAAATTGTCATGGACAGGGACAGGTGCAGAGAGGACCAGAGGATTTTTAATTGGGGAAGGGCGAACTATGAGGCTATAAGGAGAGAACTTGGGAGTGTAAATTGGGATGTCCTTTTTGAAGGAAAATATACCATGGATATGTGGTCGATGTTCAGGGATCTTATGCAGGATGTTAGGGATAAATATGTCCCGGTGAGGCAGAGAAGGAATGGCAGGGTGAAGGAACCGTGGGTGATGAGAGAGGTGGAACGACTTGTTAGGGAGAAGAAGGTAGCGTACGTGAGGTATAAGCAGCAAGGTTCAGACAGGGCCCGTGAGGAATATAGGGTAGCGAGGAAGGAACTTAAGAAGGGGCTGAGGAGAGCTAGAAGGGGACATGAAAAGGCGTTGGCTAGTAGGGTTAAGGAAAATCCCAAGGCCTTTTTCAAGTACGTGAAGGGTAGGAGTATGGCTAGGATAAAGGTAGGTCCGATTAAGGACAAAGGTGGGAGAATTTGCCTGGAGGCGGCGGAAGTAGGAGAAGTTCTCAATGAGTACTTCTCTTCGGTATTCACCAGGGGGAGGGGTCTTGATGACGCGGAAGAGAGTGCTGGTAGGGGTAATGTTCTCGAGGTTGTAGATATCAAGAGAGAGGATGTGTTGAAGTTGTTAAATAATATCAAGACAGATAAATCTCCGGGGCCTGATGGGATTTTCCCCAGGCTGCTTCGAGAGGCTAGGGAGGAGATTGTTGAACCGCTGGTAAGGATCTTTGAGTCCTCGTTGTCCACGGGGATGGTGCCAGAGGATTGGAGGGTTGCAAATGTTGTCCCCTTGTTCAAAAAAGGTAATAGGGATAGGCCAGGGAATTATAGACTGGTGAGTCTCACGTCTGTGGTGGGTAAGCTGTTAGAAAGGATTCTAAGGGATAGGATTTATGAACACCTAGAGAATCATGGACTGATTAGGGACAGCCAGCATGGCTTTGTGAAGGGAAGATCTTGCCTCACAAGCCTGATAGAGTTCTTTGAGGAGGTGACCAGGAAGATTGATGAGGGCAGTGCGGTGGATGTGGTTTACATGGATTTTAGTAAGGCGTTTGATAAGGTTCCTCATGGTAGGCTTCTTCAGAAGGTCAGAGGCCAAGGGATCCAAGGAAGCTTGGCTGTGTGGATTAGGAATTGGCTTGCATGTAGAAAGCAGAGGGTTATGGTAGAAGGAGTGCCCTCGGATTGGAGGGCAGTGACTAGTGGTGTCCCACAGGGATCGGTTCTGGGACCTCTACTTTTTGTGATATTTATAGATGACTTAGATGAGGGGGTGGAGGGCTGGGTTAGTAAGCTTGCGGACGACACTAAGATCGGCAGTGTTGTGGATAGTGTGGAGGGCTGTCAGAGCTTACAGAGGGATATTGATAGGATGCAGAGCTGGGCTGACAAGTGGCAGATGGAGTTCAATCCGGAGAAGTGTGAGGTGGTACACTTTGGAAGGACAAACTCCAGGGCAGAGTACTGGGTAAATGGCAAGGTACTTGGCAGTGTGGAGGAGCAGAGGGATCTGGAGGTTCATATTCACAGTTCATTGAAAGTTGCCTCACAGGTAGAAAGAGCAGTTAAGAAGGCCAATGGGATGTTGGCTTTCATAAGTCGCGGGACTGAGTTTAAGAGCCGCAAGGTGATGATGCAGCTTTACAAAACTCTAGTTAGGCCACACTTAGAGTACTGTGTTCAGTTCTGGTTGCCTCATTATAGGAAGGATGTGGAGGCGTTGGAGAGGGTGCAGAGGAGATTTACCAGGATGTTGCCTGGATTAGAGAGTATTGAATATGAGGAGAGGCTTAAGGTGCTAGGGCTTTATTCACTGGAAAGGAGGAGGATGAGAGGAGACATGATAGAGGTATATAAGATATTGAGAGGAATAGATAGAGTAGACAGTCAGCGCCTCCTTCCCAGGGCACCAATGCTCAAGACGAGAGGGCATGGCTTTAAGGTTATGGGTGGGAGGTTTAGGGGAGATGTCAGGGGAGGTTTTTCACCCAGAGAGTGGTTGGTGCATGGAATGCACTGCCTGGGGTGGTGGTGGAGGCAGATACATTGGACAGGTTCCAGAGCTTGTTGGATAGGCATATGGAGGAATGTGAGATGGAGGGATATGCGGGAGGAAGGGGTTAGGTAGTGCGAGGGTGGTTTGATGGACGGCACAACATGGTGGGCTGAAGGGCCTGTTTTGTGCTGTATGATTCTATGGTAAGGCACAGGCAATCAGAAATTCTTAGAAAAATCTCATTGATCTGAAGGTCTTGGTGAATAGGTATAGTCTATAGTAAAGAAATGCTGTCTCTAAAGTAGGCATCATGAACCTCCTATATATATATCTTCTATGTTTCCCTGTTTTTCTTCATATAAGAAGAGTTATTTTGAATAAAAAAAAGTCCTGGTTACCCCTGCAAACTGGTACTTGGGTAGAGCTGAAGGAAAGCAGCATGTAAGTGCAAATCACTCTGGCACTTTAACACAAACCAGTACAAGCATGTAAAATAACATCTTCAATCTTCTATTCACCTCAGGGTAAATTGTGTAGAATCAGCAGGTTGTGAGTTGGGGAGAAACAGCATGCACTCAGATGAGTTGATATAGGATGGTTCAGGTTCCTGTTAGTCTTAAAAAGCCTTCATTTAAGAGAAATTTCCCTGCAATAGATGTTAAATGGGTTTATTCTTGTTTGCTACTGAATTTACACCAGAAGTGAGCACCCAAGTGAATTGTGAGGAACGTCATATTTGCCTCATTTTGTCAGCTATGCCTTCCTCCAGGAAGAAACAACATATTTAGATGTAAAAACATGAGAAGTTTTTGACTTTATAAATCACGACAGTGTATCCATCCAGAACTATTTAAAATAATAAAGTGCATTACACCAAAACTGGATCGATTTTTGTCAGAAATAACTATATAGCTGATGTCTATCTACAAGAATCTATAACGAAGTATCCAGGGAATGGATTGGGAGAGGGTCAATGTGGTCTAGAGGACAGGAGTTTGGGATTCTGAACCACTCAGTAACGTGATTTATTAATCAGACTAGGGCAAGGCCCTTAGCACAGGCCTACTGTTCCCTGTCCCTGTAGGATGGACCTTCTAGCTATAGTAAAGTTCTCCATCTAGTGGCCTAAAGGACTAATAAAACCTCAAATCCTGTTCACTTTCATGTAACTGGTGCTCCAGCCAGATAGAAATTTGAAAAGGTAATGAATGGCTTTGGCACATCTACGATTTTGCAGAATAAGTTTCTTGCAGTGTGGAGGGGATCTAAGATCAGCAAGTGAGAGATTCAGGTGCACTTACACTGCAACCTTAACAGAAGTTTAAAGCATTCTCTTCTGAACAAATCAAGACACAGACTTTAAGTGTGAACCAACTGTATACATCTCTTGTCAGAGAAAATTTGTGTTTGCCTAACTTCTATTTATTAAAGAAAACAATCCTTTTACCCACTAAAATAGATCAATTTCTGTTACCTTAACCCATAAACTGGTCAAGATTTTAAAATAAAGCTTATAAAAACACAACATTGCAGAAGCTTACAAAATTAAATTACACAAAAATCATGCAAATGTTACTCCGATAAATAAAATACTGTCACTAGACAGTTAAATCCTTCCTTAAATAACACAAAAACACAGACTAGAACCTTTCATATTTTACCCAGGATTGGACTGGTTTTACATGGCAGCCATTCCCAAAGGACCTATGTGTAGAATACATCTTGTTTAAGAGCATTCTGCAGCACAAACAAAACATTTGAGCACTTGGTCATGGACAACTCTCTCAGCAGGAAGACCAGCAGGAGTTTTGAGCAGAGTACAGGGCCTCTCTTGATTGAGTTGATGATCTTTTACCAGCTGATGATGACTGCCTCAACGTGCATCCTAGGGCTCATTTACCAACACATCTTGCTGCAAAGGGACATCTATGGCTGATGTTTGCAAATGCTCAATCTTTCTCTGAATTGCTCCACAAGTCTGTGTGAAACAGGCAGTCAAAGCAGCTTCAGCTAAGCAATGGTATCCTCTTTCCTCTGTGACTCATGCCTAGTTATCAATCAACACAGTTGCCATGGCCTCTCAAATGTTCTTTTCAAGGAAGCAGGCATCACAATTATCCCTCAGAACAATAAATACAGCAGATAACTAACTTACATATTAAAAGCTTAGATTTAACCTGCACAATGAGAAAATCTAATGGCAAAGCAGTTTGGTTTCAAGCTGCAGGCCATATGTTAAATAAGGAATTATAGCATTGTGAATATGGTCCTTGCATGCTGAACCCAGCACTGGAAAAGCACAAAGTTACACAGATCCAGCTCAGGCAAAA
The DNA here is from genome assembly GCF_009764475.1 of Pristis pectinata. Lineage (NCBI taxonomy): Eukaryota > Metazoa > Chordata > Chondrichthyes > Rhinopristiformes > Pristidae > Pristis > Pristis pectinata. The sequence goes on from NC_067412.1 coordinate 46,803,928, forward strand.
ATCCTTTCTCCCACAATTTATCACCGAAGTTAAAATGAATAAAACATATAAGGTGGTGATTAACTGCTGCCAAAAATGAATTTTAAAATTTTGGGGATTGGAGAAAAAAATGGCAGAGAAGAAGGGCAGGAAACAGGAGGAGTAGAGACAGGAGAAGTGTAGTAGAAGAAGAAAAGTAGAGAAAGGAGAAGTAGAGTAGTAGAATCAGTCCAACACAATGCTGAAGCACGAAGGAAGAAAAAGTTAACTTAAAATCAAGGCCCAGGTTTGGTCTGGCTCCTTCTTGGAGATCTGTAGGTGCCACATTTCTGTGCATCGTGCCTGTTTATCCCCAGCTAATAGATACTTCATTTTATTCTGTGGAGATAACTATTCACTCCCTGATGTGAGGACCTGTCAATCCTGTATAGCTGGGGAATAATTACCCCTTCAGCTCTGAAGATCAGGGCACCTTGAATGTCCAATTCACCTTTCACAAGGAACATGATTTGAGAACAGGGTCAACCTCACACTAGGTCTCTTTCTATCCCATCTGACTAATTTGCCTCACACTCTGTACAGTGTCTTCCAGTCTGGTCACCTCCTCCATCTCCTGGCTGAGAGGTTGGAATATGTCTTGCCACGTTGAGATTCTCAGGCTCAGTAGCATCACCATCATCAGCTGCTATGTCCTTCAGATATTCTCAGCCAACTGTGTTGACTACATGCATGTCTTTCTCTGGACAATACTGAAATAAGAAGCATTTGAATTCTAAATTGGTTCCGTTTCTCAGCCTTATCTATTATTTTTGGCAATTTTTCTGCCTTTTGATTAGATTTAATACCATCCATTATTTCTCCTGTAATCTATGGTTGGACCACTTTTCCTGTTGTGTCTTTTGTTCTTTAAAGGAATGTATATTTGTTGCAAGTTTTTTAATGCTAGCCATTACCTGACCACTGTCTAATGTACCACAGCCAACCTGCCCCTCATACTTTCCTTTGTTTAGATTGAAGACTGTGGTCTCAAGTTGAAGTGGATCACTTTCAAGCAATGTCAAATTCTACAAAATTATGGTTACATTTTTCCTATGGGCCTCGTTTCATACAAGATTACCCCTGATGAAGGGTGCAACACAACAAAACAAAACACAACTACTGAAAGTGGAGGGAGGGAGGGAGGGAGGGAGAGAGAGAGAGAATTAGTTCTGCTGTTCATAGGAACAAACACATTTATGTACATTGGATTTTTGAATTTAATATTTTGGGAACTCATTCATTTGTAAGGGTGTCCACAACACAAGAGTCCAGATGAAGGGTCTCAACCCGCAATGTCAACTGTCCGTTTCCCTCCATAGATGCTGCCTGACCTGCTGAGTTCCTCCAGTGCTTTGTGTGTTGCTCCAGATTCCAGCATCTGCAGTCTCTTGTGTCTCAAGGTTATTAATTAACCATTTTTTGTCGCTTAGTACAAGACCTAAAGTTGTCTGCTCCCTGACTGGTGACTGAACATACTGATCTCGAAATCCATATAGTGTACAATCTTCTACATTGTTAGTACTAATTTGATTTGCACAGTCTTTATATCAATTAAAATCCTGCGGGCAGTTTAAAAAGCGTAAAAGATAACTCTGGCAGTTTCATTTTCGGGTCGTTTCGGCAGACTTCGGAGCAACTAAGTTTTTTTTTCTCTCTAATCGGGAATAGCGGGGCAAGACTGTGCAGGCGCGTGACGTACGTGGGTGGCGCGAGCAGTTTAAAAAGACCGCCATATCCAGCAGGCAGCTTCAGAGCGGGCAGCTGAGTGAGAGGAAGCAGAGTGATTGAGCTTTGGCTCAACGGGCTTAGGAGGTAATGGGGCAAGGCGGGTGAGTAGCTGGTAGTAAAGGTAAGGTTTACCTGTTACTGTTATAAATTTTAAGTAGGATAAAACCAGGTAGGGAAAGAATTAGTTCAGATGGAGGACATGGTGGTGTGCTGCAGCTGCTTGATGTGGGAGCTAGTGGACCCTGCTGGGGTGCAGGGTGACAGCTTCTGCAGTAAGTGCTGGAGGCTGGAGGAACTTCAGCTCAGAATTGATGAGCTGGAGTCACAGCTTCAAACACTGTGAAGCATCAGGGAGGAAGAGAGTTATGTAGACGCTGTGCATCGGGAGACAATCACCCCCCTTAGAGCAGGTACTTCTAGTGTCCAGGAAGTAGATAGAAGGGTGACTGTCAGGGGAGAGAAAAAGAAAAAGTGAACAGGCAGATAGTGCAGAGGACCCCGGAGGCTGTTCCTCTAAGTAACAGATTTTCCGCTTTGGAGGCTGTTGAGAGGGATGACCTGCAGGGATCAAGCAGCAGCAGCCAGGTCTCTGAAACTGGGACCGGTCCTACTGCTCAGAAGGGAAGGGAGGAGAAGAAGAAGGCAGTAGTGATAGGGGACACAATAGTCAGGGAAACAGATAGGAGGTTCTGTGGCAGTGAGCATGAATCCTGGATGGTATGTTGCCTCCCAGGTGCCAGGGTCCGGGATGTCTCTGATTGGGTCCACAGTATTCTTGAGCGGGAGGGAGAACAGACAGAAGTCGTGGTACATGTTGGTACCAATGACGTAGGTAGGAAGAGGGATGAGGTCCTGAAAAGTGAGTTTAGGGAGCTAGGCAGAAGGCTGAAGAACAGGACCTCAAGGGTAGCAATCTCAGGATTGCTGCCAGTGCCATGTGATAGTGAAGGTAGGAATAGGAGGAGATGGCAGATGAATGTGTGGCTGAGGAGTTGGTGCAGGAGGGAAGGTTTTAGATTTGTGGATCATTGGGATCTCTTTTGGGGAAGGTGGGACCTGTACAGAGAGGACGGGTTACATCTGAACCCAGGGGCCAATATCCTTGCAGGCAGGTTTGCTAGGGTAGTTCGGGAGGGTTTAAGCTAGTTTGCAAGGGGGATGGGAATCAGAGGGGTAGGTCAGAGGAAGAAGTGGATGTGGAAAAGTCAGATCTAACATGTAGAGAGCCTTTGAGGAAGGAGAAGCAGAGCACAGGCTATAAAAGTGGAAAGGTGGATGGTCTAAAGTGCATTTACTTAAATGCAAGAAGTATCAGGAATAAGGGTGATGAACTGAGAGCTTGGATAAGTACATGGGACTGTGATATTGTGGCTCTTGCAGAGACTTGGCTGTCACCAGGGCAGGAATGGATATTGAATATTCCTGGATTTCAGTGTTTTAAAAGGGATGGGGGGGGGGGGGGGGAAGAGGAGGAGGAGGGGTGGCGTTCCTGGTCAGGGATACTATTACAGCTGCAGAAAGGGTGGATAATGTAGAAGGATCCTCTCTAGAGTCAGTATGGGTGGAAATTAGGAAAAAGAAAGGAGCAGTTACACTACTGGGAGTATTCTATAGGCCCCACGGTAGCAGCAGGGATACTGAGGAGCAGATTTCGAGGCAGATTTTGGAAAGGTGCAAGAATAACAGGGTTGTTATCATGGGAGACTTCAACTTCCCAAATATTGATTGGCACCTGCTTAGTACCAAGGGTTTAGACAGGGCAGAGTTTGTTAGGTGTGTCCAGGATGGATTCTTGTCACAGTATGTTGACAGGCCGACTAGAAGGAATGCCATATTAGACCTAGTGTTAGGTAATGAACCGGGTCAGGTGGAAGATCTCTCGGTGGTGAGCATTTGGGGGACAATGACCACTGCTCCCTAACCTTTAGCATTGTCATGGACAAGGATAGGAGCAAAGCGGACGGGAAGATATTTAATTGGGGAAGGGCAAATTATGAGGCTATAAGGCTAGAGTGTAAATTGGGATGACATTTTTGAAGGGAAATGTACTATGGAGATGTGGTCGTTGTTCAGGGATCTCTTGCAGGATGTTAGGGATAAATTTGTCCCGGGGAGGCAGAGAAAGAATGGCAGGGTGAAGGAACCATGGGTGACAAGAGAGGTGGAACAACTAGTTAGGAGGAAGAAGACAGCATACATAAGGTGTAGGTAGCAAGGATCAGATAGGGCTCATGAGGAATATAGGGTAGCAAGGAAGGAACTTAAGATGGGGCTGTGGAGAGCAAGAAGGGGACATGAAAAGGCTTTGGCGAGTAGGGTTAAGGAGAATCCCAAGGCTTTTTTCACGTACGTGAAGAGCGGAAAGATGACGAGAGTAAAGGTAGGACTGATTAGGGACAAAGGTGGGAAGATGTGCCTGGAAGCTGTGGAAGTGGGTGAGGTTCTCAATGAATACTTCTCTTCAGTATTCACCAAAGAGAGAGGCCTTGATGACACTGAGGACAGTGTTGGTAAGGTTAATGTTCTAGAGCATGCAGATATCAAGAGAGAGGATGTGTTGGAGTTGTTAGAAAATATTAGGATAGATAAGTCCCCGGGGCCTGACGGAATATTCCCCAGGCTGCTTTGCGAGGCGAGGGAGGAGATTGCTGAACCGTTGGCTGGGATCTTTGAGTCCTCGTTGCCCACGGGAATGGTAGCGGAGGATTGGAGGGTGGCAAATGTTGTCCCCTTATTCAAAAAAGGTAGTAGGGATAGTCCAGGGAATTACAGACCAGTGAGCCTTATGCCTGTGGTGGGCAAGCTGTTGGAAAGGATTCTAAGAGATAGGATCTATGAGAATGTAGAGAATCATGGACTGATTAGGGACAGCCAGCATGGCTTTGTGAAGGGAAGATCATGTCTCAGAAGCCTGATGGGGTTCTTTGAGGAGGTGACCAAGAAGATTGATGAGGGTAGTGCAGTAGATCTGGTCTACATGGATTTTAGTAAGGCATTTGACAAGTTTCCACATGGTAGGCTTGTTCAGAAGGTCAGAGGGCATGGGATCCAGGAAGACTTGGCCGTGTGGATTCAGAATTGGCTTGCCTGTAGAAAGCAGAGGGTGGTGTTGGAGGGAGTGCATTCATATTGGAGGGCTGTGACTGGTGGTGTCCCACAGGGATTGGTTCTGGGGCTTCTACTTTTCGTGATATTTATTAATGACTTGGATGAGGGGGTAGAAGGGTGCGTTAGCAAGTCTGCAGATGACACAAAGGTCAGTGGTGTTGTGGATAGTGTGGAGGACTGTCGAAGCTTGCAGAGGGATATTGATAGGATGCAGAGCTGGGCTGAGAACTGGCAGATGGAGTTCAATCCGGAGAAGTGTGAGGTGGTACACTTTGGAAGGACAAACTCCAAGGCAGAGTACAAGGTTAATGGCAGGATTCTGGGGAGTGTGGAGGAGCAGAGGGATGTCGGGGTTCATATCCACAGATCACTGAAAGTTGCCTCACAGGTGGGTATGGTAGTTAAGAAAGCTTATGGGATGTTAGCTTTCATGAGTCGTGGGATCGAGTTTAAGAGCCACTAGGTAATGATGCAGCTCTACAAAACTCTGGTTAGACCACACTTGGGGTACTGTGTCCAGTTCTGATCGCCTCATTATAGGAAGGATGTGGAAGTGTTGGAAAGGGTGCAGAGGAGATTTACCAGGATGCTGCCTGTATTGGAGAGTATGGATTATGAGGAGAGACTAAGGGAGCTAGGGCTTTACTCTTTGGAGAGGAGGAGGATGAGGAGAGACATGATAGAGGTATACAAAATATAAAGAGGAATAGATAGAGTGGACAGCCAGGGCCTCTTTCCCAGGGCACCAATGCTCAATACAAGAGGGCATGGCTTTGAAGTAATGGGTGGGAAGTTCAAGGGAGTTATCAGAAGGAGGTTTTTCACCCAGAGAGTGGTTGGTGCAGGGAATGTGCTGCCTGGGTCAGTGGTGGAGGCAGGTATGTTGGTTGAGTTCAAGAGATTGTTAGATAAGCATATGGAGGAATTTAAGATATGGGGATATGTGGGAGGAAGGGGTTAGATAGCCTTAGGCATGGTTTAAAGGTTGGCACAACGTGGGCTGAAGGGCCTGTATTGCGCTGTATTGTTCTATGGTTCTCTAAGTACTGTATTACCCGTTACTTGCATCTGTAATTTCCTCATCACCACACTCGATATCACAACCACTCACCACTCTCCCGAGGCATATAAACAACCCCCATTGATGTTTTTTGTTTCTCTGCTGCTGCTCAGTGCCACCAAAACTGGTCCTAATTCTAACAGCATGATCTATCGATCAAAGGTACTTTCTCCCTACTGTACTCCTGTCATCCCTTACTAACAGCTCTTACCCACCTCCTCTGCCTTTCCAAATGTTGAATATCCTGGAATATTTAGTTCCATGCTATGGTCAATCTGTCACCATGTTGCAGTGCAGACTGTCCCTGGGTACAAATGGGTTCCACTTTATGGACATCCATTAGTTGATTTTGCCCCTAAGTTGGAAAATACATATAAATCATTCGATATGGTAACCATACCTCCACAGGTAATGAATAGCATCAAAAGCACATAAGACTGATATGAAAGAACAATTTCTAGAAGTAGAGAGAGAGGGGAAACTAGTTCTGCCATTTGTAGGAACACACGTATGTATGCAAATCATACTTTTAAATTTAATAATATTATGTAGGGGAGTCCATAAGCCAGGTGTTTGTAACCTACAAATGGCTTGCAGTGGCAATTAGACTATTTGTGATAGTAATTCATCCACCATTTTGCGAATGGAGTGTGCATTTAAATGTAATGTCGTTAAATTTAGCCTATTTTCTGTATTCTGTATTTTCATTTAATTATAACATTTTCTGTATTTTGACCCTATTTGCTGCTAACTTTTATTTCCACTGCTTATTTATTTTGCTTACTAACACTAACTTCCATCTTTGATTCTCTCCCTTCTGACTCTCCTCTAAGGTTCTCGTTCCCCTGCTAATCTATTTTAAACTCTCCCCAAAAGCACTAGCAAATCCCCTGTGAAGATCATGGCTATGGCCCTGCTGAGATATAACCCACCCTACTCGTACAGATCCACCTGCCCTAGAAACAGTCCCAAAGTCTCCAAAAGGGTACCCTCCTGCTCTGTCTCTCCAGCCATGCATTCATTTTCTCTGATATCTCACTTCCATTTTTCAAAGAACAGTACAGCATTAGGGAGAGGCCCTTTCCCCTGCTATGTCTGTGCTGACCATGATGCCAATCTAACTATTCCCATCTGTCTGCATGTGGTATGTATCATTCTATTCTCTTCCTATTCATGTGTCATGCCTAAACACCTCTGAAACGTTGTTATCATATCTGCTTCTAATACCGGCCCCAGCAGCGTGTTCAAGGCACTACCACTCTCAGTGTAAAAAGCTTGCCTCGCGCATCTCATTTAAACTTTCCCCTCTCACCTTAAACCTATGCCCTCTAGTATTTGACATTTCCACCCAGGGAGAAAGAATCTGACTACCTACCCATCTATGGCCCTTATAATTTTATACACTCCTATCAGGTCGCCCCTTATCCTCTGATGCTCCAGAGAAAGCAATCCTTTTTGTCCAACCTCTCCTTATAGGTCATACCCTCTAATCTCGGCAACATCCTGGTGAACCTCTTCTGCATCCTCTCCAAAGTCTTCACATCCTTCCTGTGCAGCAACCAGAACTGCACACAATACAACAAGTGTGGCCAAACCAAAGTTTTATACAGCTGCAACATGACTTTGCAAATTTTATACCCAATGTCCTGACCAATGAAGGCAAGCATGTCATATGCCTTCTTTATCACCTTATCCATTTGTATTTCTGCTTTCAGAGAGCTATGGACTGTACCCCAAGCTATCTCTTGATAGTCTTCAAAGGGTAGTGAATTCAGAATTTCATTGAGATCTCTAAACAGTAGGAAAGTTCTCAACTTATTGCTTGATTTCTCAACAAACACCAGCCGTATCCCAAAGGTGTAGGTGGGTGTACTGAGGCTATTATCTCTATCTTGGCCAGTCTCTCCAACTTGGCTTAAATTTTCTCCTTGAAATCCACTGGAATGTGCCTTGGCAGCTAAACCGTCTGTTATTTCCTCACATTTGAGACTAACTGGTATTTGGTGTTTAGTTTCCCTATTCTTTGTATATTCATCTGGTTTGGACAACTGAAGAGATTATTTGTGTTGAAGGCATCTTCATGATCCTGTCATAATGTGCCTTTTTGTGTCCCATCTGCTGTACTGTACTTTTTCCATATACTGATATTACATCCTTTCCAGTTGATGAAATCCATATCATTGGTTCCTTGACTCTTTGAGTCTACCACTTTCAGATAGCAGTTCCCAACACATTTCTGTGTAGTTTTGTTGCACATAACATGATACACTGCCCTTGAGATTGATGACTTGCTGCAGAAGGACATTATACATTGCCTCTGAGTTAAGCCAAAATGTAACCATTTGTCCTTGCACCATCATCTTAGTGTGGATACATCAAGTAGGTGTTCCTTCTGCTGAACTGATCTTATTTGCTGCAGGGTATGTTGTTTCCAACCAGTACTCCAAATCTGACTCTGTCTGTGTCCCGTTTAGCTTATCTTGTCCATTCCATGAACATTCATGAGAATATAAGAGAAAGGAACAGGATGAGGACCATTGGGCCCTCAAGCCTGCTCCACCATTCAATAAGATCACACCTGATCCTGAATAAAAACAGAAAATGCTGGATATATTCAGCAGACCAGACCAGCTCTAATGAAGGGTCTTTGATGTGAAATGTTAGCTCTGTTTCTCTTCCCACAGATGCAGCCTGATCTTTTGTATATTTCCAGCATTTTCCTTTTTTATTTTAGATTTTCACATGCCTGATCCTATCTTCACATCAACACCGTTTTCTTGAGCTCTCCTCATGCCCCTTGACTCCTCAGCATCCATCCATCCCTACATACTTATTATGGCATGCAACAAAGCCATTCAGCCAACCACATTCACGCCAGCTCCCATCAGTCCCATTCCTTATTCCTCTGTAGCTCTGCAACTTATTCTCACACATGCCCATCATTTGTCACTTACCTACACTAGGGATAATTTACAATGACCAATTAACTTACCACGAAGTCTTTGGGATGTGGGATAAAACCAGAGCACCCAGAGGAAATCCTCACGGTTATGGGGAGAATGTGCAAACTCTACACAGACAGTACCCAAGGTCAGGATTGAACTATGGTTACTGGAACTGTGAGGTAGCAGCACTACCTGCTGCATCGCTGTGCTACCCTTGGAGTCATTTATCTGTCAGTCTCTGCCTCCACAGCTCTCTGGAGTAGAACGATTAATAAATTCCTCTTCATTTCTGTCTTAAATGGGCCACCCCTGATTCTGAAGCTATGTCTCCAGTTCTAGATGGCCCCAGCAAAGGAAACATCCCCTCAGCATCCATCCTGTCAAACCCTCTCGTAATCTTATAAACTTCAATAAGATCACCTTTCTTACATGCCACTGAATACAGGCCCAATCTGACCAAACCCTTCTCATGGATCAATCACTTCTTCCCAGGAAGCAACCTTCTGAACCTTCACTGCATTACCTCCAATGCAAATATATTATTCTTTAAATATGGAGACTTTCTGTATTCAGATGTGGTCACACCAGCAACCTGTAAAGTTGCATCAAAACTTCTCTACTTTTATAGTCCAAACCCCTTGCAATAAAAGCTAATATTTCATTAGCCTTCCTAATTACTCAGTGTATTGGCATGCCAAACCTTTTGTGTTTCATGTACCAAGATCACCAGATCCTTTAGTACCATAGCATTTTGCAGTCTCACTCCATTTAGTTGATTTGCTTGATCACTCTTTCTTCCAACATGGACAACCTCACATTTACCCACATTATACACCATCCACTAATTTCTTACACACTTACTTAACCTTTGTAAGCTCCCATGTCCTCACAATTTGAAACACCAACTACCTTTGTGTCATCAGCAAATTTAGCTATTGTCTACATGGTCTAAGTTATTAATACAGAGTCTAAGTAGTTGAGGCCCCAGCACTGATCCCTGTGGTACCAAATCCAAAAATAGCCCACTGACGCTCTGTTTTCTGTGAAGAGGCCAATCCCCTATCCACGCCGATATAGTAGCCCCAACTCCATGCACTCTTATCTTGTGCAGTAACATTTTATATGACACCTTATTGAATCTTTTCTGGAAACCCTGTTTGTTACATCCTCAAAACACTCTGCTAAAATACAATTTATTTTCCACAAAACCATGTTAGCTCTGCTTGTTTCTTATCATTTCCTAAATGGCCCTGTATTACCTCCTTAGTAATGGATTCCAGCATTTTCCCAATGATGGATGTTAGACTACCTGGCCTTTAGTTTCCTGCTTCTGTCTCCATCCTTTCATGAACAGTGGCATTACATATTCTGGGACCTCCAGGAAATTTTCCAGGACCTCCAGGAGTCCTGAAGAAGAGTCCTGACCACAAACATTGACCACCTGCTTTTCTCCACAGATGCTGCCTAGCCTGCTGAGTTCCTCCAGCATCATTGTGTTTTACATCCAGGAAATTTTGTTGGATTACGTCCAATGCATTCATTATAAAATAAAATAAGATTTCTTTATTAGTCACATGTACATTGAAACACACAGTGAAATGCATCTGGGGCAGCCCGCAAGTGTCGCCATTCTTCTGGCGCCAACATAGCATGCCCACAACTTCCTAACTTGTACATCTTTGGAATGTGGGGGGAAACCGGAGCACCTGGGGGAAATCCACGCACACACAAGGAGAACGTACAAACTCCTTACAAACAGCAGCTGGAATTGAACCTGGGTCACTGGCGCTGTAATAGCGTTACGCAGTCACTTCCTTTAAGAGCAAGGGACACATGCCATTAGGTCCAGGGACTGGTGAGTCTTTAGCCCCATTAACCTAGTACTTTTTCTTTGGTGATAGAGATTAGAACATAGAACATAGAACAGTACAGCACAGGAACAGGCCCTTTGGCCCACAATGTCTGTGCTGGACGTGATGCCAAATTAAACAAAATTTCTTCTGCTTGTACATGATGCAGTTCCCCCAATTCCCTGCATATTCATGTGTGTATCTAACAGCCTCTTAAACGTTACTATCGTATCTGCTTCCACCACCACCACCCCTGGCAGCCCATTCCAGGCACCTACCACTCTCTATGTAAATGCCTCATCCTGCACATCTCCTGGAAACTTTCTCCCTCTCCTCTTAAATGTATGCCCTTTGGTGTTTGACTTTTCTACTCTGGGAAGAAGATTCTGACTGTCTACCCCATCAATGCCTCTCATAATTTTATAAACTTCTAACAGATCTCCCCTCAGCCTCCAACGCTCCAGAGAAAACAACCCAAGTTTGTCTAATCTTTCTTTATAGCTCATACCTCTAATCTAGGCAGCATCCTGGTAAACCTCTTCTGAACCCTTTCCAAAGCGTCCACATCCTTCCTGTAATGGGATGACCAGAATTGCACACAGTACTAACCATTAGACAACATCCACTGCCCTACACTCATCAATCACATTCATCACCTCCTCAAAAAGCTTAAATCAAATTTGTAAGACATAACTTGCCCCGCACAAAGCCATGGTGACTGTCTCTAATTAGGTCATGTTTTTCCAAATGCACATAAATCTTATCCCTAAGAATCCTCTCCAATAGCTTCCCTACCACTGATCTGAGGCTCACCAGCCTATAATTTCCTGGATTATCCCTATTTCCAATCTTGAACAATGGAACAACATTGGTTATTCTCCAGTCCTCTGAGACCTCACCTGTGGCTGGTGAGAATATTGAGGAAATTGTTGTAATTTCTTCCCTCATAATCTTTTGATTATCTATTATTACTGATATTTTTTTAATGTCGTCTTCTGAGAAGACCAATTCAAAATAATTGTTTAGTATCTCTACCATTTCTTTATTTCCTGTTATTAAATACCACTCTCATCCTCTCAGGGGCTTTCTCCCATCCCCTTTACCTTCCCATAGAAGTTTACAGTCTATTACTATATTAATGTTGGTTTACTGTCATTCAACATCTTCTCCTTCTTTCTAATTTTTTAGTCATCCTTTGCTGGTTTCCAAAAAATTCCTAATCCTCTGGCCTACTTCAAAACATTATAAAGCGTTTCTTTCAGATTGATATAATCTTTCCTGGTTAGTCACAGGTGGGGCTTTCTTTCCACAGAACCTTTCTTTCTCACTATCTTACCCTTTAATCTATTCTCCCAGTCCACTTCAGCCAGCTCTGACCTCATAGCATTGTAAATGCCTTTATTTCAGTTTAGGAGCCAGGTTTCTCACCTCAAACTGAATTTGAAATTCTACCATGTCATGATCACTCCTTCTTGGAGATCTTCTACTCTGACCTCTGTTAAACAATGCTTGTAGAAATGATTTTACAATTCCCATCACACACACAGCTTACCATATACTATACAAGGAACTTCCCCTTCAGCTGCTCATGTTGTCCACGATATATGCAATATCTCAGCTAGCTAGTGTACTGTTCCTGCTCTACCTTTTATCTCCTGCAGTGTACCCCCACATTACGGCAGTTTGGTTAATGGAAATTCACCTTTATGGAATTCACAAATCACTACCAACAAATTTGAGATAAGGATAAAAATTCGCTCCTACAGAATTTATGTGAGAAAAAGTAACTAAATAACCACAAAGAAACAACAAATTTTGTCAAGGGTTTGTGTTACGCAAAATCACAATTCACGTTTTTCTAGGAACACAATCCCTCTAATAATGCAGGGGTGTACTGTACTTCACCATCCTGCTGTTGGCCATCCTATCCTCCTGGCTTTGGACAATTCCAATGCTTTCATATCTGTTTGTATTTTTCTAAGGTTAACTCTGTCTCATGGACTAGCCATTCCCCCAGGCTGGATTCCCAGATTCCAGAAATAATCCCATTGCTGATAAGCAAGTCCTTCAAATCTGCAATGATTCATTAAGCATTTTAGCTCTGTCAGTAAAGTATTAAAGGGTTCTCCTTGCACCTGGTTGCATGTGAAGAATGAGCAATAGTCAAAGATTTCATTGCTGGTGGGCTGTAATGTACCTCTTGCGCTCTCCAGGGTGTCTTTTGAGGGCTTAATGGGGACGTATAATTCTCTCCCATTGTGATCAGATCAATGTCCTTTCTTTGGACAAATTAGCTGCCCAGAAATCCAGTGGCATGGATGGTTTTATTTCTCCCATCGTGTACTCTCATGGTTGAAAGGTTGCTGACTCTCAGAACATGTCTGCATGTTACCTCAGCTGGGAGAGTTCACAACCCATGGTCAGTGTTGTTCATTGTTCCACCAACCACTGCACTTCTGATACTATGTCTCAGGATCTCTCTCTCTCTCTCTGAGATGCTGGACAGTTGTCAACAATTCAAGGCAATATTGAAGATACTTTATGAAATAAAAGTTTACAGTGCAAAGACAATGTTCTTCTTATTGTGGATTTCTCCATAGGGACAGTCAGACTCTCTGGTAAACTCCACAATAAAAAAAGTTGCAGCTAGGCAAGGAGCTTAGAATTCTTAAAGTGATACCAACCAATATTCCAAAAGCCACATTTGTTACAGGCTTTGGGAAGGGACAATTGGTGGTGAAGAAAGGGATGTGGAAAGAGAAGAATTGGAGACTGATTTACAAGAAGGAAACAATCAATATCCTGGGGGTTATCATTGACCAGAGAGTGAACAGGGGAGCCATATACACAATGTGGCTACAAGATCTGGTCAGAGGCTAGGAATCCTGCAGCAAGTAACTCACCTCCTAACTATCCAAAGCCTGTCCATCATCTACAAGGCTCAAGTTAGCAGTGTGAAGGAATACTCTCCACTTGCCTGGATGAGTGCAGCTTCAACAACACTCAAGAAGCTCAACACCATACAGGACATAGCAGCCCGCTTGATAGACATCCCATCCACAACCATTCACTCACTGCACCACTGACACACAGTAGCAGCAGTTTGTACCATGTACAGGATTCACTGCAGCAACTCGCCAAGACACCACCTCTACCAGTGAGAAGGACAAGGGCAGCAAAAGCATGGAACACCACCACCTGGAAGGTGCCCTCCAAGCTGCACACCATCCTGACTTGAAAATATATCGCCGTTCCTCACCATCGCTGGGTCAAAATCCTGGAACTCCCTCCCTAACAGCATTGTGGATGTACCCACATCTTAAGGACTGCAGCAGTTCAAGAAGGCAGCCCACCATCACCTAGAGGACAACTAAATACTGTCTCAGCCTGTGAAACCCACATCCTTTGAAAAAAACTGTCCGGTTAGAAGACAATAGTGAAGGAGGTCAACATGGAGTGGTGGAGGGTGTGTGTCAGTAATCATGAAATCTTAGAGAAGATGCCAAACTGGGGGAAGATGTTTGAATTTGTTAGCAGTGGACCTTGCATATTCCCATATGTATGCATGTCACACATAAATATGGTCCAGTTCAGTGCACAAAGTAACCAGCACTGAGTTTGTTTAAAATTTCCTTTAAACATTGAACTATGGAACAGAACTTCCAGGATGTGGAAGTTACAGACTTCAGAGTTGATTAAAATTATTTATAGAAGTGTATGGTATCAAATGGAATAGAAAGAGAAGAAACTCTGAATAATATAGATTCATTCAAGAGGCAATTAAGTGGTGTGATGGAATATTGCTATCTTTTATTGGAAAGTAGAGTTATATTAAATGAATAACCTTCCTCATCTGTACTTATCATTGTAGACAGAAATACAAACTTTTGTGATGACAAATTAAGCTAAGAATTCTTACATTCATTTCCCCAGTGTGTTAAGAGTGCATTTATATCAGGACAGAATTATATCCTCCAATTATGAAGCTATCTCACATTTTTAATGTCACTGGGAGATTAGTTTACAGAGAAATGACTTTTACAAGATATTTTAATTCAAGAAGCTGCACATTCAATTCTTAACTCCTAAATCAGGAAGAATCATTGTTGAAGGTGTGTACAGGATTTTTGATGCGATATAATTTCAATCTAGCCTGTACAATTTCCATCTGTTTAGGAAGCAAGGATGTCAGGACAGAAATCATTTTGCTAAAAAGGAATTTTGCTAATGACCTGCAGAAGGAATCGGAGAGTCAGCTCTATCAGTTGTCATTCAGATTAATGCTTAACTCGGTTCTGTTTGAATTTCTGAGGAAACTAATATGTTAATGATGTGACATACCTTCCACTTCACAAGTTTGGTATTTGTTTCTTTGTGTGGATTCAGTGAGAGTGCTGAGGCCTTCCCCTGGCTCTCTAACTGTCACACCTGCTGTTTAGACTTAATGTTGGTGAAAATCTTTGACATTCACAATCATGTCAAAACTGTCTAAAATTAAAAAAGTTAAAACTAATGAGAAAAATTCAAGTTAAAAGAAAAAAAATCTACACAGATAAGGTTATATTTTCCCACCAGCAGGCCTAGCGTCAAGTTTAAGAATGGAGTTTAAAGAAGTGGTGCAAGGTAAGGCTGTTATTTTTCCTAATGGCAGGCCTAGTGCCAAGGAACAGTATATAGTAGGGAGGCAAGCTGTAGCGGGAGTGACTGTTCCAAGAAAGGCTGATTTGAGGTCAAAATGCTAAGCTTGAAGCCTAAGTGCAGAGGCTTTGATGAGTCAGGCTTCGGTGAGGCTTTGGGGTGACGATGTAAGCAGGGTAAGGTCTTTCCTTTTCCTATAAAACCATTAGTAACTTGAGGGGCCGAAATGTCAGTCAGTGGAGTGGACTGCTTGTCCTCTGAGATGTGGGAGATCAGGGAGGGCTTAAGTGTCTCTGACAACAACGTCCAGCTGCAGCTCCTCTCAGACTGCATTGATTGGTTGGAGCAACGGTTGGACTCAGAGAGTGTTATAGACAGGAGTTTCAAGGAGGTGGTCACACTGCAGGTTCAGTAAGATAAGTGGGTGACTGCCAGGAGAGAGGGGAGGTAGTGAAGGAGTTTCCTGTTCCATTTTGGATACCATTGAGGGAATGTCCTCTCAGGAGAAAGCAGCAGCAGCCAGATCAGTGGCACCACAACTGGCTCTTCTGTAACAGCAGAGAGGGGTAAAGTCTGGACAAGCAGCAATGATAGGGGACTCAGTAGTCAGAGCACAGAAAGATGTGCAAGACTCCAGGATGGTGTGTTATTTCCCTAGTACTGGGGTCAAGGATGTCTCGGAGCGGGTGCACAACATTCTGAAAGTGGAAACTGAGCAGCCAGAGACCTTGGTCCATATTGGTACTAAAGTACCATATTGGTACTTAGCAGGAAGGGAGATGAGGCCCTGCAAACAAAATTTAGGAAGTTAGGTAGAAAGTTGAATAGCAGGACCTGTATGGTTGTAATCTCAGTATTACTCCGTGCCAAATGGCAGTGAATATAGGACAGGTGAATGCAGGACTAAAGAGCTGGTGCAGGAGGGAGGGCTTCAGGTATTTGGATAATTAGGATCTCTTCTGGTGCAGAGGTGACTTGTACAAGAAGTACAGATTGCACCTAAACTAATATCCTTGCAAGGAGTAGTGCCAGATGATTGGAGGGTGGCAAATGCTGTCCCTTTGTTTAAGAAAGGGAGTAGGGATAACCCTGGGAATTACAGACCAGTGTTACTTCAGTGGTGGGCAAATTACTGGAGAAGATTCTTAGAGACAGGATTTATGGGCATTTGGAGAAGCATAGGCTGATTAGAGACAGTCAGCACGGTTTTGTCATGCATCACGAGCCTGACTGAATTCTTTGAGGATGAGACAAAGCACATTGATGAAGACAGAGCAGTAGATGTGCTGTACATGGATTTTAGTAAAGCGTTGGGGTCCGAGTCCATAGGACGCTCAAAGCGGCTGGGCAGATTGACTCTGTGGTTAAGAAGGCATATGGTGTATTGTCCTTCATCAATTGGGGAATTGAATTTAGGAGCCGAGAGGTATTGTTGTAGCTATATAGGTCCTGGTCAGACCGCACTTGGAGTATTGTGCTCAGTTCTGGTCACCTCACTACAGGAAAGATGTGGAAGCCATAGAGAGGGTGCAGAGGAGATTTGCAAGGATGCTGCCTGGAATGCGGAGCATGCCTTATGAAAGCAGGCTGAGAAACTCGGCCTTTTCTCCTTGGAGAGACAGAGGATGAGGGGGGACCTGATAGAGGTGTATAAGATGATGAGAGGTATTGATCAGGTGGATAGTCGGAGGCTTTTCCCCAGGGCTGAAATGGTGGCCACAAGAGGACATAGGTTTAAGGTGCTGGGGAGTAGATATAGAGGAGATGTCAGGGGTAAGTTTTTTACTCAGAGAGTGGTGAGTGTATGGAATGGGCTGCCGGAAACGGTGGTGGAGGCGCATACGATAGGGTCTTTCAAGAGAGTGTTTGATAGGTACATGATGCTGAGTAAAATAGAGGGCTATGGGTAAGCCTAGTAATTTCTAGGGTAGGGACATGTTCAGCACAGCTTTGTGGGCCGAAGGGCCTGAATTGTGCTGTAGTTTTTCTATGTGTGATAAGGTTCCTCATGGAAGGCTTATTCAGAAAGTCAGGAGGCATGGGATACAGGGAAATTTGGCTGTGTAGATTCAGAATTGGCTCACCCATGGAAGACAGAGGGTGGTGGTAAATGGAGTTTATTCTGCCTGGAGGTCGATGTCCAGTGGTGTTCCGCAGGGATCTGTTCTGGGACCCCTGCTCTGTCATTTTTATAAATGACTTGGATGAGGATGTGGAAGGGTTGGTTAGTAAGACTGCTGATGATACAAAGGTTGGTGGTGTTGTAGTGTAGTGTAGGTGGATAGTGTAGAAGGTTGCTGTAGATTACAACAGGATATTGGTAGAATGCAGAGCTGGGCTGAGAATGGGCAGATGGAGTTCGACATAGTGTGAAGTGATACCTTTTGGGAGATCGAATTTGAAGGCAGAAAACAAGGTTAATGTCAGGACTCTTAGCAGTTGTGGAGGAACAGAAGGATCTTGGGGTCCACATCCATAGATCCCTCAAGGTTGCCGTGCAGGTCGATAGGATTGTTAAGAAGGCGGGTGGAGTGTTGGCCTTCATTAGTTGGGGTATTGAGTTCAACAGCCACGAGGTAATGTTGCAGCTCTAGAGAACTCTGGTTAGACCACACTTGGAGTATCGTGTTCAGTTCTGGTCGCCTCATCATAGGAAGGATGTGGAAGCTTTAGAGAGGGTGCAGAAGAGATTTACCAGGATGTTGCCTGGATTGGAGAGCATATCTTATGAGGATAGGTTGAGCGAGCTAGGGCTTTTTGCTTTGGAGAGAAGGAGGATGAGAAGTGACTTGACAGAGGTGTACAAGATGATAAGAGGCATAGATCGAGTGGACAGTCAGAGACTTTTTCTCAGGGTGACAATGGCTAACATGAGGGGACATAACTTTAAAGTGATTGGAGGTAGATATAAGAGGGATGTCAGGGTAAGTTTCTTACACAGAGTGGTGGGTGCATGGAACACACTACCAGCAGAGGTTGTGAGGCAGATACATTAGGGACATTTAAGAGACTCTTAGATAGCCACATGAATGATAGAGAAATGGGGGGCTATGTGGGAGGAAAGGGTTGGATAGATCTTCGAGCAGATGAAATGTTGGCATAACATTGTGGGCTGAAGGGCCTGTATTGTGCTGTAACGTTCTCTGTTCTACGAGGTTTGCTAGTTCTACTCAGCAAGGTTTAAATTGGTGAGGCAGGGGGTGGGACCCAGAATGACAGTGCAGCAGGTGAGGAGGCTGACTCGTATGTAGAAACTAGAACAGACAAGTCCAGTGGGCAGAGCAGAGATGAGTCGGGAAGCATGAGAGATCTGGTAGGCTTAACTGCATTTACTTGAATGAAAGGAGTCTCACAGGTAAAATGGATGAGCTGAGAGCGCAGATCAACACATGGGATTATGATATTGTTGCAGCCATGGAAATGTGGTTGAGGGAAGGGCAGGACTGGCAGCTCAATAACCAGGGGTATAGAATTTTCAAACATGACATTGGGGGTACAAAAGAGGAGTGGGTGTTGCCCTGCTGATTAGGGAGAGCATTATGGCAGTACTCGGGGACGATATCCTGGAAGGATCAGTCAATGATGTTATATGGGTGGAACTTAGAAATAAGAAAGGGGTGATCACTGTAATGGGGTGATACTACAGGCCTCCCTATAGTCAGTGAGGATTGGAAAAGCAGATATGTAGGCAAATTGCAGTAGAGTGCAAAAACAATAGGTTTGTAGTAGTGGAATATTTTAACTTTCCCAATATTGACTGGGATTGCCTTAGTGTAAGAGGCTTAGATGGGATGGAATTCATAAAATACATTCAAGAGGGGTTTTTAAAGCAGTTTTAAAGAGTCCTGCTAAGAAAGAGGCTTATACCTGACCTCTCAGGGAATCGGGATGGGTAAGTGATTGAAGTCTCTCTGGCGGAACTTTTGGAAAACAGTGACCATAGTTCAGCAAGTTTCAAGGTAATCATAGAAAAAGCTAAGGAGATCTGAGTAAGCTTTTCACACAGCGGGTAGTGGTTACCTGGAACAAGCTGCTGGAGGAAGTGGTAGAGGCAGATACAGCATTGAAAAGGTATTTGGACAGGTAATAGGTAGGAAAGGAGTCAAGGGATAAGAACCTGATGCGGGAAAATGGAATTAGCATCAGTTGTCATGGTGGGCCAAAGGGTGTAGTTCTTTGGTGTATATGACTCCATGGCACACTTAAAATAATTAAAACATTTAAGATAACTTAATCAGATAAAATCTTTTCCTATCATTCTCCCAGCAGCCAATTTCTCCCATTTATTTCAAAAAGTGTGCTATACCTGTGGGTAGCTTCAACAAACGGATCTCCCACCCTGGGAGCTGGAACACCTGCAGAAATTCCTGCTCCCAGCAGGTGCCTTGTGGTCTCCGTGCTAAGTTATGGACATATCAACATCAGATCCATCGTTTTCCTCAGCAAGACATCTGCTGATGTGTTAATAAGAAGAGATGGGAAGAACAGAGAGATGTGGAAGAGTAAAGTTTTGTGCCATTTGGCAGAGACAGAGGAAAAGATTGCATCAAACATTATGCTTTGGTTCATTATAAATTCATCTCACTGTTCTACTTTGAATACTATTGTACGTGATCAAAGATCAATTCTGTAGTGAGTGCTGGGTGCTGAGATTAATGACCAGATAAAACAGTAATGACATTAAGGAACTCAATACAGGTGGGATCCTATCATTCACTGAACCCAGCAGCAGGTCTTAAACCTCTGGTGACATGAACTATTCATCAATCACACGTGTACTTTGTGCAAGTACTGTCAACTGTGCGGTCTATGTCAAGTGATGCCATCACACTCATTCACTGGTTTCTGTATGTATGAATACAGTACACTCAAAGGAATTTATGGAAGTGTGCTATATTTGTATAAAGTCCTGATCTGGATTTATCAATTAAGCTTGGTGTAAAATTCTATTGTGAATCAAATAAACATGTTGCACAATGCAATATAATTTTTAGTCCTAAACATCTGCATCACCAAGAACAGTTATGCAGTATTTTGCTTCTGGTTAAAGGACAGCTCAGTTTACACTGTGCTGAATATTACATTAACACCAATCTTCGCCAGTGGACGGATTAGAATATGAAACTCTGCTGCAAGGAGTAACTGAAGCAAGAATCATTTAAGGGAAAGTTAGTAAATACATGAAAGAGAAAGGAATGAAAAGCTATGTTGATGGACTTAGAAAAAAAAAAGGGCAGGAGGTCAATGTGTGGAGAAAAACCTGAACATAGAACTGATTCTAAACTGCGCAGTCCATACAATTCTTTGTTAAACAAATTTCTGGTTCCCAATCACACATCTGAGGCTTTCTCAAAATATGAATTTTGCCATCTCCAGTGCCCTATAAACTGAGCTCTGTGTTCTATAAACAACGTGCATGAATTAATAATAATTCACCCAGTTCTCATTTGCATCAAAAGTTGAAAAATAAAGCAATATCAATCAAATTGGAACTAAACACAAACAAGGAAATATTATTTTTATGTCATTGGAAATATTTTAACGTGACAGCTATATTTTTTTAAATACAGTTTGTGAAGTGGAATGCTAATGTCTGTATGAGTCATCAGAGGAAATAGATGCATCAACTTCTTCATCTGTCAATCCACAAAAATATCATTTCAGTCAAGCTATTCTAGGCACAAAACTTATTTTGCGTTTGACAATTCATTTCTGAACAAAGGCATAGTTGCAAAAAAAATCAATGTGTCCCAGAGACAGCCAATCCCATCAAATGCACTGACAGGTTCTTGTCAGATGCCTGTACATCCAAAGGAATAGGTGGACTCTCTTATAGAGAAACCTGACAGGCTATTCCCTGGAAAACTGAGAAATACTGTCAATGAGTCAATCTGCTTAGTGCTGCTCCAGAGACTGGTTCATTATAGTGCTCTTGGTCCTGGAATCTGAATACTTACTGGTAAATATCAGGCTGCGTGATATTTCCTTGTGGTGACAAGTTCAACATTGATCACTGGCCACTGAGCTTGTTAGCATAGAGAAATCTCCATGCTGCGGAGAGCTGTGCAGCCAAACAAAATGAGACAGAGACAGCAGGTTCCATCACATCCAACAGGGGAGTAGGAAGTACTACCATCTCCAGGTTTGCCTCCTGGTTATATTTATTCATTATCACTGAGCTTAAATACTGGAACTGATGTACAGTTACTGTTACAGTTAAATACTGATGAACAGAGGAATCTTAGGGTCCAAGTCCATAGCTCCCTGAAATGGCTCCACAGGTTGATAGGGTAGTAAAGAAGGCCCAGGGCATGCTTGCCTTTATTAGTCGAGGCACTGAGTTCAAGAGTCAGGAAGTTATGTTGCAGCTTTATAAAACTCTGGTTATGCCGTACCTGGAGTATTGCAATACAGTTGTGGCCGCCCCATTATAGGAATTATGTGGAGGCTTTGGAGGGGATGCAGAAGAGGTCTAACAGAATGCTGCCTGGATTAGAGGACATGTGCTATAAGGAGAGGTTGGATAAACTTGGGTTGTTTTCTCTGGAGCGGCAGAGGCTGAGGGGAGACTTGATAGAGGTTTATAAGATTATGAGAGGCATAGATAGACAGCCGCTATCATTTTCCCCGGGTCGAAATGTCAAATACTGGAGGGCATGCATTTAAGGTGAGAGGGGATGTTCAGGATAAGTCTTTAACACAGTGGTAGGTGTCTGGAATGTGCTGCCAGGAGTGATGGTGGAGGTAAATCCAATAGAGGCATTTAAGAGGCTCTTAGATAAGCACATGAATATGCAGAGAATGGAGGGATATGGATATTGTGTAGGCAGAAAGGATTAGTTTAGTTAGGCTTTTAATTACTAGTTTAATTAGTTTGGCAACATTGTGGGCCGGAGGATCTGTGCTGTACTGTTCTATGTAACTGTATGTGTATACACGCACTATGCACACTGCACCAGTTCAATCACCACTTTTTTAAGAGCATTTGGGGGATGGGCATTAAAACCTGGCCTTGCAGAAATATCCACTTCCTGTAAATAAATTTTAAAAGTGTAATGTTGGCTTTGATGGAACAGAAACTTTATTCACAGACCTTGTACAAGACATTACTATTCCTCATTATGATTATTTCTGCATGACATAATTGACAAAATCAAAATCCATTTACAGCTAAGTGGGAGGGAATTTGATGATCCAGGAGCTTTTCCTCACTAGTATCCTGGCACTAAATGTCACCATCGTGGTACTTCCTGCACTGCCTCACTATATTAGGTTCCTACTTGCTGCAAACACATTGCAGTGGCATGCCACATGAGTGCTTCCTATTACGTTCCTGATGGTATCGCTCTCAGAAGCAATCATGAAGGAACTTCAAATAATTTGACGAGTTATTTTTAGTACATAATGGGATGTACACCCTTCATATTACATCAATATAACTTACTTGTGAGCCTGTGAGCTGGCACCACTTAGTAATTTTTCCCAAATAAAATTCCATTGAATTCTGAGTTTTCATTTATCAGTTATCTTTTTCATTCGCTCTGAACTTTTACTGCTATGCTGAAATTATTTAAGTGTAGAATATTATTATAGAATTATATGAATACTTTAAATGTAACCTTGCTGATGATCAGTGTTGCCTTGGAAGCAAATGGGCCAAGATGCATATCAGTGATTGATTGGCATTGTTGTACCAGCTTTATGTTCTCTGGGTACATTCAATGAGTCATTGTGTTATTACCATAACTGTTAATGTGAAATTCCTTGCATTTATCTGAATCGTAAATCATCTGACAAATTTATTTAATGTGTTCAGATCCCTTTGATTCAAAGTCTGCCACAATGAAAGGATGACTGGATGGTTTGGTCTCAGTACAATGATTATCAGTAATTTTGATCTTTTTTGCTTTTGGATATCGTAAACAGCAAAGAAGCTGGGTCAGATTCCGATAGAAAGAGCAGGGTAAACTAATTAGATAGATCTTCTAAAGAAGCCAACTCTCATTATTCCATATCTAAATGGATGTGGCTATCATGAGCATGGAATATGGCCGTAAAAGGACATGTACACCCAGATATGAGAACTTCACTGTTGGCCACTTACCAACTGGACATCCTCATCTCCCGTTGTAGCCCACACATTCATCCACACTAGGTCTCGTGTACCCCATCAGCATCTTGAAGAGAAAATGTGAGGGATAGTTATGGTCTGAACTTTATTAGTCACATGTACATTGAAACACATAGTGAAATGCATCTTTTGCATTGAGTGTTCTGGGGGCAACCAGCAAGTGTTGCCGCACTTCCAGCGCCAACGTAGCATATCCACAACTTCTTAACTCATACGTCTTTGGAATATGGGAGGAAACCCACGCAGACACGGGAAGAATGTACAAACTCCTTACAGATAGTGGCCGGAATTGAACCCGGGTGTCTGGCGCTGTAATAGCATTATGCTAACCGCTACACTACCGTGCACCAACCTTACCACCACTCTAACAACTTCTACAGATGTACTGTTGAAAGCATCCTGACTGGTTGCATCATGATCTAGTATGGCAATTCAAATGTGCAGGAATGTAAGAAGCTGCAGAGAGTAGTGGACTCAGCCCAATACATCACAGGCACCTCCCTCCCCATCATCGGTAGTATCTAAAGGAGACACTGCCTCAGGAAGGCAACCTCCATCATCCTGACCGGTTGCATCATGATCTGGTTACAGCAATTCAAATGCGCAGGAATGTAAGAAGCTGCAGAGAGTAGTGGACTCAGCCCAATACATCACAGGCACCTCCCTCCCCATTAGCGGTAGTATCTACAGGAGGCGCTGCCTCAAGGAGACAACATCCATCATCAAAGATCCCCACCATCTGGGCCATGTCACTTTCCTGCCGATACCAGTGAGCAGGAGGTACAGAAGCCCGAAGTCCTACACCACCAAGTTCAAGAACAGCTATTTCCCTTCAACCATTCGGTTCCTGAACCAACTTGCACAATCCTAATTACTACAGTTTAGCAACACTATGATCACTTTGCACAAAAATGGATTTTGAGAGCTTTTTTGTTCTATTTGTGTTCTTTCTAGTAAAAACCGTGTATAATTTGTGATTATTTTTCTTTGAATGCTGCTTATATAATGCTATGTGCCTGTGATGCTGCTGCAAGTAAGCTTTTCATTGCACCTGTGCATACATGCACATGACAATAAACTCAACTTTGACTTTATTCATTGCTGTGTACTTTGGAATAATTGCAGTCTCCAATAAAACTGTCCTGAGTATCTGCAATGAGAAGTGACTCCCTGCTTTGGCTGCATGTGCATTCCACTGCTACTCTTTCATTACATCTCAGTACCAAAGGTAGCCCATTCAGCCAATTTCAACTGTGCCAGTTCTTTGAAAGATCTATCTAATTAGTTTGCCATGCTCTTTCTCCAGAGCTGTCACCGCTGCACATCTCTGAGAAGGAAACACTGGGCACTGTCCATCTATTTATTCTGTAACAATACTATCAGTGTTAGACAAAGGCAAGTATCTAAAATATTCCTCCCACATAACAGCAAAGAGCTGATGTAACAAGGGAGGAAGTACTTAGGAAGAACCTGCAACATAATGTGAGCAAGAAAAGCCAAGAGAAAAGTTCCAAGTACAGGTGACATATAAATAAGCTAAAGACATATTGAAGTTTGGTGAACTACGACAAAGACCTTTTATTTACTTGGGAAGTGAGAGTGCAGGTTGGTAGGCTAAATGGCCTCTGTAAACTTTCCATAGTGTGGCAATGTAGGGAGAAATAAATGGGATTAGTTTTGGATTAAGTGGGCGCTTGACGATTGGTGTGGACTCAGTGGGCCAAAGGGCCTGTTGCGTGCTGTATGACTCCATGACTCTGCCAATTATCTTAATTTTGCTCTTTGATTGTTGACTTGTCAGTGGAATTAGTGTTTCCCCAAACATAGAAAAATTAATGTTCTACAAATCAAGTTTGGTATAGTGTGATGATACTGCAAATTAGCCACTTACTTCCAACAAACTTCAAGGCCAACATTAATGCTCTGTATCACCTTTAGATTTTGTGATGCACTCCCACCTGCTTAGTTCAGCAGATCTAATGCATTCAGCTTGAATTCACAGTCTGACTAAGAAGCACTGGTGTTATCAACTAATTCAAGCTGACACTAGATCCTAGATCCTGGTAGTCTGGAAGCATTCCTGAAGTAGAAATGGTATAACTGTGAGATTGGGATTTGGTCTCTGAAATATGCAGGCAAACATTTCCACTCTTCCTCTGAGGCAGTCCTTTGGGTTCAGGGAAGACTTGCCTTCCCTCTAGTTCTGTGACTGAAGCAGAATCCCTATTTGTTATTGTGATGCTTGGTAGGTCAGGTGGGGGTGGGCGTGGGTTGGTGTTTTCACTTGGCCCCTACCTGCTCACATCTCAGGGTACTCAGTGCTTTCCCAGATGCCCCTGCTCTACATTGAAGAGACATGGATCAGGGATTCCTATTAGTTGGTGACAAGGCGGCTTTGATACATCTTTGAAGCATTTTCTCCATCCTCCAAGTAATCTGATACACTGACTGAGTGCTTGCTTGGTGTCAGGCCTGCCTATCAAAGCTGACTGAGTATAATTATAGCCTCGATGCTGGGATGTTGTTCTGAGTGAGGATAATGACACTAGTTTGCTTATCCTGCCAGTGGATTTGGAGGATTTTGCCGAGACAACATCGGTGATCCTCTCTGGTGCTTTAAGATGCTTGATATGGGTAGTCCATACTCAGATACCTACAGGAGGGTTAGTAGACCAACACTGCTGGTTAGTAGATCATGAGCTTAGTGGCAGCTTTGAGATCTTGATCATCCAGTACTCTTTTAGAATCATGAAGTCATACAGCAAAAAAACCAGGTCCATTGGCCCAGCAAACTTGCAATGACCATCAATCATCCATTCATATTAATCTCATTTGATTCTCTCTACATTCTTATCTATTAACCCCCCACCCAAGATTCTACCACCCCATTATACACTAGGATTAATTTACAGAAGCCAATTAACCTTTCAACCTGCATGTCTTTTGTTTGTGGTAGGAAACCAGAGCTTTGAAAGAAACCTATATGGAGAACATGCAAACTCCAGACACCAGAGGTCAGGATTGAACGCGGGTTCTGGAGCTGTGAGGCAGCGCACGATCAGCTGTGCTGATGTACTGGAGGCTGTGGTGCATTTTGCTATTGATATCAGTCCTGGCTGAGAGGTGGCTCCCAAAACATGGAAAGTAATTAAGGAATTCTTGAGTCTTGTCATGAAATTTAGTTTTAAGGGTGGGGTCGTGACGTAGAGGCAGGCTGGTGAAGGAATTTAGCTTTATGGATGTTTAGTGTAAGGCCCATTCTCTTGATTTCTCAAATATTCAATAGCCCTAATCACACTGACAGTTGGTGGGGGCCTCACCAGTTCCCTATGCTGTTCTGTGAGTGAATCAGGCTGTCTGCATTGAAGCAGCCCCTATTTTGCACTCAGCCATGCCTAAGTGTTGGGAGCCAGGTTCCCAGTGGAGGAATTGATCAAGGGTCACAACAGAGCACATTGAGTGGCACAGAGGCAGGTCATCTGTGATTTTGGGGCAACAGAAAATCTATCCCTCAACCTTTTCTGGAGCTGTCCTTTGCAAGTTATCTATGATGTTTGCCTAACAACACAGCACACTTCAGAACTACTTAATTGGCAGTGAAGTGCTTTGGATAATCTTTTCTTGAACTGTATCTGGCTGAACACAAGATTTGACAAGTCTGACTATAATGTCTCTCTCCTTGCACAGTTTTCAGTCGCTAAATACAAAGGCAGATATTTTGTAAAAATCTTGCTGCTGAGATTAGCTGAATGGAAATATTGTTTGCTGATACTGATGCATGCATTGCATAACTTAATTGCTATATATAATTAGACTAATCTGTGTCAACATGCATAGCAAACATACTTAATGAGAAACAAGAATGGTACCCCTTCATTTTTGGTGAAGTCATTTAAAAATCAAAGCCCCAATTCAGTACCTGGAGGAATCACTTCTATATCATGGGATAATATTACTTTGGTAAAAGGCAAGGATGTCTCACTAAAATTACATGGAGACCTGTGTATTGTGTACAGTTTCAATTTCCTTACCTAAGAAAGGATATACTTGTCATAGAGGGAGTGTAGTGAAGGTTCAAACAGGCTGATTCGTGGGATGGAAAGGACCATTGTATGAGGAGAAACTGGGTCGACCAGGCCTGTATTCACCAGAGTTTAGAAGAATGAGAGAAGATCTCACTGAAATGTACAAAAATTTGACTGAAACCTGGATACATACTCCCCCTTCCTCCTGGGTAGGGGATCTAGATCCAGAATGTAGGATAAGACATTTAGGGCTGAGATGATAAGAAATACCTCACACAGAGAGTGGCGAACCTGTGGAATTCTCTACTCTGGAGGCC
The DNA here is from genome assembly GCF_009764475.1 of Pristis pectinata. Lineage (NCBI taxonomy): Eukaryota > Metazoa > Chordata > Chondrichthyes > Rhinopristiformes > Pristidae > Pristis > Pristis pectinata. The sequence continues at coordinate 46,831,748 of NC_067412.1, forward strand.
AAGTTACTGAATATATTTCAGATGACAGATTTCTAGATACAAACAACCCATCCATGCCTTGTTATCTGTAGACTGGGCTGCTTCAGCGATTCCTTAGTCAGCTTCTCATTTGTCCACAAGTTCAGTGTATCCAAAACCCTGCTGCCTGTATCTTATGTGTATCCACTCTATGTCCTGTATCTACTGTGGCATTCCACATCATCCCAGTGCTCATCCTTCTATATTGGCTTCTAGTCCAACAGTATCTTTAAAATCCTTAACCTTACGCTTAAATCTCTCCATGTTCCCACTCCTCCTGATCCAACATTCTTTAACCCTTCAATACGCCAAGATCCACACACTATGCCAGTTCAGCATCTTGGGTATCCCAATTTCCACCTTTGCTGACCATATTGCCAGTGCATATGCTCTAAAATATAGAATTCTGTTCTTAAATTTTTCCTTCCTCCTTTAAGCAGCTCCATGAGATCTAGCTCATTAACCAATCTTTTGATTATCTGTCCTATATTAAAGGTGATATTTCAATGCAAGTTATTGAAGACTTGTGCAAAACCATATCATTAACCAGTGCAGTACAGCTCCAATAATCAGTTATGCTTGGAATTTTGATAGTGCTGGAATGGCAGACTATTGGATGCAACTCCTATTAATACACAAGCCCACTTTTAATTCATTTTTTTAAAAAAATGTTACATAGCAGTATATTTTTTTCTAATGAACCAAGTGTGCTTAAAGGGAGTGCAGGAAGAGGGCCCCCATAAATTTAAAGGGAATGGGATCTTAATGAATTTAATGGGAGCATGGCAATGAGACCCCAATGAGTTTAAAAGGAACATGGGAATGGGACCCCAGTGCATTTTAATAGGTTCAAGGGACCAGGGCCTTGGTGAGTTTAAAGGGAACACAGGAAACATGAGCTGGTGCCACAGGTACCAAACCATTAAGATTTCTGAACAATTGGAGAGCAGATTATTGTAGTTTTACTGTGTTGGAAAATGTTCAGAAAAGTTCATTTTAAGCGTTATCTAAATCATTCAAAGAATTTTGATATATGCTTTAAAAATGGTTCAGAAATAATGTCAGTAATAATCAGATTATATGATAATCATAAGTGCATGCTAGTATCATCAGAATTATGTTGTACACGATTCACTGGGGGAACAAGATTAAGATGACTGACAAGTGCATAAATTTATAAATTAACAAAGCAAAACTTATTTTAATATTGTGGAAGTGGAAAACATTGTTTTGATGGATTGACACTGAAGTGCAAAATGTGAGGTAGCATGAGAGAAACATCTGCCTTTTGGATACTCATTGAGAGACTTTTTAAGAAAGTGATTATATTGTTGGACTAGTTATCCATAAGCAGGAAATTTTCAGTTTAACTGATCAAATAAATGAAAAAACCCAAAGATCTACTTCGAAAAATCAATCTTTATTTTACTGATAGATACTGATCCATCCCAGCAATAAACGTCAACAATGCAGAGTTTACATTTTGCTTTCAGAATGCCGTGATAGACTTTGAGCAAAGCTTTTTGTTTGTGGGATGCTCTGGTCAGCGGCCTGACTCTGGGAATGTGCTGGTCAGTGGACTGACTGGGAATTTTACCAAAATTCTCTGGACAGGTCCCAAGATTGGAAGACAGCAAATGTCATGCCACTTTTTAAAAAAGGATGTAGGCAAAAGGCAGGTAACTATAGGCCAGTTATCTTAACATCTGTAGTTGGGCAAATGCTTGAAGCTATCATTAAGGAAGAAATAGTGAGACATCTGGATGGAAATGGTTCCATCAGGCAGATGCAGCATATATTCAAGGGCAAATCCTGTTTGACAAACTTATCACAATTCTGAGGATATAATGAGTGCAGTGGATAGAGGGTAACAGGTGGATGTTGTATACTTGGATTTCCAGAAGGCATTCAATAAGATGCTGCATGAAAGACTTATGCATAAGATGAGGACACATGGAGTTAGGGGCAATGTATTAGCATGGATAGAAGATTGGTTAACCAACAGAAGGTAGAGAGTTGGGATAAATGGCTGTTTCTCTGGTTTGCAATAGGTGGTGAGCAGGGTGCCGCAGCAGTCGGTGCTACGCCTGCAACTGTTCACGATATGTATTAACAATTTGGAAGAGGGGACCAAGTGTAGCATATCTAAGTTTGCTGATGACACTAAACTGAGTGGAAAAGCAAATTGTGTAGAGAACGCAGAGTCTGCAGAGAGATATAGATAGTGGGCAAGGGTCTGGCAGATGGAGTACAATGTTGGTAAGTGTAAGGTCATCCACTTCGGAAGGAAAAATAGAAGATCAGATTATTATTTAAACGGTGAACGATTGCAGCATGCTGTTGTGCAGAGGGACTTGGGAGTGCTTGTGCATGAATCACAAAAGGATGGTTTGCTAGTGCAACAGGTTATCAAGGAGGCAAATGGAATGCTGGCCTTCATTGCTAGAGGGATTGAATTTAAGAGCAGGGAGGTTATGCTGCAACTGTACAGGGTACTTAACTGGTGAGGCCACACCTGGAGTACTGCATGCATTTCTGGTCTCCTTACTTGAGGAAAGATATACTGGCTTTGGAGGCAGTGCAGAGGTGGTTCACCAGGTTGATTCCAGAGATGAAGGGGTTAGCCTGAGGAGAGATTGAGTCGCCTGGGACTATACTCACTGGAATTCAGAAGAATAAGAGGGGATCTTATAGAAACATAAAATTATTAAAAGGGATAGATAAGATAGAGGCAGGAAGGTTGTTTCCACTGGTAGGTGAGACTAGAACTAGGGGACATAGCCTCCAGATTCAGAAGATAGATTTAGGATGGAGATAAGGAGAAACTGCTTTCCTCCAGAGAGTAGTGAATCTGTGGAATTCTCTGCCCAGGGAAGCAGTGGAGGCTACCTCATTAACTATACTTAAGACACAGTTAGATAGATTTTTGCATAGTAGGGGAATTAAGGGTTATGGGGAAAAGTCAGGTAGGTGGATCTGAGTCCACAGCCAGATCAGCCATGATCTTATTGAATGGTGGGGCAGGTTTGACGGGCCAGATGGCCTACTCCTGCTCCTATTTCTTATGTTCTTATTTATGTGCTGGACAGTGGTGAGGATATGCTGCTCAGTAGCCTGACTGTAGAGAAAATTCCAGAAGAATAAAAGTGCAGGCATAAGTTGAGTGGAACACAAAAGGTGTGGATGCTTATATGAAAGTAAAATGTGACTTTACTAAGGTAACTAAGAGAAACCCTGAATTCATAGTGGACTCGTTTTTATGGTTACCATCAAAATTATCCATGGAATTTCTGTGCACTGACACAATCCTATAATATTAAAAAGATCCATTCTCAATACCTGAAGCAATATAGAAAATGCAAGTAAAATGAAAGGAAAGAAAGCAGGAGGAAAAGAAAGATGTCACTTGTGAACATGATTGAGAAATGGTACAGTTATGGATGGTGTTGAATCAGAGTGATGGACCCTTGCTGTGCTGCTTCACCAAAGAGCCCTCCTACAAGAACTGCCACAGGAGTACCAGCTTTACACCAAGTATTTGCCAGAGGTTTTTGAAGATAAGCAACAATAAAACATGTAGTCATGGAAGTCCTGAGAGAACTGGCAATCCAGGGCCTCTTGCATTTTATTGTAGAAATGAAACTGGAAGGAATACTATAATGGCCAACATGGAAATTATACAAGTTTGAAGTTCTAGCAACATTACTTGGAAAAAGTCAACACACACAAATTCTTACATCCTTGATAAAGTAGATGCAGAGGTGATATTTGCCTTGGCAGGGTGTCTCGAACCAGACAGAATGGAATCAAAATAAGGGGTTAGCCTTTCAGAACAGATGAGAAGAAACTTCTTCACCCAGGGAGTAATCTATCTTTGGAATTCACTACCCAAAATAAACTCAGTTGCTGAGCATATTCAAGATGGGGGTTGTTAGATTTTTGGATGTTAGGGTATGTGGGGTCAATGCTGGAAACTGTCACTTAAGTAAAAGACAGCAATGATCTTATTAAATAGCACAGCAGGCACAAAGTGCTGGAAGGCCTGCTCCTGCTTCTATTTCTATTCTCATAGCACTATAGCAACCCAAGGAGACCAGAAATGAATGCCTCAATTAATTTTTTTATTGCTAAAATTAACCAATTTTTACCTCTGAATTGAACCGAAAACATTAACTGGAAAATTCAAGCCCCATTCATATGCCTCAATAAATAATCTGAAGACGTGAGTTTAAATTGCACTATGATAGCTGGGCAACTTACAGTAAAACTCCTATAACCCTCAGGATTTTGGTGGTGTCTGATTGGCAGATTTTCCAGACTATTGGATGTTACACCTATCAATACCACATCACATTTGTAAATCATTTTTTAAAAAATATATTTCACTATAGTATAATAAGTTTTCCAGAAAACTCAATGAGTTTAAAAAGATCATGGGAAACAGTGACTCGGTGAGTTTAAACAAAATGCAGAAAGGGGGACTGAGCGTGGAACATGGGGCCCTGCTGTGTTCAAAGGGATATTTAAGATATTTATTCATCACATGTACATTGAAACACAGTGAAATGCATCTTTTTGCTTTACTGAGAATGTGCTGGGGCAGCCCACAAGTGTCGCCACTCTTCTGGCGCCAACATAGCATATCCACACCTCCTAACCTGTACATCTTTGGAATGTGGGAGGAAACCGGACTATCCTGAGGAAACCCATGCAGACACGGGGAGAATGTATAAATTCCTTACAAACAGCAGCAGGAATTGAACCCGGGTCGCTGGTGCTGTAATAGCGTTGTGCTAATCGCTACACTACCCAAACAGGGTCCTGTAAAGTTTACAGGACCCAGTAGTGTCATGTAGCGGCATGGTAATGTAGCGGTTAGCATAATGCTATTACAGCACCAGCGACCTGGGTTCAATTCTCATTGCTGTTTGTAAGGAGTTCGTACATTCTCCCAATGTCTGCGTGGGTTTCCTCCGGGTGCTCCAGTTTCCTCCCACATTCCAAAGACACAAGAGGTTAGGAGTTGAGGGCATGCTATGTTGGCACCAGAATGGCAGCACTTGTGGGCTGCCCACAGCACATTCTCAGTAATGCAAAAAGACATATTTCACTGTGTGTTTTGATGTACATGTGACTAATAAATATCTTAAAAATATCTTATCTTACATCTTAAAGAGAGCATGGGAAACCGGGCCTGGTGACTACAAGCCAAACTAATGGGATACCGGATTTTGAGTTTTACTGTAAATTCAAGTACAGAAATCTGGAACAAAAATCAAGCTGCATCAATAGCAACTACAGAACTGTAGATTACTGTTAAAAGTTCATTAATGTACTTTGCCGAAGAAAATCTGCTGCTCTTACCTGGTCTGATCCATCAGTCAATCCAAACCCAAAGTAATGTGACTGATTCCTCTTAAATAGCCTAGCAAGCCACTCATTTATGGTAATTAAGGACAGGCAATAAATGTTGTCATTGCCAACGACACATCACCTGAATGAAAAAAAATGTATAAGTTGGTTGTTAGAATAGACCTTCACTGATCTCATTATTCTCCCAACAGTAAGGTGGCAATTACAAAGCAACCCAGCCCACTACCATTTGGTGATGAATGACTCAATAGCTAGAATAGGTTTTGGTACAGTTATGCTTCAACACCAAGCTATCAGTCTAGAATGAGGTAGTTGAAAGAACAGAATCCCATCCTCAACCACTTTGAAAATATTTTTCCATCTGGCACCACCAACTGACCTCAAGCTGAATCCATCAACCACAACTGGGATTAAAATGGCAAGGTAGAGTGGCCATGAAGTCCATAACACCAAGATGGTGTAAAGCTGCAATACTTTAAGAATATTCTGAACAAGGTAGCTCTGAAATAAAAAAAATGTTCAGCTGTGGGGAACCTGTTAACTTCAGGTGTCATTTCTCTTAATTATATCAACCACCATAAGAATTTAATGAGCAATGGCTAGCCAACTTGAAGCTCCTGAGCCAGTTTTATATTGCATTGATGGGCATTTTCTGATCATGCTAGAGGGTAAATTAAACAAAGAAACACCTTACTTACAGCTCTTTTTGATCTAAGATACCTGTGGCGTAGAAAAATTCAGTTATTTTTCTAAAGATGTACCAGAACCCAATCAGCACACAAAAAAGTTTTTAAAAATCGCAACAAGTGAACTCGCCAGGATTACCTAAGAACCTCGTATTCCAAGAGTTGGGGAAGTCATATGATACATCAGTTTTACCACTCAATTGAATTTAATGGATGCCCATCTTCCATCTCAACCTACCAGCCATCTTTGATTCCTTACTTTCAATGACTTGGATATTAAAGGTAGGAAATTAAGTTTTGGAAAGAAGAGGCTACAATTGTGAACAGAAATTAATAATCAGAGATCATTTCAAGGGAGTTGGGGAATTTAAAAGGTCTCCCCCACCCAGAGGGCCCAAAATTCTGCTTAAAAGGATGATGGAAACAAAAACCCTTAAATTTTATTGGCACCTGGAAGAATTCTTTGAGTGCCATAACCCACAAGGCTAGATTGAGATTTGGGACTAGCCCAAGTAGCTCTCTTTTGGACAATGCAAAGGGCCAAATAACCTCATCCTGTACCTGCTTCACACAGGCTTTGAAGCTGGTTAAGGCTAGGGTGAAAATAAAAACAAGACTTGTAAAGTTTGTTTCACCTTTTCAAACAAAGCCCTCTTTCACATTAGTATTTACAATGCGTCTTCCACTCTAACTGTAGCAGATGAAACTCGTGCTCTTTCATCACCTACTTCCTCAACAGGATTTCCTCTTGCTATCCAAGGGCCCAAAAAGTCCTATATGCAACAGTAAATTACTTGAATTTCTGTTAGTACAGAATATTCACTGTTCACAATGTAATGTCCTCTATACTGAAGAGAATAAGTCCAGGACAAACACTACACAGTACTTGTATCAGTCCACAAATGTGGACCAGACTTTCCAGATACCTTTCAAATTAATTATTTTGCTTCACTCCCTCTGACCAGACTTAGACTTCTTACCCTGTTCCAGTGAAGCTCAAAGCAACCTTGAAGTACATCACCCACTTCTGATCATGCATGTTATAGCCTTAAGATTCAATAAAATTACC